>NW_020954596.1:55912045-56298773 GCF_900497805.2 Vombatus ursinus
TGATATGATATGATATGATATGATATGATATGATATGATATGATATGCTGATTAAAAATCTCAGTATTTTTTCTCCCTCTGACATTTGGAGGTTATGTCACCCACCTGAGGGAGCAGGCCCCACTTTTTCAGGGATCAATAAAGCATCCAGTTTTCTCCTTAATTGTCTCTCTTAAGTACTATATTTTTCCTTCAGTCAACTTTATTAGGCTTATAAAAATCACCTCCATCCAGATATCTGGTGTGCCTAAGGTGGTAGTAACAGTTGTTCAGTCCTTTCAGTCCTGTCTGACTCTCTGTGACCCCATTTGGGTCAGAGATACAGGAGTGGTTTGCCATTTCCTTCTCTAGTTCATTTTGCAGATGAGGAACTGAGGCAAACAGGGTTAAGTGATTTGCCCAGGGTCACACAGCTAGTAAATGTCTGAGGCCAGATTTGAATTCAGGAAGATGAGTCTTCCTGACTCCAGGCCCGGTGCTCTATCCACTAGAGTTCCTAAGGTAGAGGAAGTAATTGGCAGGAGTTGTATCTGAAGGCTTTTACTCTCCTATCTATTAGGCATTACCTCAGAAAATACCATTTTTTTTGTGGGGGAAGTAGGGTAGAAACGATCCCAGAATTTATCGGCTTTTTTCAATTTTCAAGACATTTTTTACTCCTGGTATTTTATTTTATACTATTTATTATTAAGGTCAATTATTCAATTCAATAAACATTTATTAAGCACCTCCTTTGTGCTAGGCACCATGCTAGTACTGGGGATAGTCTCTGTCTCCACCACTGTCAATTCAAATTCTACCTTGGGTCAAAAGAAGGCTCTTACAAGTTACTAAACATTTAACCCAAGGAGTTTTATTTCACCCTAACACAGGAAGGATATGGAACAAGAATACTTAGATTCTCTTGACATGGGCACTCTAATCTCCCTGAAGACATGGTGGTAAGGTTACTCCACAGGCTACTGAAAACCACCAAGCCCCAGGGGCCTTTTATGCCCACAGATAAAAGAAACTGCTGCCAGGAAGAAGGGTCGCTGGATAAGTCCTGAGGGCAGCTTTGTCCTAAGCTTACCCCACTTTGACAGTTGGAGAGGAAGTTAGGAAGTTGTGTCAGGGAAGCAAGGGCCAATCAGTCATAAATTGTAGGCAGATCAGGGACTTCCTTTCTGTAAAGCCTCGCCACATTGTGGGTGGCAGGAAAGAAGTGGCACCAGAATAAACCTAATCCTATAAGAACCCTTCACAGACTTTGCTGTCTCCTGGGGAGGTAAGTCCTGTACACAAACAAATAAATACGGTAAGTGAAGAAGAGTTAGTCTGAGGAGGAACAGAGAGAGGAAAGAAAAGGGCTTATTTCACCCTCATGTCTGAGAAGACAGCTATATATGTTTAGTATGAGTTAATCAGCTCTTTTACCAACTTTACCTTGCCTGCAACTTCCTTGACCATACTAAAATGTGGACCTCGCCTGAATATGTTGTGCTCCCTGTTTCATTACAGGGAAGCCCCCCTCTTCTCTTCCCTTCTAACTGTGTGAGAGGAGGAGAGATGTTGGCCTTCTCATTTCCTAGTGCCACTTGAAATTTGTTAGATTACCACTCTGCATCTCCTTCTTATCATTGGAAATTCACACTATCCATTTATACCAACCAGTTGAAATCATAAATGCTATTGTCTTTTGCCCCTATGGTCCATATCGCGCCTTTCTGGACGACTTCTAGAAACCCTCGCATTTCTCCTCTCTACCTCATGTTCTATCATCATTTTTAGTGACCTCAGCTTCCGTGTTGATGATTCACTGGACCGCTCAAACTCAGAGAGATCTTTATCCCATTTAATTCAGATCTCTACATCCACTTCACATCAGTCACAGGCACTAGCACGGGCCCAGATGGCCCAGACATCAGCAAAGTATTACATTGCCGTATCTCTAACATATCTAACTTGGTATGCCTTCTTTCCAACCTCACTTTTATCCTTTTTCACCTCTCCCATTCCTACACACACACACACACACACACACACACACACACACAAAACCAACTCTGTACCCCACACTGAGATTCTGCCAGAAATGAGTTGGTCCAGGGTGACTGGGAGGAATAAACCAGCTATTTAATAGTTTCCTATTTTAATGAATTATTCTTGTGAGCAAGGTATGTTAAGCTCAGTTATTTCTCTCCTGCTAGATGAGTGCAAGTGATATTAGTACCCTTTACATTTTCATGTCATGTGGCAAAGTCTGATTGTCCTGTCCTAGTTATAGCTAGCCTTAAAAATATTCTTTAATGCTTTCCCCACAAAGGTTATTTCAAACCTTCTCTAACCTCCAAAAGCCCCCAACGTTCCTCCCCTGTCCCATGCTCAGCAAACTCTCCTACTTTGCTAAGACAGAAGTCATCAAGCACAAGAGCTCTCATTTTCTCTGTATTTTGTTTTATCATCTCTATTTGCTTTCTTTCCTTCTTCCTGTATCAGAAGAAGAGTACTGCCTCTTCATTTCTGAGCCTGAGCTGGGCCTAGGACTTTCTCTCTCTCTCTGCTTCATCTAGGACTTTGCTCTCTCAATTGTCCCTTCTCTTCATCTTTTTCGATCTTTCTTTTCTTTCTACCTTAAAAATACAAGATTCTCCCAATCTTGGTAAGAAAAATCCCACTTATCAAGAGAAGGGTAGGATCACTACTTTAAAAGCAAACCCGAGGAGTATATATTTTACCTTAAAGGCAACAGGAAGCCGCTTAAGTTCATTAATTAGGGAACTGTATAAATAGGAGCCCAATCAGAGCCAATAGAAAATAGTCATGCTCACTAGTGAGTAGCCTTCTGCACAGAGGCCTGGGCCGTCTTGGCCACCAAGAGATGCCTGGAATTTGCTCTTTTATGATGTTACCCCCATCCTCTGCTTCTCGGCCTGTGCAGAATTTACCTACCAGCCTTCCCCATCATCGTTGCCCCTTTAACAGTCTTGCTTTATTCCACCTACAGCACTTACCTCCTAAAGGTTTTCTCAGCTTTAAGATGGTGCTAAATCTGTTCCCTACTGTGGTCCTTGTGCCATCTGTGCAGTTCTGCCTAGAGCCCACACTTCCTTAGCTCCCAGAAGATGGTGGGCACTCCTTTTCTCAGAGTACCAGTCATCTCTCCAGATTCTCTGGCCCCTCTGTGCCATAGCTCAAAAAACACAGCTCCAAATGCCTCTATTTCTAGAAACCTCTCTAGCACTGCAACCCCTTATAATATCAGACCTCACGTAGAAGATTGCCCAGTGGACTCCCTTGGTACCTTAAAAGTGGGTCTCTCTCCCCACTTCCATGTTGGTTCAAGGCCTCATGTCTCTTCCTTAGGATGAATGTTTCTCACCTGGATAAGCATTACCATCAGGTCTATAGGCTCAAAGAGAACAGCCTACTTACCTTTTAATTATCTCTCTACTTTGATTTTTTTCTGGCTGTGATGTGGGATTATTCTACCCATTCAGGGCTGCTTCCTAAAATATCCACTGCTCTCTGAGATGCTGTCCTATTCAGGGAAAGGAAATATTTGTAGTCTCCATTACAATTAAGTCTGCCCCAAAGTGAAATGGGCTGCCTTACAAGAGGCTGACAAGGAATGGATTTCCCTTCACTAGAGGTCCTCAGGCTAGACAACCAGTTTTCTAAAATATGTTGTCATTATATTGTGTGGTTTTTATTGGGGCTGGGGGAGGGTTTCAGGGAGATAGTGAGACTGTTCTCCCTATCTCACCCAGGCTGGAAGTCCAGACTTGGCTAGGCCACCCAATCCATTTAGCCCACTACAGTTCAGAACTTCTGAGCTCAAGCAATCCACCAGACTCAGCCTCCCCAGTAATAGAGATTACAGGCCAAGGCCACCACATCTAGCCTGAGAATGTTGCTCAGAGTGCATTCCTACCCAGATGTGAATTGGACTAGATGACTTCTGAGATCTTTTCCAGTTCTGGGATCTTACAGTTCCTGCCATTACGACTTACAATGGAAATGGCAACAAAAAAATCAGGCACTCACCCAGGCTTCCAAACCCAGGCAGATGGAACCAACCACTCTGTATTCTAAATGTTAAACAGGGTCTGTCCCCAGATGGCGTTGGCCACAGTAAAAATTTGGCCTGCAAATGCCAGGCTCCAAAGTGTTAGGGCAAAAATCCTTTATAGTAACAGCAACAGACTGCTACTCCCTTTCAAGAAAAAATGGTCCTACTGTTCATATGTCTCATGGAGGAGTATCATATGTGTATACGCTATATTTAACCAAAGGCAAACATAAAGTAATGCTCAAACTGGTAATGACTTCCTTATAAATATAGCCTCTCTCCAGAATGTCCCCAAAGTGCTTAATTGAATGTATTCATAAAGAGTACTTTCAACTACTATATACAGCCATAATGTTGCACTTACAGAGAACACTTTTTTTTCAAATTGCTTTTACAAATATGTTTTGATGGACGTCTCCCAAATATGGTTTTTGTTTCACAATTTGAAAATCAAGGCACAAATTGGGCTCATTTAATACCAACAGTCATTTAAGCCAAGCTGGGAGTTTGCCATGCTACCTCCTCTTCTATTCTCACCACACAGTATGCTCCTATTGATTCAATTTAGCTCATGTTCAGAAACTACCTTCAGTGTGCCGGGTACTGTGTTGAGCTCTGTGATTTTAAAGGTTAAGCCCAAAGTGGGAACACCTTGGATTTTGATACCACAACCCCATTTATTCATTGGAATGAGAACTTCTTCCAAACATGACCACTAGTAGGTACTACTACATCTTCTCTAAGGCCTTTGTAACCTGTAGGAAAGGAGGTATGAAGTGGTTCTTTTGTAGCTTGGAGCTGGGAGTAGGTAGGGAAGGAAGCAAAAATCCCCTTCTGAATTATTCAAGATGTCCCAAAAGTCTTAGTGTGCTTTTAAGCTCTTAAAGCTTAATTAGCTTTTGGAATACCCATGTAGAGATCATTGTTATTGTTGTTGTTGTTGAGTTGTGTATGACTCTTTGTGAGACCCCATTTGCTAAAGGTACTGGAGTGGGTTTGCCATTTCCTTCTCCAGCTCATTTTACAGATGAGGAAACTGAGGCAAACATGGTTAAATGATTTGCCCAAGGTGACACTGTTAGTAAGTGTCTGAAGCCAGATTTAAACTCAGGTCTTCCTGGCTCCATACTCTATCCACTATGTAACCTAGCTGCTCATTTTTCCCCTACTAGAATGTAAACAACAATTTTTTCTTTCATTGTATATGCATCCCTAGTACTTAGCACAGTTCCATGGCACATGATGGGTACATAAAATCACTTATTGATTGATTGATTGATGGGTAGGATTTAAACAATAAAGGGCAGATTTAGAGTTGGCATATATTCAAATACATTTGCATAAATAGTAGAACTGTGTGAATAAACTAATTTCTGGTAAGAAATAGCTTCATTGGCTTATAAAAATTTGTGAGCTCTTGTTTAAGTATACAGAATTCTGTCCAATTTATATTTCTAACTCTTAACTTGCTGTCTCTACTTTTATCCATAATTCTTAGGCATTCCTATGAAGGATGAGTTGTGGCTGCTAAGACAAATCATCTATAGTTGTTGGAGTCTAGTTGCCCTGCCTGGAAATTATTATACATTAAATTTAGTCTTACATACTTTATTACTAGAGTTTGCTGGTTTGTCAGAAATCTAATATTTCATCATAAGAAAGCCAAAACACAGTTTCTGCTATTACTTGCTCCATGATGCATGACATTAAAGACTGACTTAGATGCCACCTGGGGTCTAACTGAAGGTCTGCAGAAAATTTAAAAATAAAGAACATTGTTTAACCAATACAGACCTGATGCAATTTCATCAATGAATGTTTTTCTAATAAAGTTTCAGTAATCAGAAAACAATGTTTTTCAGATTTTAATCTAGCATTCAAATAATAATTTTGGACAAGACAGACATACTTTTTGGACATTACTCTCACACACCATCCCTCTTTATAGAATACTATTCAGTAATGACAATGTCATTATGTGAATTTCTCTTTTAAACTTGTCCTGTATAATTTTTTTTATAGTGAACGTGAATATACCAGAAAAAAACTGTTTTTAATTAAATTTAATATGCTTTAAGACCAATCTAGAATGTCCTCACATCAATGAAATTATTTGTATCACTCCCCTACATACTATTAGCATTTTCAAATATGTTCCTACCTGCTCACTAAATTAAATATTTTCTGATTAAGAAATGCTAGCAATATATTAACTACTGGCAGAGACAGCACACACATAGCTATCTCTATATAGCATATATACAACAATTGAAATGTGAGAGATTCAGGCAGGTTTGGCTTTCTTGTTTGATTTTATTAATTTAATTAATTATTAATTAATTGTTATTCAGTGTTTTGGGCCAATTTAGTAAAGGAAGAAGGATTATTTTGTGAGGTTTTTTTAAACCTATATTCAAAAGGCTATGTAATCATATTGGTGTGGGTATTTGTCACCTTCTGCGATGTACCATGAGCTATCCATGCTTACCCAATCTGTGGGCCTCTTGTCCATGTCATCCCATACGTTTGCCACACAGAATCTACCCAACAAATGGCCATTCTTCTCCTCTGGTCTTTACATCACAATAGAAATGGAAAACATGGGGCATCCATCACTTATTGCTCATATTTAACATCTTTTGAATTCCTACACTTCTTTTACAAAACCATTTATGTCACTTCTCCTTTGTAATTCTTTCTTTGTAATGTGCTGCTACCTCTTTATACCTCTTATGATGCTTTGATCCTCATGTTGGATTCTTAAGAACATAAAACATTCCATGTGATTGTGAATTTTTGCTAGTTGGCACAAATAAAGCTTAAATTTTACTATCCTGACTAGTTTTTTTTCCCCCACTCAATTACCTAGTTTTTTTGTAGACTTGGTTTAGTGATCCATCTGTTTCCCTTAATTACCTTAATTACACTGCCATTAAATCCACCATGATATTTTCAAATCATACATCCTTTCAGCAGGGTGTAGCTTAAGTAATTATGGGGACACATTGTTGCAAGCAGGAATGAAGTGAGGCCTCTTATCTCTTCCTTCCCTCATTTTCCTCCACCGGAACTTCTAAAATCTTTTTTTTTTTTTTTTTTTTTTTGCTTTTTGGTGAGGCAATTGGGGTTAAGTGACTTGCCCAGGGTTACACAGTTAGTAAGTGTCAAGCATTTGATCTGAGGCCAGATTTGAACTCAGGTCCTCCTGACTTCAGGGCCAGTGCTCTGTCCACTGTGCCACCTAGCTGCCCCCTCTAAAATCTTTTCTGTAGTCAAATACATGAGATTAAGTTTGAAGATAGGTCAGTGAAGGAGAATTTAAACTTCTAGAGGGCAGAGACTGATTTTTGTTTTTCTTTTTTTCATGTTTGCATCTCTAATACTTTATACAGAGTAGGTGCTTAATAAATGTTTGTTGGAGTAAATTAAATAAAAATAAATTTGAGTAAAAATAAGAATTAGTCTATGGGTGTTTGAGGGAAGTTTGGAAGCCATATGAAATAAGTTTAATCAGCCCAATCACTGATGCCACAAGAATAATTTCTTCAAAAACTATACCAACATTAGACAAAAGCAAGGCACAGTCCTAGAGCTTATAATATAGTCTGGGGAGAGAGAAGGCACACATGTTAATTACTGACATATAGTAGCCTAAGTTGTATCCTTGAGATTCTAAAAGAACTACAGGAATATCTGCAGCATACTCAGTTAATCCCCTTTAGATTTGTGGGAACACATAGATGAGAATAACAGAGGATGAGAAGGTATGGATAGGTTGTGATCCGCATTGGTGGAGAAAGTAGTCAAGCTGATAAAACTATGGTTTGAAAAAAATACATCATATACAAGTACAAAGTCCTGTGTGAGGTTCAAGAAAAGAAATATAATTTGTGAGTTGGAAGACTTTGTGGAACAAAAAAAACATCTGACAGGATTGTAATAGTATTACAGCAGGCAGAGATGGGGAGAAGGACATGATTCAAGGCAAAGTCGTCAATTCACTGAAATATGGAACATGTTCAGGGGACAGATAGCAGGCCAATTTGACTGGAGTATACAGAGTATATGAGGAAGTAGAGCATGAGTTAAAGCTATAAAAGTTGGTTGGATCCAGATTTAGGGGACCAAAGGAGTCCAAATTTTTAGTAGGCAATAAGGAAACATTGACAAATTTTAAGCAGGGAAGCAAATGTATCCCTCCCATCTCAAATTCTTTGCTCATTTGACTGAGTCTTTAATGTATGCAATATTTGGTGTTAGCTTTACCCTTAGATTCTTCATCTGACTCATCCCAATCATTTGACAGGTCTTTCTTCCTGGTGTTTCAGGATAAATTGAACAGAAATGTACGTAGAAAGTGTTTGAGATCTGTGATACATTCTGAGTTTCCGTGTCTAGGGTAGCCATGTGAGTAACATTTGGCTGGTAGAGAGTGGGACTGACAGATTCACTGGGGGTATTAGGCACATAGAGAATGTTCTAGATGCCCTAACGAGTTTAAACTCCCAGGTTCCTCAAGATGCAACTCCCAGTCTCTTCTTCATATATGCCTAATACTTTCTCAGGTATGGAACTCTCAGCATCATGGTTCACCCACCCTGGCACCCCACATGGACCAAGATTTCAAATTATGTTCATAGTTATTTTTATACATCAATTAGAAGAGATGAATACACCAATAGATAACTATCCATCCTAGTTAGCCCAAGTCATCAACTAGAGTATTTCCAGTTTATGGGCCTTGAGTGTCAACTTACCTGGTCAATACTAGAGGAGGGTGGAAATCCCCTGCCATCTTACTGTGGCATGATTTATTTTACAGGCACTCTCTTTTGTTTCTTCACTGGCACTGTCTTTGCTGTTAGTCATTTAGGAGCGTGTGCCAGCTGAAGGATTAGTTCATGCAATTCTGTAGTGTAACATGACATCTTTTGGAATCTTTAGTGATTCTTCTTTAATAATACACAACTGTAGTAGAACTTCAGGCCTGGGAAACTGCAGCAAAAGGACAGAATATTTGACTGGCCTTGGCTGGTGCAAAGAAAATAGTCTAAGGCCCTTGTCATGATCTCCCTCAGCAAGAGAAAGTTGGTGACAAATAGTTCAATTAAATGCAGCTTTGAACTTGTATTTGGCCTAACTCCCTTAATCTTCTGCTTTTACTGGGTTCAAAGACTAGAACAATGCAAAGATGTACTTTAGGATTCCCTGGAGGGAAAAGAGGAAGAAAGAAACAGAAGTGTTAGGAAAGATTAATTAAGAAAATAACTTTTGAGACAGATCCATTCATCCTTCCTGCCAGCAGTTGACTTAACCCAAGGTCATGCAGCCAGTGTGTGTTTGTGGGAGGACTTGAACCTGGAGTCCGCCCATTGAGCTGCCATTGAGGTCAAGTCCACGCATTGAGCTGCCTCTCTTTAATTAGTTTACCAAAAAAAAAAAAAAGACACTGTGCATTTCTGAAAGTAAGCCTTGCTATTGGTAGGTTCCTTTGTACTCATACTATTGAATTTATTTCTCAAGTCACATGGAGTGTTTTAATTCTTAATTATCATTATCTTCTCAGTAAAGACTTCTTGGATCATCTCTTCCCCTCACTTAGAAAAGTGTACCTTGTTCCCTCCAGAAACTTCTCAGCAATGGCCCCCCTGCTTTCCAACCATGTTTTCCTGCAAATCAGAAAGAATAACAACAACAATAGTAATAATAACAGCTTTAAGATTTAATAATAGTATTATAAGGTTCATAAAGCATTTTAAATGCTTTACCTCAGTTAATCCTCACAACAAACTCATGAGGTAAGTGCTATTTTTATCCCCACTTTACAGGTGAAGAAACTGAGGCTAAGTAGTTAAGTGACTTGCTCATAAGTGTCTGAGAGAAGATTTGAATTTAGCTCTTCCTGACTCCAAATCCAGCACTCTGTCCACTGCAACCACCTAGCTGTCAAATAAAGAACCAAATACATCAATTTGTCTAACTCTGCTATTTTAAGATTCGATCCTGGTTTTCTACTAACTTGAAGTATTCCAAACAAGAGAATATGAAACCCACTGAGGGCAGGAGTTGTTATCCATTCTGCTTTCATATTTAGGGTCAAAGGATGTAGACTCAAATCTTGGATCTAACATTTATTTAGGCGAGTCATTTGGGGTTCAATTTTCTCATCAAAATCAAAAGGTTTGACTAGAAAACTTTGAAGGTCTCTGGGGAGTGGAAGTACCAAGGAAGGCTTTGGGGAAGAAGTCCAGTGGTAGTGGGCTGGGCCTCCGAATTGCCTTCAAAACTGGGAACTCAGGTCTGACTTGAGTTAAAATGTGTGACCTTGGGCTCAATTTCTTCAACTGTGAAATGGGGATAACAATAGTACCTACCTCAAAAGGTTGTTGTGAGAATCAAATGAGATAATATTTGCAAAGTTCTTAGAACAGTGCCTGATACGTAATAGGTACTATATAAATGCTTATTCCCTCCCTTCATTCCCCTTGCAGCTCTATATCCATGATCTTATGATTCCCTACTGCTTAACACAGCACTACATAAAGTATTACAGTATGTAATGCTGGTTGAATTCAATTGAATTATACCTCTGGTTCTATTACTCTCCGGTAGTTTTTCTGGATAGCAATCTTTTATTTTTTTTGCCCACATTTCACTTGACCATCTGTGACCAGTTGGTCTAGATAGTGAGAGTATGATGCTAAATAAGCCAGGGTACCATATTCATCCCTTGAGTGGACCACTTAATTCTAATCCATACCCAGTCTTCACCCTAGCCCCAACCAACTTCTCATCAATATGTGATATTAGTCATAATGGGGACTGGATGAAAGTGGATGAGTCAGCTAAAATACATTATCCTTCTGGGGAAAAAAATTAAAAGAAAATCAAACAAAAACATCAAAATAAATACATTCCTAGTTGTGAAAGAATAGTATTTTCATATTTAAAAAAAAACAATATACTAATTTAATTGCATTATAGCTAGGTCCCAAATATTATGAATAATGAATCATCTGAAGTTGTCCCATATATTGGAATGTACACCATTCAAAGTTGTAATAATAGAAAATATGATCATTGTTTCTAGCCCAATGGAAACATTCCGTGCCAATTCATATTTACAGTGGCATTCCCTTTATTAAATTTCCTTGGCATTATTCCTAGGTTCTGCCTTGGACATGTTTTGCCAAAGGCTAGAGATAGAGATACACACCTATATTTATGTTCGTATACATGTATATGCATACACATAAATATAATGGTTTTTTTTTTACTAAAATAACAGAACTTTTGGACCTAAATGAGTGTTTCCCCTTAAACGTAGGTATCTTGAAGTGATAGACTCTCATGTCAATGATCTTGCTATGGCTCAATATTTTTAGAAATCTTTCAGGGGCAGCTAGGTGGCACAGTGGATAGAGCACTGGCCCTGAAGTCACGAGGACCTGAGTTCAAATCCAGCCTTAGACCAAACGCTTGACACTTACTAGCTGTGTGACCCTGGGCAAGTCACTTAATTGACTGGCTGGCTGGTTAGGAGTCAATTAGGCAATTTAGCCAATTGCCTAAAAAAAAAAAGAAAGAAATCTTCTTTCAGAATTGCCTTCAAAGCTATTTGATATCCTGAGAGGCAAGCCTTGAAATTCTTTCTCCTTCTGGGGTAGAGAAGGGATCGTAGATCCAGAGAGGGAAAGGTAGAGCCAGCAAAAACAAGTCACTCATGACCATACAGAGTCAAAGGTCAAAATCAGTGGCTATCCTAACTAAGACTATAGAGGTAGAACTGGAAGTGACTTGACATCCATGTTATGCAAACCCCTCATTTTATAGATTAAGAAACTGAAACCTAATAAAGTTAACCTACTTCCCCAATATCCCACAGCCAAGTAAGCGTTAGAGATGGGATTTGAGGCCAGACACTGGGATGCCAAAGCCAGTGCTCTTTCCAATGTGCCACACTGCCCTCTCTACAAGGGTCAAGAGAACGTCTTGTCCCATTAGCTTAGCAAAGAGTCCAAACACCAGGAAAAGGCATAGGATAAATCAGGGTCCAGGTGTGAAAAAAACGATCCAAAATGCAGATTAAAAATAGTACAGGAAGAAAAAAACAAGAATTACTAAGTTCAGCAGCTGTTGGAACTATGTTTCGTTCTTTCTGTCATAAGCTGCAATAGGGTGCTAACCACATTTCTCCATCACACTTGGCTGGGCAGGAGTTACTATTACAGGCAATGGCAGATATAAAATTAGAGACACACAAGAAAATTGGTCTCATTATTTTATGGCCACAATTTATTTGTTTGTTTCCAATTCAAAATGGCATTATCCATCTTCATCACTCACTCATTCACCAGACATGGCTCCAGATGTCTTTTGGCTATTTTTAAAAATCTAAATATTCCTCAAAGAATGAAGACTTACACCAATAAGAATATTCAGAAGCTTCAAAGACATTTCTGGAAGAGCAATTTCAAAAAGATTTTTTACCAATGGTAGTATCATTAAGATTAATACAATACATAGTCTCCCAAGGGAACTACTTTGAAGAAGAACCATCATTAAATTTTAGAATGTTAGAGTAAGAAAGGTCCTCAGATGCCATGCAAGGAAATGAACTCATTGACAGAGATGAGTTGGTTGACAGATAAGGAAATGAAATCATTTGGATGAATAAACTTTGGGAGATTTGTGCTACATGAGTTTAAATTCATTATAGTTGCACCTTCCTTGTGCAGGGCGGCATGTAACGCCATTAGGTATATTTATAAAAGGAGAGGAAACTCAGAAAAAAATTATATTAAAGTAACTATATCTTATTAAGAGTAGTTTATAAACTGGAGAAAAGGGAAATGTTTAGTTCAGAGAAGACTTGGGGAACGTATAACGGTTGGCTTCAAACATTTGAAGAATTGTTATGAGGAAGAGTGATTGGACTTATTTTTTGTGGTCCAGAATGCAAAACTAAAGGTGAGTGGAAATTGCATGGAAACAAGTTTTTATTCAGTGTAAAAAAGTGAGAAGTACCCAAAAATCTGAACTGAGCAACAACAAAATGGGCTTTATTTTGTAGAAAAATTGTATATATCTAATAGAGGTTAGTCTAGGATCTTGGAGATCTCTTCCAACTCTAGGATTCTATGACCCTCTAATAAATCATATATATATATATATATATATATATATATATATAAAATAAATATGTGTGTGTACATGTATGTATGTATGTAGATGTGTGTATACATGTATGTACACATATGTATATATAAATCTATTAAGCTCTATATATGTGTGTATGTGCATATAATTCCTTTTCGTTTTTCATCCTGAAATTCAGTTACTTTTATTCCCTTCCTTCAAAATATTCACAGTTCATCTCTGAATTACTATTAATTCATCTTCCTAGTACTAAGATGTCATGTATTGAATTGTCTATCCCCATGAAGTCTCATCAGAGAACCCTTCTTTAGCCACCATGCTCCATTGTTCCTAAGATCCCGTTGCTTGACTCAAATATCAACTTGAGAGGAAAACATTTTTTAAAGCACTAGTCATCAGTCAAGTAGATTTATAACTGAAAACCAAATAAGGAATACAAGGTGACCTGTTATTATGTAGGGTGCATTAAGACTTCTCAAAAGCAAAATAAATAAATAAATAAATCAGATTTTGGCATTTGTCTGTTGCAATCATTTTAAACCCTTCAATCATCTAAACTGAAAATTCAATGAAGCACATACCATTAAGACACGATAATTCATGTTCTCTTTTCTGAAAAGCTTGTGCATTGTAATTCCATAAAAAGAATAGGGTTTATGACTATGTTTGGGAGAGATGTTTGAGAAAGGTGGTATTGTCAGGGAATGGATCCCCTGTGTCTCTTTTTTGTGGCTACTTCACTAAAAGTAACCTGGAAAATCATGGCAGGGGTGGGGGGATGAAAATGTACCTATACTGACAATTATCCCCATTTTGGAAGCTTTTTTAAAGCCACAGCAACATTTTAAGGAATGCATTTAAATCATCTGAATTCACCGCACAATGTAAATGCTGTACTTTGAAAAGCAGATGAAGCTGACAATTCCATTCATTCAAATATGAATGGAAATGACCAAATGAATATGGCTAAAATTAGTGCTTAGCCCACAGTTAAATTACTACAGGGTTTACATAGTATACTTCCACTTTTATAGTATAATTTTATGGTCTACATAATATACTTCCACATTTAAAATTTACAAATTACCAACTTCCTAAGAAGTAGAGAAGGACAGCTAGGTGGAGCAGTGGATAAAGTGCCAGGTCTAAAGTGAGGAAGATTCATCTTCCTGAGTTCAAATCCAGCCTCAGACACCTACTAGCTGTGTGACCCTGAACAAGTCACTTAACCCTGTTTGCCTCAGTTTCCTCATCTGTAAAATGAGCTGGACAAGGAAATGGCAAATCACTTCAGTATCTTTGCCAAGAAAACCCCAAAAGGCTTCACAAAGAGTCAGACACAACTGAAAAAAACAACTGAAACACAGAGAGTAGAGACAGACTTTGGAGTCAGGGGAATCTGTTTCCAAGTGTTGTCTCTGTTTTCTAATCCTAGAAAACTCATTTAACCTCTTAGCACCCAAGGCCCTTCTAAAACAGTAAGTTGCACAATAGTTGCCTTAATTGTATAGGTAAAGTTTCCTCAATATGTTGGAAGAAGTTGGAACCCACTTACCACCCCACCCCCCAAAAAGAAAAGAAAACATGTAGTGTTCAAACAAAACAGTGTGACCTTTTAACCTGGGTCCTGGGACATTCTTTTTTAGTTTTAATAATAATATTTCAATAATTTCCTTTGCAATCCTATGTATTTTGTTTTATGCATTTAAAAACCTTATTCTGAAAAAGGATCCATAGGTTTCACCAGACTGCCAAAGGGATTTATAACACACAAGAACCCTTGGCCTAAAGGAAACAAAAAGAGATTTCCTTTTTATTTACTGACACATTGTTTTGTTCTGAGAGGGAAATTGCCTTCTTTGCTGGGTATTTCTTAATGTTAAAGGCAAAAGGAAACTCAGAATCACACTCTCAGATAAAAAGATAGTCTGAGATTATTTCTTATTATTAATTTTCACCCCCAAGTTTTTAACCCACTGTAGCCAGTTCCCTGGTTGCTTTTTTCCACCCATAGATTCATATTGCGGGATCCATCTATTTCCCCCAAGGGATTCCCATTCTCTTAAATATAGACACAGGATATGTCTTCCTTGTGCTAATTACATGGAGATCGACCCAGAAAGAGACCTGTTCATTTGAGGAGGCAATACCAGGCACTGACTGCATAAACAAAATTTCCTGAAGAACAAAAGGGTCCAACATATAACCCAGTGTTACTATTTTATAGTAAATTTTCTCAACAAGTGGAGAAAAGTGACTAATTAGATGATCAGTGTTTAAAAATAAAAGTCCTAGGTGCTTATCATTATAGCCCCAGGCCAACTGTTTCCAGCAAAGATACTTAAATGGAGTCAAAATCCAACTGTACTTACATCTCGGCTGATCTTCCTGATCTGTTCATGTTTCCTCCCCACCTCCCTCTCAGTTTCAATGTTGTGATGATTAACTGAACTGGCCACAGTAAACGTTGTCATGTGAGCATCTGTGTACTTGATTCTGAAGGGACCTTCATTCTAGAATCCAGGGTATATTCAGTCTACAGACATAATTTTTTTTCCATTTGTAACTCTTGTTTTTCTTAAAAAAAGATACCTCATAATGATTTCTGTCCCCTCCAAAATGTATTAAAGTATTAGGTACATGGTAGGTATTCAGATGTTTGTTGTTTTATTTATTAAATGAAAGAATTATAAATAATATAGTAGTAATGACCATAATCAAATGAGTAATTTAATGATATATAAATATAGTAAATAATTTGGATATAATATAGATTATAGATAAGTTTGAACAACTTAAAACTATGTGGCACCATAACTAACCTTTTAAGGAGATATGGAAATACACCTTTTTCTTTACTCTGGATTAATATGGTGCTGTTAGTCTTCCATCATCATTACCTGTTTTTCACCAACATGTATTACCTGCCTGTGTCAGAGTTCTTCACTGCCCAATCCATAGGGGAAGTTATTATTCACTACTTTCTTATCAAGTGAGACTCGTAGCTATTATTAGCTAAGTACTCAAAGTCCACAGAGGATAATTGAGAATCTGGTCTAAATTGTCTAAGATAATTAGCTAAGAGGTACGAGTCAAATAAGTCAGAGTTTACACAAGATCCCAAGGAGAGAATGGAAATCAAAGCTAGTTGAGTCCCTAAGACTTTAATCAGTCAATAAGAAGGATATTGACCAAGTCAGCATCAAAAAAATGCAGTCAAAGTTGACTATACAAGGATTTTAATAAAGGTAAGAGTGAGGAGTGCTGTACTTGCACTGTGGACTTGACAAGAGATAATCATTAAAAGGGTCCCACCCTCATAGAGGCATTTATTTGCACTCTCCAACTTCCTCTGGTTTCAACACTAGAGATTCAATATCTATACTGCCAGAGGGCATACACCCTTCCCTTATTCCAAATGGCCTCTTTGAAGCCACTAAGGGAGGTTTGTAATGATTAAATAGATAGAAGACTCAAAACAGGATAGACATATGGAAATTCTGGGCAGGTCCCCAGGTTTGTGCTTCTAATCTGTACCCTTCCCAGTTGAGGAGATAGCAGTCCCACATCACCATTTGGTATCCAAGATTTTGTCCATAACTCCTGATGGTAATTCACCTGTGCCAGAGATGCTAATAGTTGGACAGGTACAGTTCCATGTTTTCATGGGATTTTTGAAGCAGAGATCAATTAAAAACCAAGTAAGACTTGCAAAGCTATGCAAGAAATTCTAGTAAGAATGTCATTAGATATATTACCTGGTTGGCCCAAAATTTGTTTTCAAAGGGTTATCTGACTCCAGGTCATTTCTTTCACGTTATATAGTTTGTGACCTTCTTGTAGGTGCTTTTAGTGGTATCTAGAGTTGCTTATACAAGAATGTGTACTAATATACCATGGAGAAAGGAATAGCCTTCTAGTTTGCTTAGTAACAGATTTCAGAGCAACAGAAAGGTTTCCAATGTGGTGAGCTGAAAGTTAAGTCCTCCACCATAAAATTAACTGTCCAGTTTATGCCTTCTACAATAATCACAGGTTCATGGAATTTAAGTCTAGTAAGGAGCTCAGTCAATCAACAAACGTTTATCAGACACCTACTATGCTAGATACTGGGAATACAAAGACATTAATGAAACAGTCTCTCCTCTTACGGAACTTGCAGTCTAACCAGGGCAAAGAAACATTTACGTATACATGTAAGGTACTGCCCTTTATATATGAATATTTTATTTGCTGAAAGCAAGGGACATTGGTGTAAGAAAGATTCTTGAGCCAGTTTTGAAGATCTAAGAGAAAACAACTCCTCGGATAAAGGCTCTTAGTGGACCTATTTTAAAGTAGTTCAGAGGCAAAAGCACTGATGAAATGGCTGCAGTGAATTTTTGTCCCTCAGCTAATTTACATATTACCATTTTCACAGTTTTGAAGACTAGAACTAAAAAACCATAAACCAAAAAACTTCTGGGATACAATGAGAAAACTTCATGCTGTTTGTTTGTGTCATGCCTGATAGAACTATAGATTAGGGGTTTTTTGACCTAAGTTATATAACTGGGTTAGTGCTCAGCCAAGGGAGCTGACTTGAAAAACTAAAGACCTCAGGCATAAGGATGCTGTTTCACTGTAAGACTGTAATGTGGCTGCTTTACTAAAGAATTTAACACTGCTTCAGCTGCTTAAGAATTGTAAAGAGGTGGCTTCACAATAGATAGACCCAGAAGAGGAGCCATGCATGACACTTGATACAGATTATTCGCTAAGAGACCACTTATATCCAAAGTTGTTGGGGGTACAAGGGTTTGTGTACTTATGAACCTCACTAGTAGGATAATATGTGTGTGCTCACTCTCCTCAATAGATATTGGACGGGGCAGCTAAGTGGTGCAGTGGATAGAGCACCAGCCCTAGAGTCAGGAGGACCTGAGTTCAAATCCAGCCTCAGACCAAACACTTCACACTTACTAGCTGTGTGACCCTGGGCAAGTCACTTAACCCCAATTGCCTAAAAAAAAAAAAAAAACCTTGTGAATTAGTGGAAAAATGTAGCCAAGATTTATAGGTAGACTGATATATTTTAATTCATTTTACTTTTGCCTTCTGTGGAGTAAATCTTATGATTATTCTTTGCTTTTGTCTCCTTGTTTAGTAAATGTGTCATATTTAAGAGTCAGTTGTGTCATTGTGATTGATTTCCTATAAATGGGAAGCACATTTGTGGGGTCTCAAAAACTACAATGTTATATGTATGTACATGTATGTGCCCCCCTCCAGGTTATCCTTAGGACCCTCAAAATGAGTAGTAGCAGAGTGGTAATAGGTGTACTACTACTGTTCCTCCACTGGAAAAATCTCCAGACCTGCTAGCAAGTTGGGATGAATGAACCAGCCTAGAGAGAGAAAAGGGAAGTTGGGTGCCACATTGCATCACTAAACCTATATGCTACCACTATCATGAATGGATCAGCACCACACCCAGTCTACATAGGGTGGCTCATCTTGGGTATATACAACTACTCATGACTCTGGTCTACAAGCTTAGATGTCAGTGGTCTCTTTTATGAAATAATATGTACCCGTGTGTCATCTGCTTCTTGCCCGAGATTGGCTACCCTCTTGCTGAGCAAAGCAGCTTCTCTGCTACTTCCCAATCACTGAAGTACTGGTAAGCTCTTTTAGTAAATCAGCAACAGGAGGAGGTGGGAGGAAGAGAAAATATGTGATTTTTAGTTAAAAATTTTAAAAAAAACCAAATTTTAAAGAAATCATTAGTGACAGTGAAAAGGTTAGTTTCACTTGAGTGATGAGTTCAGAAAGCAGAGCATAGAAGGATTAAAATAGAGGGAGAGTGGAGAAGATAAATGTAATGACTGAACTAGCTTTTTCAAGTAGTTTGGCTGAGTAAGAATAAGAAATCGTTTAGTTTAATCTCTTCATTTTAAAGATGAGAAAACTGAAGCAAAATTACTTGTCTTAGGTAACTTCTAAAGTCGCTTCAGTCTTTAAACCTATGATACTATGAAACTAAGTCTTACAATACTATATCTAATGTTCAGGTGATTAAACCCTTATGAAATAGAATCATGAGATGCCTTAGATACAATTTAAGCTCTAAAAATCATATTAAAATTTAACCACAGTCAGCTTCCATATTTCCTCTTTAAATTCATAACATATCCTTACTTTCCATGTAATAATTTCAATATACCTTAAAAATATATATGATATATTGATAATTATGTTATGAATGATTTTATATCTTTTAAATCAAGCCATCTTATTTAATTCACCCTAAAATAAAATGTATTATTTTACCAAAGAAGGTAGGTGATCTAACCTTTTTCATAATTAAATAATAGTCTAATTCCTAAATGCTTAGACAAAATCCCCTGTGTTGATGTATCTTTTCTGCCCAGTTGACCTTTGGAGAAAAATATTCATGGAAAACTTCTCTAAAAATCTCTTGTTTTCCCAAGTTCCACAATAGAGCAGTCATCATCAGTTTTTGCATATAAAGAATACATTTCTGTATTTAGCTTTTTCTTCTAGAAAAGGAACTGGTAGATCAGGGAAATGTTGTGATTTTTGTTTGTTGTTTGTTTTTTTGGTGAAGCAACTGGGGTTAAGTGATTTGCCCAGGGTCACACAGCTAGTAAGTATCAAGTGTCTGAGGACAGATTTGAACTCAGGTCCTCCTGACTCCAAGGCCGGAGCTCTATCCACTGTGCCACCTAGTTACCCCAAGGGAAATGTTACAGATATAATTTACTTCCACTTTAGTGGAATATTTGATTGTTTCATGACATTGTAGGAAATATGGAGATGATGAGCTAGATGATAATACAATTTAGAAGATCCAGAACTAGATGAATATCTGGACCTAAAGAGTAATCATTAATTGATGTCAACTTGGAAGGAGGTCTCCAGTGGAAATCCCAGGGATCTGATCTCTGACTTGTCCCTGTATTTTTTTTTTATCAATGACTTAGAGAAGTCATGTTGTAGATGGTACTCTTATCAAATTTGCAGATAATACAAAGCTGGGAGGGATAATTAAAACACTAAGTAACACTCTGGAAACAAAAAGATCTTGACCAGCTAGAACATAGGGCTAAAACAAGATTAAACTTAATCAGAGTAAATTAAAGATTATCCTTTCGTTCAAAAAATAAATTTTGTAACTTAAGGTAAAATGCAAATATCTGGACAATAGTTTCAAAACAATCTAGAAGTTTTAGTGAATTGCAAATTTGATATGCATAAACAATGTGAACTGACAGCAAGGAAAGTCAATATAATCACAACTTGCATCATAAAAGACACAGTACCCAAGGAAGTGCTAGTCACTCTGCACCTGTTCTGGCCAGTTCACACCTAGAGGGTGGTGTTAGTTCTTGGCACCGGATTTAACAAGGACTTAGACAATGTGGAGAGCCTCCAGAAGATGGCAGCCAGAATGGTTGAAGGGCCTCAAGTCCATGCCTTTTGAAGATTAATGGAAGAAACTACAGATGTGTAGCTACAGAGAAAAGACTTAGGGAAGATATGGCATTATCAATGAGTGGAACTTGTAGGAAGACATAATTTTAGTGTGAAGTAAGGAAAAACTTAAAAACTATTAAAGAAATTTAAAAGTGAGATAGGCTGACTGAGAAGGTAGTTGGCTCCCAGTCACAGGATATTTTCACATAAAGCTGGATGCCTGCTTGTCAGGTGTATTATAAAGGGGATTCTCATTCAAGTAAATCTTAGATCAATTGGTCTCCGAGATGCCTTACAACTCTGAGGATCTGTGATTATGTGAACAACTTAATATAATAATTGTTGTTATTGTTATTATCATATATTATTATAATGATGATGATAATGGCATGTATACAGTGCTTTAGATTTTACAAAATGTGCTTTATATAAATTAAATTCCATTTGATCTTTACCTTGTAAGCTAGATAATACAGATATTATTATCCTCATTTTACCCAATGGCTCAGAGAGATATCAAGAAGATTGCATCCCTGGGAGATAATGATATAGGTTCCTGTACTTTAATGACAAGAAAACACTAAAAGCACTACACATTTTTAGTGATTTTCTATACAGGAGAGAAAAAGGCACTATATATTTTCAGTGTTGAAATGGGCTCATTTCTCTGTGTGTCCCAATTCAGTGTCCTCTGCAAGGAGAGACCTCTTTCATCTTATAATGATACAAGACCAAGAGGAAAGTGACTGATCTCTGAATACTTGTTTATACCCAAAACTAGGTCAGCACCTTCTTTTTTATCTTTTGACTTTGTGAGATGATATGTAATTTCAGGTACAACACTCGCACCTTAGATACAAACAGATAATTATTTTAGAAATGGTAGCTTTAGACAGCAGAACTCTTCGCTTTATAATTTCAACCAGTTCCATTAAATATAAAGGGACTTGGTCTTTGCTGTTACCATTCTCATCCTAAGCTCAATAAAAACTTGCATTTTTGTTTGATTTTTTTTTTTTTTGCAAAACTCATATAAAGCTGATTAAACCAGTACACAAAATCAACAGTTCAAAAAGGAATTGATGTCACGACGTCAGATGGCATCTTTTCCTGGCCACATAAAATAGTCAGAAGGATGTATTCTAATTTGGGAGTGTGATTCTTTAGCCAGCCTAAGGACCACACAATGTTAACAACCTGCCATTTTTTTTTCTTGTTGGCTAAACTCTATTTAGAGTCTGCAGTTGTCACTGCCAGTCCTCTCTTCATGAATTTTCCATCTGTCAGCTCTGATATCAAAAGGAGGCAAAGTGCCACAAAGCTGACATCAGTGGGGTTTTAATCCCCTTTCGTTTCAGAGAGACTTTTTAAAAAATACTTAAATTTCATTTTTATTGTTTTATTTTCATATCACAGCAAGAGTTCTTGTTCTTGTGGCAAAATTCCCTCCCCTTATGATGATGGTCTTCAAAGTAACACATCAATCTGCAGAGGATGCCAGTGAACTCTAATATTGCCTCCAGCTCTACAGCTCTCTCTATGACTGTGAAATAGGGCTTCAGGAAGATGGAAAGTCTGCACTGCAGATCTCAGTGAAAGAGTTTCGAAGAGTCACCTCACAAGATTGCTTTGCAGTATTCACAGAGCACTGTCATTTCAAAGGCTTGGGACTGAAGGTCATAGGATTTCAAGAAAGACTGCATTCCATCCAAGTGCACTCCCCAAAAGCTTTCGTGCTTTTCCATGAATGTTTGACTGTGAGAGAGTTAGCTAGAATCTGGCGAGAAGAGAGCCCTCTCTTCTCCAACTAGATAAATCTGATGTATATCAATGTGTATATGTGTACATATATCCCAATAACTTCCCTTTTCAAACTTTCCAAATAACCACAGTAAATAATTTTTTATCCAACTATACAATAAGA
Source organism: Vombatus ursinus (assembly GCF_900497805.2). Lineage (NCBI taxonomy): Eukaryota > Metazoa > Chordata > Mammalia > Diprotodontia > Vombatidae > Vombatus > Vombatus ursinus. Next base: position 55,934,659 of record NW_020954596.1, read on the forward strand.
CAAATGTTAAAAGAAAAGCCCCTAATTGATAAATGATGTGCATCATTCATTCAACAAGAACTCATTAAGTTTGTATTCCCAGTTCCATGTTGGGTTTCAGAAATATAAAGCATAACCCCAGCCTTCTGGAAGCTTACAATCTAATTGGAGATATGAAACTCTTAAATGATGATGTGAAGCCATTGGGCCACCAAGTGCCACAAGAAAGAAACCCTTATATGGATAGTAATTGCCATAGAAGTTCAGAGTAGGGGGATGAGATATAAATGAGTTAGATGAGATAAAAAACTGAGCTGGATGTATGAGCAAAGCTTGAACTTAGATCATCAGAGGAGAAAGGAGGACAATCCAGATGGAAAAAGAGAAAGAGGAAAGAGTTGGAGCTGAGAACAATATGTTCAAAAAAAGGTGAGTGAGGAGAACAGTCTAGATATAGAGTTTAGGCTAGGGACTACTGGGAGATCAAAAAGACAAGACAAGGGGAAGCTAGAATATGAAAAGCTTTGAATTCCATACTGTAGAATTTGGACTTTATCCTCTAGTCAATAGGATACTATTAGAAGTCTTTTTAGTAGAAGGGTAGTGCAATGGAATTGATATTTTAGGAAGATCAGGTTGGTGATTGTTACCTAGGTGGCCAAGGACAAAAAAAAAATAAGAATCTAACATTTGGAGGTCAGCCTTCTGGTGTGGAGCTGGTCTAAGCTCTTCTATATTTGTCCTCAGAATGCAGACACATACAGTCCATTGTCAGGCCCAGACTCAAAGCTTACATGGCTTGAAAGAACCTGCCAATATTCATGCTTTGCTGGCATAGCCATCAAGAATCTGAGGTCACTTCCATGTCACACACAGAGGGATTAAAATTATGAGTAACCCAAAGGCCGAAGAAAAGAAATATAGTGGGCACAAGCAGGGTACGTTCCTTAAGATGACGTATATGTGAGTGGTAGTACAGTAATAACTCGTTTATATAGAGTTGTAAGCTTTCCAAAGTGTTTTTTTTATCACTACCTGGTTTCAGCAAAGTAATGTGAATATTTATGCTCCCTTTTTTATAGATGAGAAAAGTAAGGATCAGAGAGGTAAAATAACTTGCCCATGGATCTCAGAATTAGTCTGGGTTGGATTGGAATGTGAACCTAGGTCTCCTAGTTTGACATCTAGTGCTTTTTCCAGTATAACACCACTTTATCAAGGGTACATATGCCTAGAAAATGAGGTAAACTGGTCCTGTGGTAAAAATGAGAAATTAGATATAATGAAGTGTTACCCACAAGATATTAACAGAACTGGAGGAAGGTCTTCAGCATGTTGAGTGATTCTTTTATGGAGGATTCTTGGGAAGTCATTAAAAAATTGGACTAGCTGAGAAAGCATGGAGGGGGTATGGTCTGCAGTGGTGAAGCTTTCAAAGGAATTATGGATCTATCAATGGATTAAAACAGTGTCATCAGATAGGCTGGATTGTCAAAAGGGAGCTACTAGAAGCTGGAAGACCACTGACCTTTTAAATGCCAAGATGAGTTCCCACTCCCAACCACTCTTACTAAAGACAAGGCTTTCCTACCCAAAATCTTCTGTTCTATCACAGAGTAAGAAACTGAAACACAAAAACCCAAACTGAACTTGAGCTGTGCTGAAAGTTTAAAATGAAAACCAGCTGCCATTGAAGTTTCAAGACTTTTGCTCAGAAATGGCCTGCTTTAACCACCATGGCATTGCTTGCTAATAGAAGCTCATATTAAAATCTAATAAAAAATCATGAGTGTATTCTGGGAGCCCCCTGCTGGGAATGGAGCAACTCTTCAGAAAACAAGCAAACTGACATGCTAAAGATGGAACTAAAAAAAACACACTGAGACAGTTCTATAATCACTAAGTCCTTTACTGAAGGTATATTATTATCTGTTGCATAGGCTGAATCTTTTATTTCATGTAAGTGAATTCCTACAGGTAGACTAGCCTGCAGACTTCCTGTTTGCTCCATGAATCCATGACATTCCAATAGCTGCCAGCAGACCCTCCTCAGCTCTAGGAAGCTTAGTCTGAAAGGTACTTGTGCCTCAGTTTTACCTTCTGTATTACTTGAACACTAGACCAGCCTGGGCAGAGTAAGCAGCTGCAAACATGGTTTAATTGGAGGGGCATCATGAGGACCAATATTTGCCCCCCAAAATATCTGCCTACTAGGCCACCATGATAACTGAAATTGCCACCCAGTAGAGCTATTCCTTTGGGCATTGATTTCTCTAGCAGGGGAAATGCATTTACTATCTAGGAGAAATAGCAGCATACATTAGAACAGAGCATTTGGTCAAATTACCTAGCTGTCACCTAATTGGAAGTAGAGCCCTAAAAAAAAATACATCTGAAGACAATTGATAAATTTTGATTGGATAGAAGTAAGGAGAAGAGGGCATATAGTGGCCCTTCATTGAGGGTCCTAGGTATCCAGACATCAGTAAAAGTACACAGGAGTCATAAGGGGAGAGAGAGACTGAAAGAGTAGATAAAGACTTATTTAACTTTATATTTTCCCTTCAGCAAGCCCTGGCCATACTTCCACAACTCATTTATGGAAGAATCTCCTATTACTATTGAATATGAAAGTCTTCACCAGCCATTGCTATTCAAGTTCTACTGTTACAGATTAGCTGAAAGTACCTATTAGAGGAGAATGAGAGGAAGTAGATATTATATTAGCTATATTTATATATGTAATATATATTATATCAATTATATAATATGTAATATAATATATTCATAACATGTTATATATACACTTATGATATCATCCTTTATGTCCAAATCATGTACCCATTTTGACCTTATCTTGGTATGTGTTGTAACATATCATTTTGTGCCTAGTTTCTGCCAGAGTACTGTCCAGTTTTCCCAGAAGTTTTTTTTTCCAATAGTGAATTCTTTTCCCAATAACTAGCATCTTCCAATGTCATTTCAAACTAAGAACCTGGAATCAGAAGATCAGACACCATATCCATTCTCTTTATGTGTCCTGAAAGAAGTCACTTAGCTATTTGAGCTTTGGTTCCTTCAACTAAAAATGAAGCAGCTCCTTGGAGTTCTACCAATGGGGTAACCATCCAAGAGCCTGATAAGTGATATATTACCTTAAGAAATTCAGTGATAACAGAATTTAGAGATAGAAGGGACTTGAAATCATTTAGTTCAGCCTCCTGATTTTTCACAAGACTCAGATAAATTTAGTGACTTTCTCAAGGTCAAAGAGGTAGTAAATAGTAGAAAACCAGAATTTAGATCCAGATTTTCTGACTCCAAGTCCAGTTGTTGCTAGGTTTTTTTTTTCTGCTACAAAATGAATTCAATGTTGTCACCTGAATTAATATCAATATTAGCTAGACCATGTTGCTGCCTGCCAGTTTTAGACTTAGCTGACCAAAACACACAGATACAAAGCATTGATGGTCAACTAAAGAAAAATCATTTTATCTTATACAGATATACTTTGTATGACTATCCATCCTCTTTAATCAGTCAAGAGAAAAAGTCTAATTGGCCCTTTAATGGGCAGATAACCTTAAGCCATAGACTATCTTGTCAATTTATTTCATCAGTAAAGCTGAAAATCCATTTTCACAATCTTGTAAAATTAAAGATGTCGTTTTTCTGAAGCTCTCAGAAAAAAAGTATAGATAAATTCTTGAACATATAGATGGAAAATCAGGGGAGAGTTTTCAGATTGCACCATATTATCTTGTACTAATAGGAATTAGATATGCCAAGCAGTCTACACAGAAATTGAAACAGAATGTTAAAGGTCAGGGAGAAACACAAATCAATTAAGAAATTTAAAGGGCTTTTCAGAGATATTCATGAGAATAGAGGTATGGATTATATACAATGACTATCTAATTTCTTACATGAAAAATTATCTTCCCCCCCTTACTCTACTGTCGATGTTGGACAAATCAAACATTCATCATTCTTATTTGGCAAGAAAAGTAAGCTAATATAGAAAATTTTCTAACCCAAATATATGCCCTGTAATAGGCAATAAATTTGGCATACTAGTGATGACTGCCAAAATAAGTTCCTCCTCTTAATATATTTGAGAATCTGCCCACCACTGATTTTTAGAGCCACCATCTGTCAATCCCTAAGAGATGATATGGCATCAAACACTTTTTCATCAAAAGAGTCAACAACCCTGCCTATAAAGTGAGTATCTTTTAACAATAACAGAAGGAGGGTGGGGTCAATCTCATCAGTAACCAGTGACCCCCTGCAACTGTAGACTGGCATCAGAGCCTTGGTTGCCTGTTGTTTTAAGAGGTTACTAACATCTGCAATAACTTATACACTGTGATTATCTCTCCCAAAACTGTAACTTTTTTAGAGCATATGAATTATTTTATTATACTAGGAAAACTGATTTCTAGAGCCTGGGACAAGTGAAGCGCATTCTTGAGAATGGTGATCTAGAGATAAGAACCTTACATTGAAGTGTTAAATTCCTGAAGAGGTAATTTACCTTGTTTAGGTGACCACTTTATTTTCAAGAAGTATTTCACATGCTCTATTTAACCAGTGTGAACAATAACACTTTCCAAGTAAGTTTCTAGGGAGCTATCAGGGCTGAACAAACCCTATCTAGCTCCTTAAACCTGACAATGTCTCTGCAAAATGAATTTCAAGGATGATTTTCCTCATTTTCAAGATAAGGAAATAAATACATTTAGTGGTTTAGTGGAGTGTGGAGATGATCATGAGAAGCTGACACCATCAACATTATTCTGGCATTGAGAAACCCAAGGAAAGACGAAAGAGGCTGGATTTGTTATCAGATGTTCTACTCTACCACAACTGTATTACATTGGGGCCAATCTTTTGCCTACCTTGACCTCAGTTTCCTCATCCGTCACATGAAGACATTGAACTAGATGAGAAGTTCTCAAACTGAGGTCCCTGGGTAGATTTCAGAGAATCAATTTGTGATCCTGTGGGTTTTTTTTTTTATGTATTTTATTTAACAGACCACCAAAGATGTCCATGACCCAAAAAAGACTCAGGATCTCTGGTCTGGAAGCTGTTATAGATCCTTTCTAAATCCTTTCCATTCACTACAGGAAAGAACAATGACTTTATTTTACCTGCAGCTCACTAGTTTGTTACAGATTCTTCTAATTAATATCGAAAAAACACTGTCTTTGAGATTTGAGAGAACCGGGAAGCAAGGAGAACTGGTCCCCAGCAGCCTCCCTATGTGAGCAAGTTTCAGTACATATTTGCCCCCAGGATCATAATATCTCTTTCACTAAGAATTCCATTCCCACAGGACTAAGTCCCAAGGCAAGTCATATTCTTTGTGGCAGTTTATATCCCCCCACACACACTCAAAATAAACATTCTCTAGGAGATGCTGTCTTGCCAATAGAATTCCCTCTGGGGCAAAGTCTCTTGGTGGTTGTGTCCTAGATATTAGTAGTTATTCCCACATGAGAAATTCATCAGGAGAGTTCACCTACTAGGGGATGCAAAAGTCCCACCAGATCAAAGGGGTTCTGGCCCTTTGATTATCTGTGTGCCATTTTGATGCAGTCAATAGAAACTTTCTTCCCTAACTGATGTTATTACTCCAAGGGAAATCATCCTGGGTAGCTAGAGATACATTGTTTCACTTCACCCCCTTGCTCACACTTTGCCATAGTAAAAATGAGACCAAACTGAGTTCCCATTCCCACTACCACCCACTGGGGGCAGTGTGGTATTGTGGAAAGAACTTTGGATTTATAGCCAGATGCCCTGGGTTTGAATCTTTTCTCTGTAAACCAACAATTTAACCTTCCCAGAACTCAGTTTCCTTGTGTATCTCAAAGAGAGAGATTTTGACCAGATGGGCTCCAAGGTTCTTTCTATCTCAAAATGTGATTCCCCCCACCTCACACAATTTTGCAATCATTTGTCTCTATGGTAACATTTTCCATAGTATCTGATTGTAAACACATAACATGTGATTATAACTAATTGGCTCTACCCTAGCAATCACCAGCTTTCATAATTACTAAGAGGTCTTCTTGCTAGCTGGGGTATAATGCTATAAATTCTAATAGTTTTGACTGTTTTTCCACTGACCACCAGAATGCTTTTGATCTTTCCCCACTCTGCAGCTGCAAAGATCATAACTTCTGACTCTTCTCTACATTTTCTTTTCTCCCACCACAAGACGACTGTAAAGCTTACCTAGTTCTCTTTAAACTCCTTTCATGTTATTTTCCTACATTTGACCTATCAGCCTCCCTCTTTATCAATGATATTTCCTATTATTGCCCGCATTACTTTTCTTTCTAATATCAACATATTGGCAGAGAAATAAACTCATATGAACTGAGTGTTTAGAAGTTATTGGAAGGTAGTTGTGTTCACCACAATATCACAATTAGCCGCACAGCAGAGTTGTCAAGGTCCATTGTTGGTACCAAAGAAGCTTCATAAAGTCAGTCAGTGCTTGAAAGTAACACACCCTTTTACTTGGAATATTTAAGGAGAGACCCAAAAGGGAAGGCCACATGACTTGGCAAATGACATTAAAGGGAGTAAGAGTCAGTCAACCAGAGAAAAGCATTGGAGCAGTCCAATAGCACCTTTACCCCACAACATGCACGTGCGCGAGCACATGCACCGACACACACACCCACACTCACACACACACACACACACACACACACACACATATGCACACAGATCAGGCCTAATGCTTCCAAACTAGGACAACTCTTCAACATCCTTACATTTTGGGCCAGGACTAACATCTCCAAAGCACTGTGAGAGTCAGGGAAAGGGTACAACAGAGATATCACCAGAGAATCCCCTAGTCTTCTGATGGTCTTTGAGACATAGCAGAATGAGGGAATGCATGATGGCATAGGATTCCTGGATTCGTGTTTTTAGGATAGCTAAGGAAATTTTGCTACGGGGAAGCTAACTCAGTTAATCGCAGTGGTCATAGCAGGTCCTACCTCAGAGCTTCTCCTGTGTTTTATAGGGTTCAGAGAGGCCTTATTGAGGCTAGTTTAATTGATTTCCCACTCCAGAAGTCACAAGCATGGTGATTCCAATTAGCTAGGAAATGAGAACTTTCTTACTCAGAAACTCCTAATCATAGAAAATCCAGATATCAAATTTTAGAGGGAGAGGTATCCAAAAGAACAAGTGGGCATAAGGAGGTCACAGAGAGAGGGGAGGATATAGCTGGGCAGTAGACAAGGTATTAGACAAAGATGAGGCTAGAAAACCCAAAGGTTTCTCTAGACTCTAGCAGCAGTACTCTCTGCTTTAGTCTCCCAAGTTTACCCTTTCTAGCCAGTGCCATACCTTACCCCGTATGGAGGGGCTAGCTAAATGGACAGAGAAGAAAGCCATCCCTGTCTTCTCCTTCTGCTCCTCCAACCAGGCACACCTTTCTGGCATCTCACAGTCTAAGGAAACAGGGGAGTAAAATACTACTAGACAGTCTCCCTACATCCACGTGTAGGAGAGGTGTTTTCTTACATCCTTAGGAAGGTTTTTAAGGATGCCAAAAATCTTCTTGGGAAATTAAAAAAAAAAAAAGGTGCACTGCTCCTATGCTGTTCTCTGAATAGTAACACCATCCATCCCCTCTGACCAAAAGAAATAGGCAGGCTGCTGCAACTGCTTTCTCTTTAGAAAGGGGCTTTTCAAGTTGGCAGAATAGTGATGATCCAGTGACATACTGCAGCTGTGTTTCCAATGCCATTACTGCTCCTCTACCTAAATGTTTATTCCTCTAGATGGGCAGCCTATTATTGCCATGAGTGAAGCCAGCTAATGAACTAGTAATAGCAAACATTTAAGTGCTGCATTACAGAGCAATTTTCTCACAATCATTCTATGAGATAGGAGGAAGTGGGTTATCCCCCATTTTACAGTTGGGAAAATTGAGACTCAGAGAAAGTGACTTGTCCAAAATCATGTTGCTGGTCAGTTGCACAGCTGGACTTGAGATACTGCTTTAGTGATGTCTAGTCCAGTGTTCTACTTACTATATATCACTGTCTTTCTCTTAACCCACAAATACCACACCTATACACTGTGGTCATAGTTGCCACTTAAAAGAGCCAATGGGATGTGGGGAGAGGAGCAAGTTCAGGAATGCATAAAGAATCCTAGAAAAAAAAGAAGCCATGTACAACTGTTCCCCTAGATAGATGATAGATAGATAGATGATGATGATGAAGATAAAGAGAGAGATGGAGCCAACCCTTTCTTAAGAAAAGCAGTTAGTTGTCATAAAACAGAGAGGTCTTCTGGTTGTCAGTGGCAACTCTCATTTGTGACATGCAACAGCACACAACAAATCTTCTATTGGTGGTCCCATAGGGCAAAACACCAGATTGTCATGCATATTGATGTTTCCCTCATAGCATCAAGACATCACAGCTGCCCACTCAAGGCGTGGGTGGAGGCAAGACCCGATGCTGTAAGAAGCACAGATGTATCCTTACAGTACTCCTTTTTGGTCCAGTTCCCACTTGCAGTTGGGGGTTTATTCTACTTACTCCTTCTAATGCCCAGAAAATAAATAGGAGGACCCTGGATAATTCTGGGTAGACCTAAAGGATGAAAAATAAAAGAGTTAAATGAAGACCAACCTTACGACTTTTCCACTTTTTCCACTCTTTCTCCTCAAAGCTGTTAGTGTAGAGGCTGCTGAGAGAAAATCAAATATGGCCATAATGTTTGAAGGATTCTAACTCCTCTGAATCCTAGTATTAAATCACTGTTGTCATCTTTATGAAATGATTAAATGGCTCCAGATTGTGTGGTTATATATGCTGTGTTCCATTAGATTGGCTCTGGGAATTGTGGCTACATGCCTGGCATGCATGTGGCTCAGCACTGTTGCTCACAATTAAGCATAATTTGAGCTGGTGGCATTGTGATATTAACCACGCTCTGGGTCCAAGTTTTAGAATTATTGCATTGACAGCTTTCATAGACTCTCAGGGTAGGATCCCTTCTGCAAAGCAGGTGCTGACAAATGACCCTAAAGGCAAGCAGCAAACAAAATAGTTCCCAAGGGGGATGGCTCATTGTTATTCTATCCTCTCACTGTGCTACCTACAAGCTATAGGGCGAAAGTTCCTTATTGCCCTCTTAGAAAGTGTTATCCAGTTGGAAGGCTCACTGGGAGGCTGGATAATTCATCTCCATAAGGCAGCATTGTTCCTAAAACATCCCAGGTAAGTGACAATTTTCATGATATAGTAGAAAGAGCGCTATGTTGGAAATGACAGGACTTTTAATCCCAGATCTATTACTTTATAACCTTGGTGACCTTGGATAAGTCCCTTAACTTCTCTGACTCTTTTTTCCCCATCAGCAACATGAGAGTGTTGGACTAGATAATCTTTGAGGTCCCCTCCATCTTTGAGATGCTGGGATCATATGGATAGAGTGCTGGATAGACACAGTGGATAAAGTGTTGAACCTGAAGCCAAAAAGACCTGAGTTCAAATCTTGCCTCATATATTTACTAGCTATGTGACCCTGGACTTAACCTCTGTCTGCCTGAGTTTCCTCAATTGTAAAATGTAGATAATAGCACCTACCTCACAGGGCTGAAATGAGGCTCAGAAGTGATATTTGTAAAGTGCCTGGAACATAGTAGCTGTTTAGTAAATACTGGTTCTCTTCTTGTCCCTTATACCTAACTTGGCCCAGATCACAAAACAATTTTTAAAAAACACCCTGAAGAACTTATACAGAGGTGAAATACGTAAAAGTCCAGTGGGATTTTAGGAGCCAGTGGACCTTTGAACTCCCTCACTCCTTCCTCCTGCATGCTAAAATGGGTCCTTACCACTGGCTTGCTGTTACCTTGAATTTCTTTACCATGAAACCAAGCTTTTCATTCCATAATTAGAGATAAATGAGAATACTATTGGGAGATTAGGCCGTCTTTTTTGAGAGCAGCCTTCTGATAGAATGAGGGCACCAGGTGCCTTAAGGTGAAAAGAGGGTAATTTAAAAGGGTGAAAGCATTACAGGAGACACATTTTGACCATAGCATCCTTGTGCTTACGAAATTTAATTCATCCCTACATGTGAATTCTGTTTATGTTTTTTTTTTTCATTTTAAAAATGTTGGGTGTTAGTACTTTGGAAAACACTGAAGATTTGTAACAATGATAATTCTTTACATTTGATACAGTGCTTTACAAAGTGCTTGCCTATCTGTCACCTCATTTAATGCTCAGAACATTGTAAGGCAGGCAGGGCAAGTCTTATTGACTACACTGCGTTTGACATAAGAAAAGGTTAAAGGAAAGGAAAGTGACTTGCCCAAGGTCACATGGCCAATGAATGACATAACCAGTATTCAAATGCAAGTGTCCTGATGGACACTCAGTCCTATGCTCTTTCCAGGAGAACACATTGCCCTTATGTACATCTTACTCTTTTCTTCCCCTTTAAATTCATTTTGCCCAAAGGAAGAACCTCAAGATTTGAAGGCTTGATTTTTTTTCTGAATTTAGAAGGCACTAGTTATAAAGATGACGTAAATGTGAAGTACAGTTCTCAAGGGTTTTTTTTAATGGAACCTTATGGAACTATCCTAGGTTACAGTCATGAATCTTACTTGTAATGTTGTCCTCTACCTATGTTATTAGCTGCAGGCACAATGAATTTTTGAAGGAGTAAAATATTTTACTTCTTTGATTATTTACCTTTTCCTTAATAGTCTCTTGAATCAGTGAGTTTGTAATGTAGTCATGAGAGTATAACAGATATTGTACCAATTCTGGAATTGATATTGCTACTCAGACTTAATGTAGAGTCTCATTCTAATACATTATCTATCAACAGTCCTTATTTACTTAACTTCCCAGGGTCTCAGTTTCCTTATCTGTAAAATAATGATGTTAGATTACCTGGCCTCTGAAATCATCTCCAATTCTAGATCTATGATTCTCTATAAAACGGCAAAGGATTTAATTAAGGCAATGTTGGTGTTGATAACTGGAGAATATCAGACAATGGAATCACTCTCTCCCAATAAATAAATCAATTAACAAACATGTATTAAGTGTCTCCTGTGTGCTATAACCAAATGAACATAATCTCCTACAGACTAATGTGGAGTTAAAGAAAGAAGCAACTCCTTAGAAAATCCCTACTCTCCAGTGGAAAGACTTTCCATTCCCTGCCTTCTGTTTTGCATTCTGGTTGGAAAACTCTTTCCTGATTCTGTTTGACTTTGCTTCATGTTGCACCTTGGAATGGTCAAGGAATTCTGCTGCTTCTCCACCAGGCAAAATATCTGTTTCCATAAAGTCCAGGAAAGTTGCTGCTTTCCTCCTATACTGCTGCCATAACTATCATCTACTCAAGTTTCCATTGCTCTGCTGCTGCTGTGAATGACTGCCTCTATTACTGTTCTTTGGATTTGATTTTGTTCTTGTTGCTTTCATTTCCACCTACTAAGTTTCTGCCCTGTTCCTTCTTCCTCTGCCAATCTTAGTGTTTGCCACCATTGCTACTCTTTCAGGGAAGGGATATACCATTTTTACAGCAAGAACTCTCAGGCTGATTGACTTAGACTAGTCAACACATCTTCAACCCTGCCATTAAACCATGGCACAATCCCCATCCTCTGGTGAACAAAAAGGTCTCCAGAGCAACTGGGAGGTTTCTGGACTCACCTTTCTCAGGAGAAGGTCCTCAGCCTTTAATCATAGCTGAGCTAGGGCAAACAAATTCCTTTTATCTCTTTCCCGACTGAATACAGGTCCTGTGCTACCCATACAAAGTTATGACCTTCTGCTGAGCCTCCCAGAACCTGGGTACAAGCATTCATGCCCCTTTCCCCTTGTTCTTTCAACTCCTATCCTATACTCAACAACTAGTGCCCATCCATTCAAATTAGATTAAAAGAAGAAAAAAAAAAAGGCCCTTGATTTTTTTGCAATGCTATCTGCCCAGTGAAAATTCCTTTAGAAAGCCCTTTTTGAATACTTGATATTCCTTATTTTTTCTGAAATAAAAAATAATCAAAGGACTGGGCAATCTAGAAACAAGTGAATTATGTGATTTTATACTTTGTTAATTTGGACAAAATGAGTTGACCTTGCATTGCCCTGGTGTTATTCTGTAGGTATCCAGCTATAATGATTCAAAAGAAGCACATGGTGCTTCTACAGTTAGCCAAGAACCATTTGTTTGATTGTAAAAAGAAACATGGGCCTTCTATTGGTGAAACACACCCTTCTGACTTAATCTCTTTGCTCCAGAAGACAATGTGAATCCTTTTTTATCTTGTTCATTATTATTATTAATAATAGTAATTATCATAATTGTAGCTAGTATTGATATAACTCTTTTTAAAGTTTGCTAAGCACCTTGAGATATTATCTCATTTTATCTTCACAACAACCATGGGAGGTAGGTACTGTAATATCCACATTTTACAAATGAGGAAATTGAAGCAATCAGAGGTTATGTGATTTGCCCAGGGTCACATGGCTAATAAATGCCTGAGACTTGATTTGAACTCATGTCTTCCTAACTCCAGGTCAAGGTCTGAGCATTGCTCCACCTAGCTTCCTCAAAGTTAGAGATTATTTATTTCCTGAAAACAGAACTCATGAATTTTTAACTCAGTCCTTAATTTTGGATGTCAGAGAAAATATAGAAAGTTTTCTCAATTGATCTCTTTAACTCCCCTAAGTTCAACTCACACAGCTTCAATCATGTAGATGATTTCCAGATCAATACATCCAGCCCTGGTCTCTCCACACTCTTTAGTACCACACTCTATTGGAGGTTGAGTTGGATATAACACAGGCTTCTTAAATTCAACTTGCCAAAACAAAGCTCAGTATCTTTCCCTGAAACCCCACCCAATACTCTGAACTTCCCTAATACTATTAAGGGTACCACCCAAATCCTAGTCACCCAGGCTTGGGTTCTCAGTGTCATTTTTAACTCTTCGCCCTCACTCACCTGATGCCACCGGTTCTGTTGCCAAATTGCGATATTTATACCTCCACAATATCTGGTACATCAGTTTCCTTCTTTCTACTCATACAATTATGACCATAGCTCAGAACCTCATCATCTCTCACCCATACTATTTTAATAACCTCTTAATTGTCCTCCCTGCCTCAGGTCACTCTCTACTCCAATCTATTCTCTATTTTCTAAAATGTAGGTCTGACCATGTCACACCCCCTTCCACTCAATAAACTCCAATGACTCTCTATTACCTCTAGGATCCAATATAAATTCCTCCATTTAGCATTTAAAGTCTTTGACCAGATGGCCCCTTCCTGCCCTTCTCTACTTCTGGAACACTGATTGCCTCCAACAAAAATAAAGGCCTACTTTATCACACATTATTATTTATCACACATAATGCTCCATCTCCCATGTGTGCCTATAAACTGTCTGCTCCCCACAACTGAAATACTCTCCTTTCTCACCACTCCCTTTTAGTTTACCTTGGTTTCATCAAGTCTCAGCTTAAGCACCACCTTCTGTAGGACACCCTTTTCTGATCCTCCAAGCTGCTTTAAGGTTACCTTCTAGTTACTTTGTATGTATCTTGAAAATACTTATATGTGTACATATTATCTCCCTTTTTAGATTATAAGGTCCTAGAGGGGAGGGCCTGTTTGGGGTGGGGCTTTTTTTGTTTGTTTTTATTTTAGTGGGTTGTCTTTTTTTTTTTGGCTTTTTTATTTATATCCCCACCACTTTACATAGTGCCTATCACACAGTAAGTGCTGGATAAATGCTCAATAAAATTTTATTGGTTGATCCATCAGTCTAGTTGACATGTTGCAGACTTGAATCAAATTGTATTGTGTCAAGGAATTGATTAGGCTTTGGGCTACTTGACACATAAATTCCTTTCAACTCAATAATTCCAAGATTAAATTATTTGATAATCAAATGGGAATTATGATGAATTTTTTAATAAAAATTCTCAACTGTTGGGAATATGATCTCTCGAATAGCCAAAAAAAAAACATATAAGATTTTAAAGTCAGTGTGGAATGATACAAAGATAATTTTTTGTTAGAAATGTAAGTCCCAACTCCAATATTTACTAGATGTATGATCTTAGGAACTCATTTCTCTGAACTTCAGTTTCACAGAATTACAGAATTTTAGGATATTGCCTCAGTAGCTATATGGTCTCTAACCTATACCCAGACTGAATTATTACGGCATACTCATCAAGTGATCATCTAGCTACTGCTTAAAGATTTCTTTTTTTTTTTTTTTGATAAAGCAATCGGGATTAAGTGACTTGCCCAGGATCACACAGCTAGTAAGTGTCATTTGTCTGAGGCCAGATTTAAACTCAGGTCCTCCTGACTCCAAGGCTGGAGTTCTATCTGCTACACCATCTAACTGCCCCTTAAAAATTTCTAATAAGGGAGAATCCGATACCTCCTAAAGCAACCCATTTAGACAACACTAATTATTGGGAACTTTTTTTCTAACATCATCTAAATTTGTATCTTTGCAACTTCTTTTCATTGCTCCTGATTCTTCCCTCTGGGGCCAAACAGAATACATCTAATATCTGCCCCATATGATGACCCTTCAAATTCTCACATATACTTCTAAACCCTTTTCCCATGACCCCTGAGTTTTCTAACCTCTGATCCAAAAGTTCCCAATTTCTTCAACGGATTCTCATGTGCTGTGGACTCAACGCTCTTCATTACCCTTACTTTCTTCTGGATGCTCTACACCTTAACAGTGTCCATCCTGAAGTATTGTGCCCAGAATTAATGCAGGACACCAGATTTGGTTTGACTAGGACAAAGTGCAATTGGAACTATGAACTCCTTATCCCTGGATGATATGCATCTCCTAATAAAGCTCGAGATAGCATTATGCTTTTTGGACTGCCTCATCACACTGCTAATTCATATTAGGCTTGCATTCCACTAAAACCCTCAGATCTTTTTCAGACAAACTGCTATCTAACCAGGCCTCCTCATCTTGTATGTATTATGTCATACGTAATGAATTTGTGAAGTTGAATTTTTTTTTAATGCAAGTTGCCTGAGAAATAACACTTACACTATCTAACTCACAGGGCTGTTACATAAGAATTATTTTATAGACTGGAAGGTGTGATATAAATGTGTACTATGAAAATCAAATAAAAAGCCTCAGTAACCAACAAGCCACAGAGCTGAGTAATAAAGTGCAATTGATTTGTTCTGATCATGAGAAACTTGATAATGAAGACCCCCAATTTGACTTTCTAGAACAGGAATTTTGATCCCAAGACCTGAAGGACATTTTCTCATTCCAACTAATTTGGATTAATGCAATGATAATGCCTGGCATACATGAAAACATCCATTGAATAATGAATGCAACTAAGCATAACACTCACTTTATGCCAAAATCCAGTCCCTAAAGATCATGGGTAATAGATATGCCCTTGCAATAGAAGAATTTCTCCTTATTGGTTTTAAAATGAAAGGAGCTCTGAAATCCTATGGCATAACCTAAAAGATATGGAGTATGTCATACAGAGGAGAATAGCTTAAATTTTCATAGTATGATAGAGTTTACAAAGTGTTTCACTGACAATGATCCTACGAGTATAGTAGCACAGATGTTATTTTCCCTGTTTTATAGGTGAGGAAACTGAGGTACAGAGAGATTGAGAGAGATGCTGTGATTTATCCACTCTTGTACAGCTAATAAGTGACAAAGTTGGAATTTGAATTCAGATTCCCTTAATTCTAGGTCTAGTTCTTTTGACAAAATGAATGAGAGATAAATGTTTTTCTGCATGGTAACTGTGATATGTGATCTTATTAGTAGGGGCCCATTCTTCAATGGATTCAGATCACAACCCCCTCTTTTATGCCTTAGGTGGTTATGGGATATGTGGTCACCTTTAAAATGCAGGCATCAAACAGTACCATTGCCAAAAGGACCAGACAATTAACACATCTACAGGCTGCATTTTAATGAAGAGTTGTCACTTGAATAAATTCATTTCTTCAGATGATTACCTCATAAAATGTTATTGGAGTGACTTTTCTTTGGGCGAACTTAATCTCCACTTTTCTCATGATTCATGATACTTTGTGATAAGCCCAGAAATAGTTCCCATTTTAGGTAAGACTTGTTTAGAGGTGATTAGCTCTTATCTGTACTTTGGTAGAGCTTCCAGAAGAGGACAATTTTTTGAGGTGCTTGTAGTATTTCCTTGTGTTCTGATGTCAGAAACCTGAAATAGGAATGTCTCCTTTATCAGATGGATCAGCTCAAGCATCATCTGTAATTTGGATATATATCTGTTTCTTTTATCTTTACAACTTTGATCACCCTACTTCCTTCCCCAAATATCGTTTGGTGTGTGATTAGGTAGCACTCCAGTATGGCACATCAATGGAGAGCTGTGTAATGGTCCACATCCCCTCACCCCAAGTGGGCTGGAGAGGGAGAGTGATGGTTCTGAACATAATTCTTCAAGCAGTCTAATATTCAGAAAAGTATCATCCGGTTGGACCTTTTTCCCACAATTCACTTAGCATTAGCCCCCTGCTCTGTGTGAAAAACTTCCTCTCTATTTTAGGGGTGAGTCACCTACTGGCTCACACTTAAAAATAGAACATTTTAGAGAGCCTGAAAATGACAGGGCACTGAGATTGAGGTCCTGACACTTGTGATGTTGAGGCTTCTTTTCCCATGTAGGAAGCTCTTAGAGAGTAAGAGTAAATTATGCAAATAAGAGGTTATAAAAGCACTCAGAATAAATCAAGTTGGAGACTAGCCAATTACACACAGTGACTTGCAAGTGTCCAGTCTTATTTCTCTATGACCAACTCTTCAACGACATTTATGTACTTTCCATCCTGTTTCACACCTCTGTAGAATGTCAATTTTGAGCTCATTTCATCCACTAAGGTAATTAGGTAGAGCTGAAACTGTGTATTTAATCTATAGGAGGCAGCTAGACCTAGAAAAGAAAGCACTCACCAGGAAGTCATTTTTAGAATCTATTCCTGGACCTGCTAATGACTCCTTCCCTGACCTTGGAAGAGTTGCTTACCCTCCCTGGGCCTGATAAGTCCACAGATTTAACTTGTAGTAACTAAATAATGACTATAAAAGTGATTTATTCTGAGCCATACAGAGAAAACAACAATTGAAAGGATAAACAGTACAAAAAAAGGACTTAAGGTCTTTAGAAAGATATATTTTTTTCTCACCAGCTTGTTGGTAAGATACAAACTGTCAAAACTCCATCATGCATTTAATCACCAGATTATACAAACCATTTTCTTGTGAGTATATGTGTATATACCTCTGAATTCTCCTCACATTTTCATTTCTCCCTCAAAGCTATTGGCATTCACTTTGAAAAGTTAAAAATGGCCAAATAGATGGCCAAAGACCAATACTACTAAGGACTCAAACCTTTCAGTATAATACACAAAATCATAAATTGAAGAACCCACTTGGGATTGAGTCTTTTTGGCCCAGTGCACAATTACACTAAGTAGAAAGCAAACTTTCTGCCTGCCTATAACATAAAATCACAGAGTTATTAGGAAGGTACCCTAGGGATAGATCATCTAGTCCTCGGGTCATAAATTATCATTATAATATCCCCCAACAAATGGTCACCAAGACTCTGGTAGATCTTGAGTGACACTGAAATATCTACCTCCCAAGTCTTCTTATTCCATTTTTTGATAACTCTAATTCATAGGAAACTGTTCCTTATACTGAGTCAAAAATCTGTCTTTATCTAGTGGATTCTGGTCCTTCTCTTGGGAGCCAAGCAGAATAAATCTAATTATTCCATATGACAACTCTTCAAATATCTGAAGATTGCAATTAGCACCTGCCACTATATCCCCACCAAATTTAATCTTCCTTAGACTAACCCTTCTTAGCTCTTTCCAATGATTTTAGTTGGTCAACATGGTGTTTATTAAGCATTCTTATATGTCGGGCACCATGTCAAGGAGTAAGATACAAAGAAAGATGAAAGCAGATCCTCAGAGAGTTCACATCCTAATGGGAGAAGCAAAATGTAAATACAAGATACATACAAAGTAGATGGAAGGTGATCTCAGAGGGGTAGACACTAGCATCTGGGTGGGGAGAGGGGGAACTAGGAAAGGCCTCCTTCAAAAGTAGGATTTGGGAAGAGTATTGACAGAAGCCAAGGAAACTTAAGATGTTGAAGTAAGAAGGGAAAGCATTCCACTCGTGAGGATCAACCAGTACAAATACATGGAGGTGAGAGAAAGGTGGAGCATCTTGTACTACAGTTAGTAGGCCATTTTAGCTGGATCATAGACTGTATAGAGGAGAAAAGGATAGAAAGTCCAAAAAGGTAGGAAGGGACCAAGTTATAAAGAGCTTGAAATTGCCAAACATAGGAGAGAATCCTTGATCCTGGAGGTAGGATTTCAATTCCATTCTTCATTCAAGTTACCTTTCTTTTGACATGCTCAAGTTTGTCAATGTCCTTCCTAAAGCGAGATGCCCAAAACTACATATAATGTTCCAGATGCAGTTTAACCAAGAAAAACATACAGTGCAACTATCACCTTCATTCTGGACATTGCATCCCTTAATGTAATGAAATCTTATTGGCTTTTTGTCTAATACATCACAAGGTTAATTCTTTAACTTATAGTCCACTGAAACTCCAAGTACTTCCCATACTAAGTGTGAGTTAACCATCATTCAGCCTGTACTTCTGCATCAAGTGTTTTGTATTTCTTCGCTGAAGTGTAAGATGTTGCATTCATCTTTATTAAATTTCCTCTTAGTTGACTTGACCTTTTGTTGCAGTCCATCAAGAGTCTTCTGGATCTTGATTCTGTAATCCAACATGCTATTCCTCCCAACATCTATGCCTTCATCTTAGTCACTAATGAAAATTTGGTACAAAAAACCCAAAGTGTACCACTTATAGGCCTCTCTTCTGGTTGCCAATCACTAGTCACTACATATTAAGGACAGTTGTTTAGCCAGTTTCAGATGCACTTACTTGCCTATATTCTTCCTTC
The DNA here is from genome assembly GCF_900497805.2 of Vombatus ursinus. NCBI lineage: Eukaryota > Metazoa > Chordata > Mammalia > Diprotodontia > Vombatidae > Vombatus > Vombatus ursinus. The sequence continues at coordinate 55,953,738 of NW_020954596.1, forward strand.
TTGTCAATGAAAAATTAAGAGACTTTTTTAAATACCTTGTTAATACAGGGATACTATGACTATGACTTTCTATTGATATACCAATTTAATAACATTGTCTAAAAAGGAAATTAATTTAGTCTGACATGAATTATTCCTAATGACCCACATCAGCTCCTAGTAATCACTTCTCCCTTTTCTAAGTACTCACAAAGCATTTACTTAATAATGTAGCACAGAATTTTTCTAGATGTCAAATTCAGTGGTTTGAAAAATGTGTTTTCTTCCCCTTTATGAAAACCAAGGCGATATCAATCTAATTTTTAAAATCTGTTATGAAAGATTTGCTATATACAAAGAACTCCAGATAAAAAGACAAAAAAAGAAATGTTCCTTGCCCTCAAGAAACTTGCCATCTACCAAGAGAGCCAGGGGCATACGACACATACACAGATAAGTATAATACATGATAAAGAGTGGTGGGAGGAAAGGACAGATCCAGATAAAGAACTCTAAGAAGAAGCAAAGAGGGAGAGAACACTTTCAAATATCAAGGAAGTATCAAGGAGTATTAAGGAAGACAGCATGAAAGAGGTGGCAGCTAAGCTGAACCTTGAAGAAAGGTAGTGCTACAGAAAGGCAGATACCTGAAAGGAATGTTTTAGGCTTGAAGCATGGCACTGAGGCAGAAAAAGAGTGGAGGTGGCACTTGGCATGGCAGCTCCCCTGGCCCCTCTACTTACTCAAAGATAATCAACCCTGAGTCAACACTCACATACGCAGATTCTTTTCACTGCTTAGGCATTAAGTAGCCAGGTGACTTACATTAATAGAAGTTTAAGCATTCTCTTACCTCTTCGTCCAACATTTGAGCTTTCAGAGAGACAAATAAATCATGTTTGTGCTATTATTACTAGTCTGAGGACCATTACTCTGGATATAAAATCGAAAAGAAAAATAAGAGTTTTCTACAGGTTGGGTCATTTTTAACTACTTTGAGAGATCACCAATACTTTTGAACATGGGCTGAGGGGCAAGGAGAGATTGAAGGGCAAACTCCTGCCAAATTTCTTGGAAAATGTTAGGTGCGATTGATCTCTAGAAAAATATGTGCTTTCCAAGTAAAACTTTGCCAAATTTAATTCATTTCAACAAATGTTTACTAAGGTCTGCTATGTTCAAGGAAGTCCCTGGGCTAAGGCTTTGGAGTTGTAAGTATGAAGTCAAACATTGTCCTTGTCTTCATGGAGCTTACAATCCACTTGGGGAAATGTCTACCTTACAGGAGTATTGTGAGAAAAGTATTTGGTAAACCTTACGGCAATACATGCATTCTTGTATGCATACATAGAAAGAGACAAAGATCAGCAAACATTTATTATTACACCTACTATGTACCAGACACTGTGTGCCATACTCAAAGTCTTTTTCTTAATAGGACCTGCTAGAGATTGTGCTTTGCAAACATAGCAATTGAAAATTAAGAGTCCAATGCGTATTATGTATGTATGGATATATGTTTATATATGTGTATATACTTATATAATTCTCTCTAATAGATCTATGATATAATTAACATAGATATTCTCCCCAATGAGGCAAGCAATTGTTAAGCATTTATTAAGTACCTACATGTTGCAAGGTACTGGGGACACAAAGTCAAAAATGAACCAGTCCCTGGGAATTTCAATTTGTCCAGGCCACCACATTCTGTGAGACTCTTGTCCACGATGTCCCACAAGTTCACATAAAGAAATCCGCCCAACATGCTTGAGGCTTTACTTGCTTTCTCTTGACATAGGATACTACAGGATCACGTAAGCTATTCATTGTTTATCCCTTATTCTCACCATTTGACCAGCCAATTTTCTTTTTCAATCTCACATTTTAATGACATCTTTATGCTGCTTCTCCTTCATAATTCCTTATTTATAATGTGTTGAGGTCTTCTCTTATCTACCATGCAGCTCTCTATTTCCCTTTGAATGATCTGTAACTTCAGTTATTCAGAAACTACAGAGCATACCATGATTCTTAGCAATATAACATTATCAATTAAATAGTTATTACAGAGATGGGCCTTTGTTTTGGGGAGAAACTTGGGATTATTAAAACATCTTGCATTTTCACAAAGGTAGTCCAGCCTGTTCTCCTCCTATTCAATTCTGGACCCACCTTTTATTGTTTATTTGCAATATTTGCAAATGTACATGTTACATGTGCAAATGTGCAAACATATATATAATATATATGCACAAAATGGGTATGCACTCTAAGTTGCTATTATTATTGTAAGATCATACATGCCTCATGGTGATTCTGAATTCTCAATGGCTATCCTAGCAAAGTGCAATCACTGTCAGGTCCTACTAAGCAAAAAAAGATTTTGAGCATGGCACATAGCATATTGTAGACAGTAAGTGTAATAAATGTTTGCTGATCAATTGATCTGCCCAGTCTAGCTAAGTTCAGAAGGATTCGTCACCAGGCTGGCTATAGGATGAATGAGTCCTATAGCTGCATCTCAAAGATAATTTATCACATTATATAAGGGTTGCAATCTTTGTCAGTGGGGAGAGTGTCCATTCTAATCAAACTATTGATCTGTGAATTATTGAGGAAAGATGTGTATAGAGAGACAAGTAGGACACTACTAAGTTTTCATCTGATTCCCAAAAGTGGAATAAAAGTTCAAGGGGAAGGAATTTGATGCCAGATCCCATCAACTTGAGTCCAAGTAGCACTCTTCTTCTGAAAGAAGGTAAAATCCTGTCATGTCATTGCAACATAAAAAAATAAGGAAGCTCATGAAGAAAAAACAAGAAAAGATGGGAATCCAGATGGCAGTTTGTCTAGATATGCTTAATTCTTCAATAAATATGTGTAACAGATACACGCATGTGTCTTCAGCCCCCAAAATGTGCATGTTTTCTAGCTAGCTCAGTGTCCTCTCCTTTGTAACACTTTTTGGTCCCTAACCCTATTACTTGAGCAGCCACCACCCAAAAGTTTCAAAGTCTTATTCAAGGTGGAGAAAGGACCACATTCCAATATCTGTATGGTTTCCTGAGGGCAACCTTGAACACATTTCTCAGGCCTGAACCACAACTGACTCCCCTATGCCATACCACCACTGATTTGTTTTCCTTATAATGCATACAGAATGCACAGTGGATATGTGATGAAATATTCATCAAGAAGAGTGAAACACAGACCTTCCATTATCTAGTAAATATTTCGCTGTCCTTTCTATCTATTTTTAAATTGAATTCAATAAATATTTATTGAACATATCTACAGATTTCTAGCCTAACTCTATGCAGATATAGTCTATGTACTGGTTACTTAAACATGTATCCTGCATTTTAACTTGAGCTGATACAGCCAAATTCACAACACTGAATATATGTTGTATTTGAAAGGTACCTATAGAATGATAAATTGCCTCCATAACTACATTTTACCAAGTATTGAAAGATAGAATCTCAGAAAACAACAGAATTTTCATTTCACTCAATCATCTGTGTCTAACTCTAACATCCAGCTATTATATTTGAGGTAGTTGTCTGCATCATGGCATTTCCCCCTGCATTATTGCTGCTCCAGACAACCAAGCTCTGATCAGCAGCTGCTGCATTTGAGTTCTGTTCAATAACAGAACAGTTCTGTTGGTTTCTCTCTACACATTTAGGTTTAGAAGGCTAGCTTTCATCATGGTGGGAACAACAGTGAACTTGACAACAGCAGAACTTATTCTTGATAACAAGAATTCTTGTTATAGCCCAGATACTGACTAGATTGTGTGACATTGGTTAATTCATTTAACTGCTCTGGGCCTCAGTTTCCACATTAGTGAAAAGAAGCAGGTTGTATATTTACAAAAAGAGGTAGAACAGTTCTTTTTGTGATAACAAAGAACTGAAAGCAGAGTACCTGTTGATTGGGGAATGACTGGATAAATGAGTATATTAACGTAATGAAATATTTTTGCTCCATAAGAGCACTCACGCAAGTTTACACTTAACAAATGATCTCCATCTCTCCCCAAAGGATAATCCTCTGGCTACTTAATACAATACGCCCTAACATTGATTTTCTGTTTATTACCTCTGCATATTAACCACATCCAAACTCCCCTAACAGTTCATGTCCAACTTCCTGTCCAGATTTCCTTCCTCCTTCCTCCTCATTGAGGGAAATAGTGTTGGTTCTAGAACTGGAGAACCGAGGTTTGAACCCCAGCTCTTATAATTTCTCTGTAACTTTGAGAAAGTCACCTAATCTCTGTAAGATGAGGAAGTTGGTCCAGATGGCTTCTAAGATCCCTTTTAACTCTAAAGGAAAGCAACATGTTGCAGTGGACAGGGCACTGAACTTGGAGTCAGCTAGGTCTGGGTTCAGGTCCTGCCTTTGAAGCTTACTAGCTGTGTAACCTCAGATAAATCACTTAATCTCTCTCTCATAAGTTCCTCAAAAATTAAAGGGTTGAACTCTATAACTTCTCTGGTACCTTATAGCTCAAAATCTATTACCCTAAATTATACCACTATGTAAGCCACATTATTGACCATTGTTCTCCTCTGTCCTGTGTCTTAAACTTGAACCTCACATGACTTCACAGCACGTCTTTGCCCTATTTACATATAGAACAACTATTTGGACCTTGCTGTCAGGTGCTTTGGGCAAGTGTCCATACCACTGGAGTTGAGTGATGGAGAAATATTGGTGTCGTGTACTAAGTGAAGATTTCCCAAGAGAGCTAGGATCATACTTTTAGACTATGAATGTTAAATGTGCCAAATGTCATTATAGTAATAAATTTCCCTATTACTGATGGTGACTCAGTATTAATACTTTGACCTTCAAGATGATCAGAATCAGCACACTACAGCAAATATGTTGATCTCTCAAAAAATTATTTTAGATGTCTCCTCCAAATCAGGGGTCAACTTTCAGCCTGTCTATAAGCAAGCAAACCCTTCTCACCTTATTTCTCAGACATTATACTAACAGATAGCCCTAGTTTCTCTAGTTGCTAAAGGGCTAATAAACAGCAGCAGGGGACCAGGAACTAGGGCTGAGGTGAATTGATTCCATTAGCTCAGGTATCAGGTCAGAGAAACTGCTCAGCAGGGTGACTGCAGCCGCTGAGAGAGCAGCGATGGAATGGAAGAAGGCACCAACACCTGAATTCCATGATAATGTGCTATCTACTCTGGTGCTAAATGTCATCATTGTTCCTCCTCCCTAGGGACCTGTAGAGATCATCCATTTTAGTTCTTTCATTTTATGAATGAAGAAACTGCTTCTCAAAGAGACTAAGTGACTTGTTGAAAGCCCCTAGTGACAAATACGGTCAGGACTATAACCCAGGTGTCCTGAGTCTTGGAAGCCCAATACTTTTTCCATCACACCATTCTGGTTGGGTACTCAAACCACTAACTTCTCTGACTAATAAAAACAATCTCAAGCTTATGAATGGAATGGAATTCCTGTCAACTGTTTCTAAAGTTTTCAAAAACATCTTTATGAATTGGGATTTAGTCAGTGAAATGAAGATTTGCTCTGAGGTCATATTTTATATCTCTTTGACCATTGGATCACAGATTTAGTGCTCAAAGGACTTTGGAGGGCATCTAGTCTGCACTCCTCATTTTACAGATGAGAACACTCAGAGTAATTAATTGATTTGCCCATGTTCACACAGTACCCAAGATACTGAGTTTCTTTAGTATGCTTTCAGTACCCTACCATACATCACATTCAATAATTTGTCCCTGACTAAACATCCAGATTATAATGGCAGTCCAGTGCGTTGGGAAGAATGCTAACTTGAATCAGAGGACCTGGGTCTGAATCTTGCAACTGCAATGTACTACCTATGTGACCTTAACCAAGTGACAACTTTCCTAGGACTCAGTTTCCTTATCTGTAAAAATGAAAGGATGATCCTTTCCAGCTCTAAATCTATGTGCCTAATTATGTTTTATTTCTTGATAAACAGAGTTGGAAGGAATTCTGCTATATAATAAACCATGTATTCAGACTATTCAGTGAACTCTTTGGAGGTATTTTTAGCTTCAAAGAAACAGATTTATATTTTATATTTATAGTTAATTAAAGTCTGGAGAATAACTTGGTTAGTCTGCGATTGATTCTGCATCCTAGGTAGGAATCTTCCATCGTGTTTATTTAATTCTAGCTTGTGGACCACAGAAAAGTCTTAGAATATGAATAACTATCAGCTCTTCAAAGGCTGGCTATATCACGTTCTTCATTCTTACTGGGTGATGATGCAGTTCAAGCTATTTATAGCCGAACTTTTCAACAACATAAACTCTTCCAAGTAGCTGGGATCACATTCTACAAAATCATGTAGTCTCTGTCTCTGTCATTGCTCTACAGGGCAACCTTCTTAACCTGATATTGAAAGACAACCTACATTTCCAACTTTATTTCCCCTTATGACTCCTCAAACTCTAATAGTCACCTTTCCCTGGTCTCTTTTCTTCCTTTCTCACCTCCATGCATGTGGACGTGTCATCTCCTATACCTGGAATAGAATAGAGAGAAAGTGAGAGAGAGAGACAGAGACAGAGAGAAACAGAGAAAGACAGAACTGATTGAAATCCTATTCTTTACAGGCACAAACACATTCTCTCAGTCCTCCCTCATCAAATTTCTCATGCCACATTTCACTAGACCTTTTTTTCTGGGCTCAATCATACTCAAACTTGCACTATGGCTATTTGTTGAAGTCTAACCCCTCTTTCTAGATAGTAAGCTCCTTGAGGCAGGAATTACATCTCATTTCATGTCTATATCCCCAGAGCCCATTGCAGATTTTTATACTTAATGAACATTTATTAAATGGTTGTTGAATTGAGCTTGAAGTAGTTCTACCTATTGGTTACCATGAATGTGACATGGGTTAGATCAGGGCTTCTTAACTTTTTCCACTTGAGACCCTTTTCCCCTTTTCAGCAGCCTTCCTTGGTGTTGTGCGGCCTGAGGGTATGCACAGTGCAAAGTGTGTATGCGTTGTATTCAGAACCAGGACTGCAGTGAAATTACACAATGCAACATCGGCAAGTGCTGCCAGAAACACCTCGGATTCTTTACATGTTTGATTTGTGGTTAATTTTTGGTTCAGAAACTTTTCACTGTTGCCAAATTTTTCAAGACCCCATAGTTTAAGAAGTGCTGGTAGATGACATGTATCTGAGTTATTCAGTAGTACTAAAACTATGAATGGAATGTAAGCTCCTTGAGGGCAAATTCTGTTTGGCTTTTGTCTTTGTATCAGCAGTGTCTAGCAAAATACCTGGCACTTAAATAACTAAAGGTTTGCTGAATGATGAATTAATGGGATATGGGGAAATATATTATTTGTGATAACAACTAAAGGTCTGGAATCAGGCCCAGAGTCAGCATCCTCCCTGATTGAAGAAATAGCATTTACAATTTAAGTATAATATAAGAATATAATATTTCAAAAGCAGTATTATCCCTGACTCATCAATTATAGGAATTATAGGAATCCAAACCCACCCCACCCCACCCCCCCCAGTTACTCAAGAAGAAATTTCTCTAGCACAGTTCTAAGAGTCCCACTGAGCTGTCCAGGGTCTTGTCCTTTGTAAGTTAAAAGTGTCTATAGCTGGAAATAACCTTTGATATCATCTAGTCAAATACCTCACTTTGCAGATGAGGAAACTGGGGCCCAAAGAAGCGACCTTACTTGCCCAAGGTTACACAGGTATTAGAACCAGGATTCAAACCCTGCTCTTAAAGTTCCAAATGCAGAAATATTTCTACAAGACTGGGCTACCTTTCCTCAAACTCAATAGTTATAAAAGGATATGAGATGTCAAACTTCAAAAAACTCAGTGTGCTAAAAATGGTATGGAAGTGTTCTCACAATTGTGTGAGAATGTAAAAACATAGATTTAGAGGTGGAAGGGACCTTAGAAACCATAGCAACCAAACCCCTTATTTTATGGAAAAGGAAACTGAGGCTCGAAGGGATTAAATAATTTGCACAAGATCTTCAGTTAATTGGTGAATAAGACAGGATTTAAACTCAGATACTCCAGACTCCAAGTCCATTGCTCTATCCACTGCACTACCTAGCTACCTGACTGTAGGCATCTCCTGACTCCCCAGTAGTGTTACCATGTTGTTCTTGTTGTTATTTGTCCTTTGTTTTCAAAGAAGACCAATGACATCACATTGTGATAAGTGATATCTTATGACACAACCAAGAATAATCCTATTCCATGAGCAAAAAAAATTTGAAGATCCCTATTCTGAACCACGTCCTTTCTGAAAATTCTGCCTGTGTCTCATTCTGTACATTTCTCTATTTGAACATTGCCCAGTCTCACCAGTATACCTTCACCTCCTTGTTCTTATATATGGCCTTCAGCCCTGCTGACTTGGCCTATATAGCCATACTCTGACCATTTTAAAGTAATTCCCTCATTTTGGGACACATCTATTAAGTTATTGTTTTCCTTTTAACAGTTGGCAATTTCCCAGTGCTGATTTGCCAGCTTAAAGATATCAGATGGGAAATAATGTGTTGTTCTATGCAACACAGACTTGTAATTTAACCAAAGGTTTTTGATATTAACAGTATGACGAGCAAAAGTTAGTTGGTTTTTCAGCTCAACCATCCAGAAACATAGAGACATCATCCAGTCCAATCCCTTTATTTGAAGAAGATGAATCTGGGGCCCAGAGAGGGCAAGTGGTTTGCTGAAGGTTCCATGGCCAATTAAGTGGCAAAGCTGAGATTCAGCCTTATGACACCATATTTAAGCTTCCTTTCCACTACACTACACTTTTTTCTAGTCTTAAAAAGTTTACAAATCCTTTATGGAAGGTAAGAATTGATTATTTTAGTTCTTTAGTCATTAATAGAGAGCCTAAGGCCTCTTGGGAGAAATGAGATGGGGGTCTTGCCATACAATATTGTCTTAAGCAATGTAATTACTAGGATCCTGATGGTCCAACACCTGAGCTACAGAAGCCCCCAGGCCTCTGCCTTCTTGTTCTTGTGATATCTAACATCCTGAACATAGTTTTACAATAGAGAGATTACTACTATTTGGCAGTGACAATCACTGTCTCAGGTCTATAACCATAAGTGAAATCCCCATATTACAATAAAGCTAAAAACAAAATAAGTGCTATCCTCTCAGCAACCCACCCCAATTAGACTGTGAACATGTAGAGGGCAGAGATCGTGCCTTCAATTTCTTTTTTAATTTCCCGTAGCACCTAGCTGATTTCAGTATTGCAAAAGCCTCTCAATAAATGCTATAGACATATTAGCCAATTTCATTCAACATGTGTTTGGGGGTATTATATCCTGAATATTTAATCTAAAAAAGGAAAGAAACACATTTACCAAAAACAATTACAAAAACTATTCTAGAACAGAGAAGGATAAGCTAGGCTTAAGTGGCCTACCCTAGATCTAGAAAATTAACTTACATTCAATAAGCATTTATTAATGGCTAACATTTACATGGTATTTTAAGGTTTACATATATTATTTCATATAATCTTCACAGCAGCCCTGTTTGGTAGGTACCATTATTATCCCCATTTTACAGATGAGAGAATTGAAGCTTAAAGGTTAAATAATGTACCTAAGGTTACACAGCTAGTGTCTGGGACAGGATTCAAATTCAAGTCTTCCTGACTCTAAGGTTGGTATTCTTTCCATTATGGACACAACAAACAGGATATTAAAGTATACAGACCCTGGTCTTAGGAAGTGACCATTATATTAAATGGAGTAAGGGACACATTACACAAATACCCATGATTAAAATAAGAGGGAGATAAATATAGCACAAATTAAAATCCCATGCAAGTGTACCTATGAGTTATCTCAGCAATATATGCATGTGTATGTATGTGTATATGAATACACACATATGTGTAGATAGGTAGATAGATAGATAGATAGATAGACAAATTTTCATTTAAGGAAATAGGATTCATGGAAGATGACATACAGCAGGGAGCTTCAAGAGGTGAAAGTTGGTAGACTGAGCCCATTTCAGGCATAGAGGATGGCATGAGAAAATTCTCAAAAGTAAAAGAGCAGAATGAAATCAGTAGTCCAGTTTATCTATAACACAGAATATATGAAGAAATACTGTGACATAAAGTTAAAAAGGCAGATCCCAACCATATCATCACATGAGATCATTGAAAAACTTAGCAATGATAGGATAATTCCTCTCAAATTTTCTATAATATCCACCAAATTCTAGAAACTTCTCCAAGATTCTTTGCACATGGTCAGTCAGTTGATATGTGCTTGTGTCTTCTCAAGGTCAGTACTCACTCCTGACTGAGAACCTTTGTGACCCATATACCAGAAAGAGATTTTGGAAAATTAGCATTTGTCAGTTTGGCAACTTGCAGCCAACCTAACACTTTCCTCATTTGCAAGGTCTTTCCATAAAAAGTGAGGGCATCCAAGTGAACCAACAGTGCTATCTAGTTCCTATCTCCCACTATGTTTTCTTTTCTTTGGCAGATTATGGATGCAGAAGGACTTCTTTCATTTTTATGCCATTAGCGCATATTTATAAAGCCCTTAACTTACTTTATCTCATGTGATTCTCATAAGCACCCTCTGAGGTAGAGGTTGTTGTTATCTGCATCTTGTAGATGAGAAAACTGAAGATCAGAAAGGTTAAGTGACTTGCCCAGGACATCACAGCTAATAAAATGCCTGAGGCAAATTTCAGATCCAGAAATTCCAAAATCCAATGCCTGCATGCTATCTACTATGCTAGATTCTCTCTCTCCAGCTGCCTTGTTTATAAACCATTGAAATGTGACCAGTACCCCCACGATTTGCATATGCCCAGACTGGTAAAATCCTCCTAGAAAGCGGACTGGTTGTCTTCTTCTTGTCACCTTTAAGATCTTATAATAGCCCCTGTATAAATTCAAAACTGAAAACCACTGCCTAGAGAGAATAGGAACCAAAAAAATCCTTTAAGGAAAAATTGTGGCAGAAGAAATACAGTCAAGAAAGAGAAGGGAACAGATGCCAACTTTCCTCTTATTTCATTGTTTGATTTCTCTGTTGCATGGAGTCATAAAGCTTATTTTTAAAGCATCCTAAAAAACAAAGTATTCCATTTCCTGGAAGCAGAACAAGAGATCAAATAAAAATAGCTATGCCCTCTCTAGCTGCTTAAACTGGTTAACAAGACACCCAGAATCAGAGTGGAGAGATGGTGACAGAAAGACCAGTAGAGGTAAGGTCTATGGGAAGAAATGAGAAACATCCCTACCAGAGCATCTAATGGTCCTAAGCTCTATATTGCCAAAACAAGCATAGACAAGAACTGGAATTCTTAAATATGCATGAATATGTTTGGTCTCTTGGTTTGATGGAAGAGTCCTCTTTTATCTAACCTGTCTTCAAAATAAGATAAGCTTTTCTAAGGTATAGTGGCAAGAGATAAGAGATATCAACTCCCTACCCCTACAGATCTCTTAAATCATTTTCTCTTCCCCCAACCATAACCACCTTGCCCCTTTTAACAACTGAGAGAAATGATAAGGTTGCCAGTTATTTCCCCAACCCAAGCCAACTGAGAAGCAGAGATACCCTCTACCTCGCGCTCCCAGCCCTTCTTCTTGCACACCTCCTTCCTCCTCATGAAGAAGATGCAGGAGTTTCTCCTTGACCAAAGACAGAATAAAGTTCCCTCAACAGGACAAGAGCCCACCTGGTGTTCCCCATCCATTCCCTTCCAAGTACTAGATATTATGATGAGTTGCTAGGCTCTCAAATTTGTAAAGCCCTGTCTGAAAGGAATTTAGCTTTTCTTTTTTCTATAGGAATAATTGAAAAAAGAAATCTACAATCTTAATTGATTCTGACACAATTCTGGGTTAATTATTAGGAGGCTAAACCACCTGAACACCTTACTTATAGAAGTGTTGGGTAAATCACCTCTGCTTTGGGAGGTATAAAGAATAATCCTATCACATTTACATGGTTAGATGTGATTTTTGAAATTCTGATTCATCCAACTAATTGCCATGAAGTCTTTCATCACTTTGCTGCCAAAGAGCTAAGACTAATTAATATTATAAGAAAATTCATGTCTTTTTAAAAGTCAAATACAATTTTCGATCTGGCTCAATTCTAGTGGGCATAACATTCTGGAAAAACTGGAAGCATAGTCACTAGTTATGTATCTTCACATACTCATGTTTTCAGCAGCTCAGTTCTGATGCAAATAGCTATAGAGAGACTGATAGTATTATATATATATATACACACATATGTAGTGTATATGGGTGGAGGTGAAGATTGTTTAGGAGTTTTTAGGAATTTCTGTAGGAGAGAGGAATATTAATGTATCATTTCTATATTTTTGTCTCTCTGGCAATAAAATATCCACTATAAGAAAGGAGATTATACACACATAAATGCAGTATTATACAGTGTTATATTCCAGGGGTGGAGAACCTGCAACCTCGAGGTCACATGTGGCCCTCTAGGTCCTCAAGTGTGGCCCTTTGACTGAAACTTGAAGTTTAGATTCAGTCAAAGGGCCGTACTTGTAGACCTAGAGGGCCGCATGTAGTCTCGAGGCCACAGGTTCCCCACTCCTATACCATCTGACAAGCAGTAGCAGTGACAATTCTTGACCATGTGTAAGGACAAACAGACTATAGTTCTTTTGTAGAAGGAAGATCTTTAAGGGGTTACAAGGAATAAGGAGAATAATCATCCTCTTCTCCACCCTTTCCCATGATGTCGTTCTCAGACGTATCTTTGCTTTCTTCCACAGTGCTCACCAGTACTCTCTTTGAATCCTCCAGTTAAGGTTATATGGCTCTGGATGTAAAACTTATTAGTTATAGCTATAGGCTCATACAAGATGGAGTTAAGGGCAAAATTTGCTCATTCACTAAACAAATAATTTTTGAGCAACTTATAAGACAAAGATATTATGCCACAAAACATATATATAGGTAGCTATCCTTGTAATACCATGTTTACATTGATATATATCATATTCATATCATGTATCATATAATGATACAGATATGACATGTATAAATACAACTTTGTAGCTCAGTATCTTTCTTTACCTGAATTGCTAAACAAATATTTGTTATACTCCTCTTCTCTGTGAGTTTTTTTAATACTTGGAGATAGCTATCATTTCCCCTATAGTGTATGTGTGTGGGAATGGGTAGATGGGTATAAAGATATATGGGTATGTACATAGAGAGATTTATAAAGATACTTGCTAAAAAAGACATAGTGATAGATGTAAATATGGTTATAGTTATAAACAATATGCTCCCTGTCCTTAAGAACCCTCTAGTTTAGTAGACCAGAGAGGCCATATACTTTGTAATGCCACACAGGTAATTAATGGCAGAATTAGGACAAGAACTCAGGAAATCTTCTTCCTAGCCCCATAATTTCTATTATACTCTACCTTTCTATGCTTCCCACTTGGTTAGAGTCTTTTTCTAGAATCAGAAGAAAGGGCTAGCTGATCTCCCTTCCCTGTGAGGCTGAAAAAAATCCATAGTGGAGACTATTAGGGGCTGAGAACCCTTTTCTCCCTACCAAGCCCAAGAGCTTTTCGCAAGTCAGAAGTCCCACCACATACCCCAAGGCCACCAGTTCCTCTAGTTTTTACTACATTTGACCATGGTCTTTGAGGCTATCAGGTTAAAAGCAAATACTGAATGCCATAAGCCTAACCCAAATGAAGAGCAAGTACACATAAACTTTTCTTAAGAAAGGAAATATCCAGGTGATACTGCTATGATCTGAAAAGTGAAATTAAGAAAATGAATAAGATGATAAGATCAAGCATGTTAACATCATTTTTTTCTTCAATCTGTATCATTCTTGACATGAGATATTTATGGAATTATAGTAGGCCTTTGCAATCTTTGGTACTCATGCCACAGAGGTATGTTAATGGTAAAATAATATTATAATGAGATCCTACATATAGAGCTAGGAGATACCATAGAGATAATCTAGTCTGGTGGTGGTAGTGGTAGTTTAGTAATGATCCAGGGACCCCTGTGGATTCACAAAGCCGCCTCAGGATGGTCCCAAGGTCAAAACTATTTTTACAATAATAATAATATTTTAATTTATAACAGGGCAAATATCTGTTATATATACATATATAATAGATATCAAGGATTAGTTATATACATATATATATATGTACACACACACAGATTAACATAAACAAAACTCTTTGAGGAGTCCTCAATATTTTTTAAGAGAATAAAGAGTAAAAAGTTTGAGAACTAGTCCTAGCACCTCATTTTATACAGGAGAAACCTAAGGTCCAAAGGATTAGGTGATTTGCCCAATAAAAAAATAGCAGTTAGTGACAGCATTTACTACCAATCAGTCAAATAAATATTTATTAAGCTCCTACTAAATGCCAGATGCAATGCTAAGTCCATGGGATACAAAAGGAAGTAAGAGACAATCCCTACCCTCAAAGAGTTCACAATCTAATGGGAGAGACAGGATGCAAATAAATATATACAAAGCAAGCTATATATAAGATAAACAGGAAATAATTAACAGAAGGGAGGCATTAGTATTAAGAAGAGTGGCAGGCGGCTTCCTTAGAAAGTGAGATATATAGGGGTTGGGGAGAGACACTCCTACTTCTAACCACTATCATTCCTGTTTCCACCGGTGTGTTTCCCATTTACACAAAGTATTCAGTCATAATGATACCATTCAGTCTTAAACATGAAACATTTATTTAACAAGAGAGCAAAAGCAAAAATAAGTATAACATTCACTCAGTAGAAGGAAAAAGTAATAATAACCCTAACATTTACTCCATAGAAGTCAAAAGCTGAAATAATCTTAACAATCTATCCATAAATGTGTATCATTCTTCCACAAATGCACACAATGCCCATGGCAAGATAGGCACAAGGGGGTATGGAGCAGGAACAAAAAGAATCACAACATCAATATACCTGTATTAGTAAATACATGTGGCCAGGACAATTCTTATTTTTCATTTGTAGGCCTGGATACCTTTGGCCTGTCTATGGAAGAGTCTATACCAAATGCCACTTATTAACACCTTCTTTGACAACTACACTGGTCCTCACAGCTTTCCTGCTGGGCCAACTCATTTCTCTGTTACTCTCAAGCTATGGGTAGAGGGAATTGAGGGAGAAGGGAACAAGCATTTATTACATTCTTAGCATATGCTAGGCATTCTGCTAAATGCATTATAAATATTATCTCATTTAATCCTCACAACAACTCTGCAAGGTAGATTATCATCATTTTTTACTTGAGGGAACTGAGGTAGACAGGAGTTAAGTGACTTGCCTAGGGCCAAATAGCTAGTAAATATTTGAGGCTGGATTTGAATTGAGGTGTTTCTGATTCCACTATCTATCCACTGTGCCACCCAGGACACAGGAATACCAAGCTCTTAGCACACAACCACCATTGGTAGGGTGCTAAGAAAGTGTTATGCTCTTTTAATAAAAATTATTCTGTTCTGTCTTCTTACATTTTTTAATTAATAAATTTATTTATTTTTAATTTTCAACATTTACTTCCACAAGATTTTGAGTTCCAAATATTCACCACATCTTGCCCCTCCCCCACCCCAAGATGGCATGCATTCTGAATACCCCTTCCCCTAGTCTGATTTCCCTGCTATCTCTCCCCACCTTCCCCTTCTATTTTCCTGTAGGGCAAGATAGATTTCTGTACCCCATTTCCTGTATTTCTTATTTCCCAGTTGCATGTGAAAACATTTTTGTTAACCATGTGTTTTTAAAACTTTGGGTTCCAAATTTTCTCCCTTCCTCCCTCCCTACCCACCCTCATTGAGAAGGCAAACAATTCAATACAGGTTATACATGTGTAGTCATGCAAAACACTTCCATAGTAGACATGCTGTGAAAAACTAACTCTATTTCCCTTAATCTTATCCCACCTCCCCCATTTATTCTATTCTTTCTTTTGACCCTGTCCTTCCTCAGAAGTATTTGCTTCTGATTACCGCCTTCCCCAATCTGCCCTCTTCTCTACCATCCCCCCAGTCTCTTCCCCTCCTATTTTCCTGTAGGGTAAGACAGATTTCCATACCTAATTGAGTGTGTATGTTATTCTCTCCTTAAGTCAAATCCTATGAGAATAAGATTCACTCATTCCCTCTCACCTTCCCCCGTTTCCCCTCCACTGTAAGAACGTTTTCTTTTCTGTTTTTTTTGTGAGATAATTTACCCCGTTCTACCTTTCCCTTTCTCCTTCTCCTAGTATAACCCTCTCTCACCCCTTAATTTTATTCTCCAGATATGACCCCTTCATGTTCAACTCACCCTGTGCCCTCTATCTATCTATAGATAGATAGATAGATAGATAGATAGATAGATAGATATAGATACATATATATTCCCTCCAACTACCCTAATACTGACAATGATCTTATGAGTTACAAATATCATCTTTCCATGCAGGAATGTAAACAGTTCAACCTTAATAAGTCTCTTATGATTTCTCTTTCCTGTTTACCTCTTCATGTTCCACCTGAGTCTTGTATTGGAAAGTCAAATTTTCTATTCAGCTCTGGTCTTTTCATCAAGAATGCTTGAAAGTCCTCTATTTCACTGAATGACCATTTTTTCCCCTGAAGGATTATACTCAGTTTTGCTGGGTAGGTGATTCTTGGTTGTAATCCTATCTCCTTTGTTCTCCAGAATATTATATTCTATGCCCTGCGGTCCCTTAATGTAGAAGCTGCTAAATCTTGTGTTATCCTGATTGTGTTTCCACAATACTTGAATTGTTTCTTTCTGGGGGCTTGTAATATTTTCTCCTTGACCTGGGAATTCTGGAATTTGGCTACAATATTCCTAAGAGTTTTCCTTTGGAGATCTCTTTCAGGAGGAGATCGGTGGATTCTTTCAATTTCTATTTTGCCCTCTGGTTCTAAAATATCAGGGCAGTTTTCCTTGATCATTTCTTGAAAGATGATGTCTAGGCTCTTTTTTTGATCATGGCTTTCAGATAGTCCAATAATTTTTAAATTCTCTCTCCTGGATCTATTTTCCAGGTGAGTTGTTTTTCCAATGAGATATTTCACATTGTTTTCTAATTTTTCATTCTTTTGGATTTGTTTTATAGTGTCTTGACTTCTCATAAAGTCACTAGCTTCCAATTGCTCTATTCTAATTTTTAAAGAAGTATTTTCTTCAGTAACCTTTGGGACTTCCTTTTCCATTTGGCCAATTTTGCTGTTTAGGGCATTCTTCTCCTCATTGGCTTTTGGGACCTCTTTTGCCATTTGGGTTAGGCTATTTTTTAAGATGTTATTTTCTTCAGTATTTTTTTGGGTCTCCTTTAGCAAGCTGTTAATTTACTTTTCATGATTTTCTTGCATCACTCTCATTTCTCTTCCCAGTTTTTTCTCTGCTTCTCTTACTTGCTTCTCAAAATCCCTTTTGAGCCTTCCAAGGCCTGGGATTGATTCATATTTTTCTTGGAGGCTTTGGATGTAGGAGCTTTGACTTTGTTTTCTTCTTCTGGTTGTGTGTTTTGATCTTCTTTGTCACCAAAGTAAGATAATATAGTCTGACTCTTTTTGCACTGCTTGCTCATGATCCCAACCAATTACTTGAGTTTTAAACTCTTTGTTAAGGTAAGAGTCTGTTTCCAATGTGGACAATGTACTGTCCCAAGCTTCAGGGGTTTGTACAGCTGTTTTCAGAGATACTTCTAGGGACCTGAAAATTTTCAGTTCTTCCAAGGTGGTATGATAAGGGGCGAGGTGTTTCCTCTCCACCACCACAACAAGCTCCACCACACCAGTGCTCCTTCTCACCCTAGGACCGCCCCTGAGAACTGTGACCCAGATCTAAGCATGGGCAAAGCAAGAGATTCCTGCCTCAGCCCTGGCAAAGAGATCCTTGCAATCCCCTTCTGATCAGCCACTCAATTCCCCCTCAGCCTGTGGGCTGGAAGCTCAGGAGGCAGCCGCTGCCCTCGGGGTGGCTGAGACCTAGCTTCTTCTCTCACCGCAGTCACAGACTTTTCCCACTGACCTTCTAAGTTGTCTTTGGCGTTTGTGGGTTGAGAAGTCTGGAAACTGCCACAGCTGCCCATGATTCAGTCCTCTGAGGACTGCTCCAGGGTCACGGTGGCCTGCATGCCCATGCTGAATTGTGCTCCTCTCCTAGCCAGGCGCGATATACCTTTCCAATCAACTATCCAGGTTGTCTTGGCCTAGAAATTTGTTTTACTCTGTTTTTTTGTGGGTTCTGCTGCTTTAGAATTTGTTTAGAGCCATTTTTATAGGTATTTGGAGGGGTTTGAGGCAGACCTCAAGCAAGTCACTGCTTTCCCTCCGCCATCTTGGCTCCACCCCCAAGACTCCTGTCTTCTGACTTTTAATGTCTTGCCTTCAATCAGAAGCTTTGCTTATCACCTTCTATGTCTTCTGACTCTTTGCACTCAGCTTCTTTAGTAACTCATTCAAACTGACTTTCCTTCATGAAATTGGGGCCTCCTTTTACTTATTGATTTATCTCTACCTTATAATTTAAAAAAACCCACAAAAATCCAACTTTCTCTCATCCATGACACCCAAGAAACAGCCTTTAAATTCTCATTGATATACTCATTGGGGGCAGCTAGATGGTGCAGCAGATAGAGCACTAGGCCTAGACCTGAGTTCAAATCCAGCTTACTGGCTGTATGACCCTGGACCAGTCACTTTAACCTTTGTCTACCTCAGTTTCCTCATAGGTAAAATGGGAATAATAACAGCACCTATCTCCCAAGGTTGTTGTGAAAATTAAATGAGAAAATAATTGCAAAGCACTTAGCACAGTGCCTGGAACATAGTGAATGCATATAAATGTTAGCTGTTACCATCATCATCATCCTCATCATCATCATTTGATTGTCCTGAAAATTTATTTGATTTATATTTTCCCAGCTATAAACAACTTCCAAAATGGTAATATATGTTAGCTGCTGGAACATAATGTAATGTAGCCATCTTTGCCTTCAATCAGAGATTTTACCTCTGAGAGATATTATTGTCTCTCTGGTTCTTTCAGAATAGATAATCTCTCTCCTCAAAGCACTTTTATCTGGTTGGTTGTTTCCTTCTCAGGCTGCTTTTTATCAGTGCTTCATGTACAAATCTTCTTTTTTCAGATCCTTTCAGGAACATAAACAACCATATATCAAAGGAACTATATCTCACACAAAAAGCTAGTTACTTACACATTGTCCCTGCCCTTTGGAATATGAGCTTTCTGAAGTCACAAGCAAGTGTTGTCTTCCATATAGTTTCTCATAGTATATATCACATACAGAACATTTCTGACGTTTTTCAGTCATAATTGAAAGATAAAAACATTTGATGGACAGAAAAAAGCTTTTCATTTACTATCACTGTCCTGCACATGAAAAATAAACTCATGTCATCTATTGGTCCCTAAAGGATTGATTCACTTGGGCTACTTAGTAGTTGCCGTGAAATATTACTGAAGATATGGCAGAATAAGAAGAAAGTTAAACACTGAACTTCCTCTTCAGTGGTTTTAATAGATTTCCTTGGGATGATGAATTACTTGGAACTGAAAACATGAGGCTGTTTATAAGAACTTAATAAAGCTTAAAGTTATAAAGGATAATACAGTATTCCGTATTATCTGTATATCTGTAAAGGATAATACAGTAGTCTAGCATCCTGAAAAATGGCAGCTGGTTCATCATTAAAGGCTTGTTCTAGTTCACAAAATTCAAAACAAACACTTTATTTTCTTGCTTTGGTCTTATGTTTTCTAATTGTTTCAGAAAGAGATAAATTTGTTCCTCTTGTTATACATTTTTTTCATAGTAATCTGTGCTTTAGAAGACTTTGAGGATGGTAAAATGCTATTTTAACAAAATAGTTCCAGATTCAGAAGATCTATCATGCAAGAGATAAAAAAAGTTTACCACTTTTGTCTCTTTGCCTAATTGTAGCTTCCTATGTATTTCTTATATATTTCTATACACCAGTTTGTTTGTTGTTCTGTGTTGAATGACACAAAATTATGACTAACTTGCCTCTTCTCTTAAAATCCTAGATAGTTTACCCAATGGTACAAGTAATTCATTTATTAAATAAATCCTTTTGAATGCTAAGTTCAAAGAACTGTTCTAGGCACCACCAGGGATACAAAGATGGAACTTGGAATCATAGATGTAGAGCTATCTATAACATCTCTGATATTATGCATGGTCATAAAGGCTCTTCTTTGAATATTTCCAGTGACAGGGAGCTCTTTATTTACAAAGTACTCATTCTTTTTTAGGAAAAGCTCTAAATTTGAAAATTTTCTTTATGTTGAACCAAGATCAGCCTCCCTTTTCCTGCCACCCATGACCCTAATTACTTTTGTTAAGTAGTTGCTATGGGAAAGGTGCTATTGAGGATCCAAAAACAAAACTTTAAAAAAAAAGCCCCTGCCCTCAGGAAGCTTACTTAATACCAAAGGGACATAACAGACACACAGATAAGTATATGCAAGATAATGTAAGGAGGGAAAGAGCACTCCAAAAAGAAAAATCAGAAAGGGTTTTGCATAGGAAGTGGCATGCGAAGTGATACATGAAGGAAGCTGGTATGTCCAAGAGACAGGGGCAAGCAGAGAGAGAGAGACCATTCCAAGCATGAAAATGACAAGTATTTTGTGGAGTTTGGGGAACAGAGGATAGACCAGCATTGCTGAAACATAAAATTGGTTAATGGAAGTAGTGGAAGCTATCTACAAAGATTTAGATGCCAAACTAAGGAATTTTTTTTATTTTATCCTAGAAGCAGTGGGGAGGCACTGCAGAATTATGAGCATGAGAGTAAAATGGTTAGATGTATTAGGAGTATTAATTTGTAAATTGGAAAGGGCAAAGAGTGAAAGGAGGTTGGCAAATGCTCTCTTCTCAAAATAGAATGCCTCTCATTTCTCTCACTTCACGGTTCGTCAAGTAATTCAGAACTATTGTTCCGAACTACCCCAAGGTTTAAAGCCGTGAAGCACACCACCAAAAAACCTTCCACTTCCTCCCATCTCTCTTTCTCACATTAATGTTGGCCATTTTATCAATATTTTTTAGTTATAGCCGTTCAACCAGACAGAAATGTCCCTACTAGACATCCAATGCACATTTCTTCATTACATCCACAAGAAAATCATGAGAGACATAACCAAACGTCTTCCATAAATTTCAATCAACTGCATCATTTCCCAATCTACAATCTAGTAATACTATCAAAAAGGGAGACTAGCTTAGTTTAGCATGACTGGCTGATGAGTCCATATGCCTCTGATCACTCGCCTAACTTCCCACAAACGATTAATTTCTCAGTCTGTTTCAGAATTTTGCTGCATGTCTATGTAAGTCTTAGAATTCATTTGTTTCCTGGTCTTGAAAATCAGGACAATGTTTGTTTATCATCAGTCTAATGGCACTTCTCCCATTCTCCACTTCCCCCCAAGATTATCAGCAGTAATTCTGCAGTTATACTTAGAAGTTCTTTCAGTACTTTGGGATGGAAGTCATCTTGAAGACATAAATTAATGCAAGCCATCTATTACTAATGACTAAGAATAGTCACAACTCACATCTGTATAGCACTTTACAATTTATAGAGAGCACTTCTCTTGCAACTCTGTGAGGTAATTGATAAAAATATCCTCATTCGTGAAAGGAAACAGCTTCAGAGAAGGTATTTGACTCATCCTACTCATTAGTAGCTCACACTCAGAGCTGGTATTTGTCAGGCAGGGACTCAAACCTCACCTACCTCGGCCTTCAATTCCCTCTTAACCATGTTTGCTCTCCTCTTTCTAGTAGAAAGATCATTCTCCCCAAGAGAACAAATATGGAAGCAAAATGGAAATTTGTCTCTGTTTTCAAAATATTACAGTTTGCCCCAAGCAATAGACCTTATCCCTTGCTTCATTCATCTTCATGTGTTAAGTGTTGATACTTGGGTAATTCAGTGGATGGACGGCTTCGTGTTATTAGCAAAATTTTAAAAAGTTGTTTTCATTGTCCCTAGCATTTCTCATTCTAGCCATTGGGCTTTTTCACACTGTTTTTGGAGATCTGACTTGCTCTTTGGTATCGATTTTTGATTATAGGCAGCTAGATGATGCAGTGCGTAGAACATTGGGCTTGGATTCAGGAAGATTCAACTTCAGATCCTACCTCAGACCTTTGCCACTTGTAAAATAATCCTGGGAAAGTCACAAGCTCTTTCAGTCTCAGATTTTTTCATCTAGAAAATGAGAATAATAATACTTTCTACCTCACAGGGTTGTTGTGAGGATCAAATGTGATAACATATGTCAAGGGCTTTAAAACCTTAAATTGTTATACATAATAGTAATTATTATTCCATTTTCATTTTATGTTCATGACCTTTTTAAAATCTGAATTCATCATAAAATTTCCTTTAAAGCCACATTTTGTTAAGTTTGAAAAGAATCTGAGTGAGGCCAGACAATTCTTTTAATATCACAGGGCTATACATGGAGTAGGCAGGATTGGATATTTGGAAGTGACTAATTAGTAAGATATGGGTAACTAGGACCGTCTGGCAGTGCATTGTTGGGGTGAGGAGAGAAGTTCTAAATGTATATGTTTGTTGGTACATTTCAAGCCTTCAAGCGTCCTCTAAGAAAATCTCTATTTAAGGACCACGAGAATAACCAAGAAGTAAAGCAGGACACAGAAGCAGCTACATCCAGGCTATGTCCAACATTCAAATCATCTACTGGAACCCCTTCATTTGTAGAACGAAGATCTAAGACACTGAGAATTAAGTTATTACAAATAAGTCTCAAGTAGGAAAACTAAAATTTGAATCTTTTATCTTCTGGCTTCAAATCTACTGCTTTAGCTACAGAATGGGCACTGCCTCTACAGAAATGCCAACACCTGGTAGACTGAGACTATATGAGGGTGACTGAGGTAGATCTTTTAAAGATTTAGCTCTTGGGGTAGCTAGGTGGCACAGTGGCTAGAGCACCAGCCCTGGAGTCAGGATGACCTGAGTTCAAATCTGGTCTCAGACCGGACATTTCGCACTTACTTTTTGACCCTGGGCAAGTCACTTAACCCCAATTGCCTCGCCAAAAAAAAAAATTTAGATCTGAATAACTGGAAATCAAATAACAACAACAACAACAAATTACCACATATATCATGAGTGAAACATAAGCTGCCTGGGGTCAGGAACCAGTACATTTTGTCTTTGCATGCCCAGCTCCTGGTACAGTGGCTTGCATGTAATAAGCATTTAATACATGTTTGTTTATTGCAGAGTTCTTAGGAAGTGTTAGATTCTCAAAATATGAGTCAAAGTGACTGCCACAGAAAAGATTATTCATCAAGGTGATCGGGCTTAATTTGAACTCAAAATGAAAGCTCAAGTTTCAAAGGAGAGAGTCTTCAGAGCCAGGAGAGTAACTTGATTTACTAGCCGTTGCCTTTTTTTTTTTTAAATGATCAAATTTTCCACGTTAGCATTTCTATTTGAAGAAGTTCGACTTTACCTTGCACATTCAGCTTCACATGTTGATGACAGTCTTGAAGCCCAATACAATAGCTGTCTGGCTTTGTTAGTGAAGTTCCCTTATAGGATGCCAACTGCCAAAGTTCTCACTTTCTCTAGGCAATAGTGTGTTCATTTGTATTCATCCTGAACTGGCAATGCCTGACAAGCCAGCCTAATTGGCCTGTTCTCACTTTGTACTGCCGTGGGATTCAATATTTTGGCAAAGACAGTCTTCTTGGAATAAATTCCTACTTCAAGGATCTTTTTCCTTTTATGTCACTAATAAAATTAGTCACTACACATGGCCGGGTAGTAACAGCCATTCAGCCTCCTTGGAGTCACGTGAATTTATTCTCAGCAGATGGATCAAGAGGTAATTATTCAGTTGCTAGCCTCCTGAGGAAAGAGTTCATATCATCTGACCCTATAGCTCTGCCTAGTTATCATGTTTGTGATGATTTGTTATTTGTGGCTATTATTCCTTATTCTGCTTAGGGATCATTTTTATGTCCTAAATTGTTCTGAACTTGTTTTAGGAGTCCTGTAAGAAGCCAGTAAAAATAAGAAAAACAACCTTAAAAAATCAACAAACTGGAAAGATGCAAAGCATTATTCTGTCTCTTTTTTGGTTTGTTTTTTATTTTGGTCTTTGTGACTATTTATTGAGTTCTCTGGGGGATTTTAAACCTTTTGTTTTCACCTGTTTTCATGCTTAGTAAAAATTCAAATTTAAAAAAAAATTCAAATTTTTAAAAGGGAAACATCTCATTTTTATAAAGCCAAAACTGAAGAAGAGGAAATATATTTAGATATGTCTAAAAGAGAGGTTGTACTAGAAAAGGTAAAGATAATCTAGTTGGGTTTTTGGTTTTGTTCTGTGTTTTTTTTTTGTTTGTTTGTTTTTGACTCTGAACTATTATTTCATTAGTATAAGAAACTTTTGGTGTGAAATTTTCCTCTCTCAATGCCTATCAATTCCTCCTCAAAGTTACCTAGGACACTTAACCTTTCAGTACACTAGGTAATTCTGAGGAGTTATTATTAAGGTCATGGACTAGATTGTGTCAGAGGCAGGATTTGAACCCAGGTCTTCCAGATCATATTACTAACATTTTATGCACTATCCCATGCTGCCTCTAACATTTTAGAATAATCAACTCAGTTCTCCACTTTTAGTTTTCTGTGGCAGTAGCCTGTGTCCCACAGAGTCATATAGGAGTAATCAACCATTTCCATAATAGGAGAAGATAAACTTTCCCTCACTTTGTTCCACTCCCAATAAATGAGAGGGCTCTCTTCCATGGATTTATGCCACTCTATCCCTCCATCCATGGGCCAAGGAACCAGAGTGATTGCATATGCTATATTTCCTAATTATATATACTATATTGTACCAAGTAACCATGAATAAGAACTAGCTTAGTAAATAAATAAAGAGTCAATTACTAAAGCCAGAAAGATTTAGTTTCAAATCCTGCCTCTGATCCATATGGGCTGTGTGACTCTGATCAAGTCATTTAATCTCTCTGCTTTCTAAACATCTCTCCAAGACTGTTTGCTTGCCAATCTGTTTGCTAGAGGAAGTGTCTTTACTTGGTAGTTTCCTTTATCAATTAAATTAAAGGTCCCATCCCTGTCCTTAACTTTCAGTGCCAAATGTACCTTCCAGAATGAAGCTTTTATTTTTTTTTACAATAAATCAGTGGTCAAAGAAGAATTTCCCTAGGAAACTGATTCCAGAATTTTGCATGGAAATCTGCTAGGGGAGCTTGTTTATGTAGTTTGGGGCATATTATATATTCAATAATATAAAATGGAGAACAACCTAAAGAAGTTTTCAGAAGACCTTCATTTGATGCAGTTGGAGGCAGGTTGGCACAAAGATGGCTAGATTTAGAGTTTAAAATCCTGGGTTTGAACTCTGACCCTGCCTCCTGTGTGACATTTACCAATTTACCACAACCTGTCTCAACCTCTCAGTTATTCTTGTCAAAATGAAAGGGTTGGAGTTGGTGAGTTTCCTTGCATCCCTAAATCCAATATCGTATGATCCTTCAAGGCTGAGCACATCTTCCATGCAGCTCTCCTCAATCCACTAGAAGAGTTTTCTTTCTTTATGTGTCTGGAGCACTAATTAGTGGTAAGACCGAAAGCTGAATGCATGACTCTCGGTACTCTACTCTTTTCACTATACTATGATGTCTCAAACAGTGAAACAGGTCTCCAAACTAGAGACAGCACCTCATACCCAAAAAGGACATCCATATGGTTATTGATCAGTCTGCAAGTCTTCATCTCCTCCCTCGTTATTTTTATTTAAGAACAGTCACTAAGCAAAACCAACCTGTTCAAGGCAGGATCAATAGTACCCCCTAGATATAAGCAGCAACTCGGACACCCCCCCACCACCATTTCGCTAACTCCCAAATTCCAGGGTTCCTACGGCACATTTTGGCCTACAGAGTGACCAGAATAAACTTCTTTTTATCTTAATAAGTGCTATCTTCAAATAATACTTGTCTATACAAGGATTTAGATGAAATAATCTCATCACCTGAGGAATCTCACTGTTCTTATAATCTAACATTTAAAAAAAATTTCTCACTTGATCCCCATAGAAATTCTATAAGGTAGGCATTATAAAGAAATAATGCCGGAAGCATTCTTTTCCATTGAGGCCCAGAGAAGTTGTGGCCTTCCCTGCAAGGTCATATTGCCATTAATTGTTGGAGCTAGGTCTTCTGATGCCTAGTAGAATGATCTTTCCATTACATCATACCTTGATTATGTATGGTTATTGTGTTTTTGTGTATATTTCTGTGCAGTTATGTTAATTTCACTTTATTGTAATAATAATAACAACTCATTAATATGCTTCTTTCCTCACAATAACCCCATGAGGTAGGCAGTACATGTATGATTTGCATTTTATAGGTTAGGAATCTAGGGTTCAGAGATATAAATGATTTGCCCATTCCCCCACAACTAGTCAGTATCTGAGACAGGATCTGCACTCGAGTCTTTCTTACTCCAAGTCAGGCACACTATCCATTGCCTCATGTTGCTTCTTTAATGTGATGATGTACATTAAAAAGAGTTTCATGTTGTATTTCAATACTTTCCAGAACTGTAGCTTGTGGATAGGTTCCTCTGAGGACATAAGCTACAGCCATTCTTCACCATAGGACATGATCTTTGAGCTGTTAATGCTGGAAAAAAAATACCCAGCACCCCAAAGTGAGCCTTCTGGGGAGGAGTCTCTACAAACTTAGTTGATATGATTCTCAAACCAAACATCATAGGCCTGTACTTGTAAGCTTCTCAGCTCAGGGGGACACACTAAAGTTTGTGCTATGTTGGCATGGCCTCCATTGCCATCACCTCCACATTCCCTTCAGTCAATCAGTATACATTTATTAAGCACCTACTATATGCCATGCATAGGGCTAAGCAGTGAGGCTACAAAGAAAAGCAAAAAAGAAACAGTCCTTGCTCTCAAACAGCTCATTGTCTTAATGGTATGCAAGTAGGTATAAGTTGGATTTCCCTATTAGAAATTATTTTTCAAAAGTAGCTTGAGCTTCTGATAGGAAAGGTAGAATGGCCATTGTTACTATTGTATACAGACTCCCACCTAATTCAAATTATCAAGTATTTATTAAGTAGCTACATATTTCACCATGATAGATATTGTAGGAGATGTTTAAAAAAAACTTAACTAGTTTTAACCCACCTATTGTTTTCTTTATGCCCCTTTATGAAATCACAGATCATTCACCCTGAAATAAGTCCTCTGAATAAATTTATTAGAACAGCTGTGGTAAGATGCAGCTCCATTGAGGGTATCCATTTTTAAATGAAATTGAAAACTACTCAAAAAAGATAGGATGCAGAGACTTAGAGCCTCAGAATGCAGTAGATATGACTTAGTCTGAAAGAAAATTAAAACTGGCTGGAAACATTAAATCATCATCAAAGGTATTAATTGTAGAATTTGTGTGGGCATGATATCAGGAAGGTATACAAATAAACATAAGATATTTCTGCCCACCCTCCAGAGCTTACAATGTATCTGGGGAAATAATTTGATTGAATTCTTTTCATTCAAAAGAAATTATTAAGCACCAACTAAGTTCAGAGCACTGTGTTAAGTGACGAAAGAAATAAAAATGATACAGCCTCTGCCCTGAAAGGACTTACATCCCAGGGGCATACACATATCAAGGATCAATGAAGACAAAGTTAAATGCAAAGTATTAAGGGCGGGAAGAGCAGGAGAACCCAAACAAGTGGATAGGTCCACTGTAGAAGGTGGTACCTGAACTGATCTTTTAAGTGAATTAGGGATTTCACAAGTTAGAGTGGAGAAGGAAAAGTATTCCTGGCATGAGAAATAGTTTGTGCCAAGACGTGAAGATAGAATGGTGCGTAAAATGAATAGCAAGTGGACCAGTTTGTCTGGAATGCATAGTACTGGAAGAAGAAGAATATGAAATAGTTTGGACATACAGACTGAAGTCAGATTGTCAAAGACTTTCAATATCAAACAAAAGAGTTTATTTTTTATGCTAAAGGAAGCTGTTGTTGTTATTCATCCTTCCTTCTTGAAGAAGTCCAATGACATCAACAATAGAGAGCCAGGGAAGTTTCTTGAGAAAGAAAGTGAGAGTACTGAGCCTGGAGTCAGGAAATCCTGAGTTCAAATTCAGCCCCATAAACTTACTAGCTGTGTGACCTTGGGCAAGTCACTTAACCTATTTGCCTTAGTTTCTTCAGCTGTAAAATAAAGATAATAAAAGCATCTACCACTACCACACACACACACACACACACCCCAAGGTTGTTGTGAGGATAAAATGAGATAACTGTAAAGTGCTTAGCACAGTACCTGGTACATAATAGGGATATATAAATGTTAGCAAACATCATCATCATCATCATCATCATTATCATACTTGAAGACTATGCATTTGGCAGATTATGAAAGATTAATTAGAAAGGAAGGAGATGGCAAGGGTAAACCGATTAGATAGCTATTGTAATACTCAAGGCAAGAGTAGATGGGAGCCTAAATTAGGGTGGTGACTGCATGAAGGTTCATAATGAGTCATACAAGAGATGTCAAGAAATTGACAGGACTTTGCCAACTGATTGAAATTGAATATGGGGAGTCTGGGATGAGTCTGAAGTTGTAAATCTGGGAGTCTTGAAGGGCTGTAGTGCTCTCAACACAAACAGGGAGTTTAAGAGGAGAGATAGTCATAAGGTGAAAATAAGGAATTCTATTCTGGACATGTTGAGTTTGATATGCCCATGGAACACCCAAGGTAGCTGATGATGCAGGGTTGGAGCTCAGGAGAAATGCAAGCGTTGAACATGTAGATTTCTATGGGAAATGTGTGCAGGGAGTTTCCTGTACAGAAATACTAATTGAATCCAGAGAGTCAGAGACAGAGAGACAGAGAGATATACAGAGAGGGGGTTAGTTCCTCATCCTTGAGTGCTGCCAAGCAAAAGCTGGGTTACCCTTATTGGATATGCTTCAATATGGATTCCTTTTGATTATAAGTTGGACTAGATGGTCTTTGAGGTGCCTTCTAACTCTCAGACTCTGTGATTCCATGATGTATATTGACATCCCCAAGTATGAGGGCTGGATTTGAGTGGAGAAAAAAAACCGTGAGTCAGAGCCTTTGAACTACTTGAAAAAGGAGGAATAACGTGGGTACAGAGAAAGAACAGCCTTCACAGCCATCATCCTGGGAACAATCCCCGTGAAGATGCACCCTGGCAACTACTTCTGCAGATGCTGCAGCCACAGAAGACCCGAAAAAGAAAGTTCTTGCTGTCTCGATCCTTGGCATTGTCAAATGGTTCAGTATCAAAAAAAGGATATGTTTTAATGACAGGAAATGATGTTAAATATGATGTATCACCATCTCAGCCCCTGGGGCCTTCCCTCACCATATTGGCCTCCTTCTCCTAGGGCCTCCATTTTATGGAGGGCCAGCCATCCTTCATTCCCTCCCACCTCTGCTTCTGATGTACTAGACTAGATGCCATGCCCCCTAAGTGGGTACCTTTCCTCAGACACACCTTTCCAGCTCCCTTTGTTTGCTGTCTTCCTTCCATTCCCATTAGAATGTAAACTCCTTTAAGGTCAGGGATGATGCTTCTTTTCGCTTGCATTTGTATCCCCAGAACTTAGCACTGTGTCTGGCACACAGCAAGTGCTTAATAAATATTTGTTGCTTGCCTGCTTGCCACT
The DNA here is from genome assembly GCF_900497805.2 of Vombatus ursinus. Taxonomy (NCBI): domain Eukaryota; kingdom Metazoa; phylum Chordata; class Mammalia; order Diprotodontia; family Vombatidae; genus Vombatus; species Vombatus ursinus. The sequence goes on from NW_020954596.1 coordinate 55,983,630, forward strand.
GCAGCCCAAAGGACATTTTGGGGGGCTAAGCCTAAATTTGATTTTGTCCAGCAGTTTGGAGGTTTTTCTTCCTTAAAATGCAGCAGGCACTTGTGAACCATAAAAAACCACTTAAAATTATTTTAATACTTAAATTTTTAAATACTTAAATTTTTTAAAAATTTAAGTAAAAATACCTAAATTTTTAAAAGTACTAGAATAAAAGGGTATAACACTCAAACACCCTTTCCTAAGAACTAGAAGCACTCTATTAGGTAGTTCAAGCTCCTGGAAACATTCCTGACTCTCTTCCAATCGTTTTTATAATTCAAATCACTAAATCTACAAAATGCCAGGTGAGGCCAGGAGCCAGCCCAAACCCAACTATATCTTACCAAGGTACCAACAATTTTCTGGGGGACCTTTCACCATTAAAACAATTTGGAACACCCACTTCTGACCAACTACCACTAGTAGGCAGATAAGCCTTAGAACCTCAGGAATGCCAGTGCCCCTAGACCACCAACTCTACTCCTAACCTAGTGTCTACAGCCATCATCCCAGGAACACCACTCATGGAGATGCAACCTGACCACTTCTTCTTCAGGGGCTGAAGCCCTTGCCTCCTCAGTAATCACCATTACTGAAGAACCAGAAAAGAAAGTCCTCAACATCAAAGTCCTTGGCAAAGGTCAACTTTGTCAAATAGGTCAAAATCAGAAAGAGATATGATTTTACCAGAGGAAGCAACATTAAAGAAGAGGCATGACCATCTGTTTAGCCACTACTTCCTAAGGACCGTGGGAACCTTTCCTTTCACTTGCAACTGAAATCTCATCTATGTGTTTTCTCCCCATTAGAATGTAAGCCCCTTGAAAGCAAGGAGTGTTTTCTTTTTCTTTTTTTATCCACAGCACCTAGTAAGTGCTTAATAAATTATTTTTATTCATTAATATGGCAATATAGGAAAATGCACGGGAGCTCAATGGAAAAATTAATGAGTAATCTTGACAAGAATAGGAGCTGGACATTGCAGTGAGGTGAAAGAGTATGCACATTCCTACTTCTGGAAAGTGTATCAGGGGTCACTGAAAGTATATCTAGCATTAGTTGGTGACCCCAAGGGATGCTGTGTTTTGTTTGGGGGGAACCATATTTCCATGACTTCAAGAAGATGGAAACGTTTAATGTGAGAGGAAGAGATGTAGAGTGAAGGATAGTTTACAATAAAATGAGATTCCGGAAGACACATGAGGAGGGAGGGAAAATGGGTAAACATGAAATGGATGGAGATGAGAGATTGGGAGTGAAAACGGGGGAGGGTAATTTAGGCCTAGGCATTCTTTAGCTGAATATTAGAGATTCAAAAAGAAGGAAGAGGAGAAAGAGTTTACTAACCACAAAAAAGGAAGATTAGCCCTCCTTTCTTGACCAGTGGTAGTAGCTCTGCCCCAGGCTCCACTAATGCTCTTTTTATTCTCTTAGTGGTTTAGGCTCTTGTAGATGGGTGGTGAGATGGGTGTATATATCCTTCCTGTTTATGATGGTTATGGAAGGCCAAGGCAAAGTTGATTCACTTGCTTTCTCCCATCTCTACCACTAGCAGTGTTACTAGTGGAGAATCATCTCACCCCTCTGAACCTCTGTTTCCTCATATGTAAAATGAAGATAAAAATACCTGTAGCACCTACTTCATAGGCTTGTTTGTAATACCAAAGAAATAAAGTATTGAAAGAACTTTACAGACTTTAAAGTATTATGTAAAAGGACATTATTATTGTTATTATTATAATCATTATTATATTACCCTACTAAATAAGCATTACCATTCATCTGGTGAAAGCTATTCAAAGAACAACTATAAATGCCATAGAATAAAATGTCAAAATCCCTGTAGAATTAGCTTTGCACTGGTCAATCCATTTTCAGTGAAAGAAATGTCAAATAGTTATGGAATGTAATCCCTGCCCTTAAGTTGCACGACTCCTTGGCAAGTCAGCTGACCTTTCTGAGCCTCAGTTCCCTCATCCTTCAAATGAGGGCAACATCTCCAATGACCCTTAAAGGGCTAAACCCTATGAACCTATAAGGAGCTTAGCCAAAAGGCCCAAAGAATTTGATCATTTTAACTTTGTGTTGCTTTAAAAGGAATCTGAAGACTGTTCACACTTTTTTCATAATTACAAAGCAAGTATCTTCAATCCCCAAATGCTTTTCAGCTTGAACAAATTTCTGAATTTCCAACATCACATATTCATATGTATCAGACTTTTAACTCAGGGATTGGGGAGAAGTTTTTAATGTACAAACTTCAGTGCAGATTATCTCACTGATTAGTGACATTTTCCAATTTCATTCTACTCTTCTCTGCATTAAAATTTGGATTTTTCTCACAAATGTCTAACATTTTGAAATCCTGCCTGATTGCTTGGACGAAAGATATACATTTGGCGATAACTGTGTTTACTCCTCCTTTAATATTTTTGAGTACTCACAATATGCCCAGAACTGTGCAGAAAGTACATAAAATGTGATCACTGTCCTTTTTAGAATTGCCATGGCAAGGAGAAGAATTTGGGGCATTCATGTTCTACTTTGGGCTTCTGATATTTGATCCATATTCTCAGAACCAATATTCCACAATTCCCAATGCTAGTTTGTAGCATTTTTCTACTTATAAGAATGTTTAACAACCAAAAAATCTTTCCCAAATAAGATAGTCAATGTAAATATTTCATAAAAATGTCCCATTTAAAAATTATTAAGTTGACTTGCATGTCTACTTAAATACCTATTTATTTAAGATTATTTGGGGATGCATGTAACTTTGTAATCTGTTTAACTTATAATAGCCAAGTTATAATTGAGCATACAGATTAAAATCTCATATTCTTTATAAGTAATTTTTCAGGTTTGCTTTTAGCATGTTCTTTCCTTCTTCCAATGTGTTAAACTAAAAAATTCAATATTGCGTGATAGAGACACTAGCAATATAAATTTATCATTCTTCTGATAGCCATTATAGATTAGACTTTTACTTTACTTTATGAATGCTAAAAATTGAAGATGTTTCATTTAGAACAATAGTTGGGGAGGATGCTATTCAGACAGTCATTTTGCAAAACAGTCAAATAAAGGAGCTGGAAAGAACTCCTAACCCCGTGGTATTCTCTCCCTAAGCTCCATTTTAGCACATGGCCTTGCACAAAATAGATGCTAAATAAAGGCTTATATTGACTGACTGGCTGACTGATTTATGAGAGTTCCTTGTTGTATCGAGTTCCTCTCAAAAGGAAACCCCCAGGAAATTAACATGCCCCCTTAAGAGATTGGAGATCCTATGACACTGCTCCCTTTCCTGTAAAAGTGAAGAATGTGCCTGATGATGTTATTGGTGTGGAATCTTAGAAGTGTTCAAACCAGTATTCCCAATTTAACATACCTCCCACTAATTCAGTTATTAATGTAATCAACATTGTGATGTCATTAATACTTCTTTCAATGGCTAACGCAGTTTGTGACCCATCCTTACCTTCTCATCTTGTATGATTCTTGTGGATATCCTCTATAAATACTTCTAGGAGAGGAGGTGTCAACCCAACCTACTACAGATAGAGGAGAGAGGACTTCTCTAGGTAGGGGACCTTCAAATTTTTTTGCATTGTGACAGCCTGGTAAAACCTATAAACTCCTCAGAATAATGCTTTTAGATGCATGAAATAAGACATATAACATTAAAAAGGAAATAAAATATATTAAAATATAAATATCTTATAGATATCATTTTTCAAATAGATATCCATATTTTTTAAGTTCACAGACCCCAGGTTTAGGACCTTTGACATTATATTGGTACCATTACAACATGTGGATCCATGCTGGCTTCTCTCCTTTTCTAATGATATGCTTTTTTGATGATCTTTTATACAACTTTTAATACACAATTTATCACTCACAAAACACTACTACCTATTGGTGCTCACCACGCATCACCTCATTTACCACTTGAGTGGTGCACAGTTTTTCCTCTAGAGAGATTGTGTCACTCTATGATCTATACTCATCCCTGAAAGAATGTTGGTGTTGAATATATGGGCAGCCAGAAACAAAATGCATGATGCCCTTTGTAAAGCATAGTAAAAACTGAAAAAATACTTTTACAAAAGCAAGCAATAGGAGAAAATATAAGGAAGAAAATTGCCATAGTATAAATATAAGGTAGAGAAGAAGAAGGTAAAATATAGAAGAGAAACTTAGGGGTGATAGGTGATGGCAAGTTGGATATGAGACAGCAACAAAATGCTATGCAAAAGAAAAAGAAAAAAACCAATTGAGTGCTGTGTTGCGTTAAAAGAAGAATAATCCGTAAGTAGACCCTAATCTCATCAGTGTACTTTACATTAATTTGATCTTTACTGGAATACTATGTCTACTTTCAGTCATTACATTCTAAAAACAGATTTGGGAGGCTTCAGTAAAAACAAACAAACAAACAAACAAAAAAGCCAACAATAGAAATAGAAACTAGATAATAGGTATCATGAGGAACAGTCAAAGGCACTGAGGTTTTTTAACCTAGGGAATAAAAAGACTAAAAATGTGTGATACAGTAGAAAGAGCTCTAGATTTAGAGTCAAAGGAGCTGAGTTCCAATCCTGGCTGTGCTATGTGGCCTCAAATATTACCCCTCCCTTCCTTACTACAGTAACAGTGCCATTAGACTGACACATTACTCTTGTCTTTTGGTCAGGGGTGAAATTAAGTGATTAAATAGAATACACAAAGACTGACCATTAAGGCAACCTGTCTGGGTTTTTTAAACCCCTATTAAAGGATACATTTTGAAGCTTGCTTTATAGGATGCAATTTTCCACTACATAAGGAAAAGGCAATCATGTTCTTGTTTTGGGACTAAATGTCATAATGAAATTCTGTAATACAATAGTTAATGGACTTGTAATTGGGTACTTTACCTAATGTACTGGTGCTTATTAATGTGAATTTGTTGAAAAAAAGTGATTACCTCATTGAGATTAAAGAGTAGCAAAAGAGATAACATTGTTTAAAAATAATAATTTTTATCATTGATGGGGAGTTTTTTTTTAAGTAACTGGAAAAATATAGAACCTTTCAAAACATTTTTTATCCATTTGCTAAATAACACTTCCCCTGAGTTTTCCCCAGTACCCAGACCCCATTCATACCATCTCACATTCTCACAGGGTAGAAAGCACACAATCATCAAAGCTTACTCTCTGCCTTTAACTAGCAATAAGGGGTGGAACAGAAAAACCCTTGACCCAATACATGTATTGTCCCACATCACATGCTATGTCAATCAGCTTGTAGCAATTCTAGTGTTTACTCTTGCTTTCATGGTACCTTGAATGAGGGAAAAAATATTAGATAAGTAAAGAAAGGTCATTATACCTGTATGCCAAAAATGCCTCCCGAGCTCTTACAAAAAAGTTAACCTTACTTCCGTATCACTAATAAAAGCAGAAAGCCCTAGAAACTGATTAGCTTTCCCTTCAGAGATAGTAAATGGGGTATATCCTTCCCATCCGTCTTAACTACTCTGAGAAATAGTCACATATACAATGGTTCCTTAGAATTTAAGAAATACAGATACTGAAGTAAATATATTAACATACAAAGATACCAAAGTAAATATCTTATTAACAAATCAATAAGCATTTACTGAACATCTAAAATATTCTTGGAACTGTACAAGGTGATCTAGAAAATACAGAAGAAGATATACTCCTCAGTAGTTTATAATGTATTTGGGGAATGAGAGATAAACTGTACTGTTTATCCAACCAAAAGGCATGTTGTTAGATATATTTTAAAATACATTTAAAAGAAGCAGATTTAAATGAGTTACTATTCTCTCTATCCAACAATCCTGCTAGCTTTGGTGGAGACTAATGAGATTGATAAATAAATTGTAGCATATTAAAGAGACCTGCTGCAGGAAAACAAGGGGCCTCTCTGCCAGGACTGCTAAAGAACTAAGGCAGCTCTGAGCTATGGGAAAGGAACAGGAGTCCAGGTTAAGTGTTCCAGAGATGAGGGAAGTAGAAAGAAGAAAACCATAATTTTAAAATTCAATTCAGAAAACAGATTATGTTAGGCACTAAGATAAATGAAAAAAAAAAGAACAAAGAAAATGACTTGGTCCCTGCCCTCTAGGAGCTCACAACGTGATAGGGAAGAGAAGAGAGGGAAGAAAACGATTATGATACGAACTAGAATGTACAGGGCACCTGCGTGGCACAGTGGACAGAGCACTGGGCTTGGAATCGGGAAGACTCATCTTTGTGAGTTCACATCTGGCCTCAGACACTTAACTTCCTAGCTGTGTGACCCTGGGCAAGTTACTTGACTCTGTTTTCCTCAGCTTCCTCACCTGTAAAAGGAACTGGAGAAGAAAATGGCAAGTATCTTTGCCAAGAAAACCCCAAATGGGTCACAAAGAATTAGACGAGACTGAAAAATGACTCGACAACAACAACCCAATGTGATCTTTCTGGAAGAGGTATACAAAGTACCATGAGAGATTTGTGGAGAAACCACCTCAAAGCTGAAGGTATCAGGGAAACATCGATAGAGGCATTGACAGCCTGAGTTGGACCTTGAAGGACCAAAGGGAATACAACAGGTAGGAGATGGAATGAAAAAGCGTGCTGAAGACATGGGGGCAGAACAGGCAGCAGTAGGCAAGCAAGAGAATGTGAGGCTACCACATTGATCACTTTGCATTTCTTCTTAGAGTGAGGTGCTGATCAGATAATTATAGCTCAGATTCCTAAAGCTTCAAAAACTTTATAAAGAGCTTTCCTTACAACAAAGGGAGGTAGGTAGTACAGGTGTTTTCCAGAACATGAAACTGGGTTTCACTCACAGAGTTTGTGCATAAGCTCTAAAACCAGGATTCAAATTCAGGTCTCCAGCTTCCAGACTCTCTGCCCTTTCCCCCGTATGGTGGAGTTGAATGTTGGGCAGGAGCACGAGTTGTTCTACTGTCAGCGGCATATATGAAATGAAACTGCCCATCTAGCTCAAAGCAGTATCTCAAGGGACTCTTTAAGAGAAGGCAGTCTGTATCAGAGCAGATGGCTCTGAAATGCTTCCTCTACAAACAACTGAATGAAAATTTAATTTTCACTACACCCAACTATTGATTAGAAGAGAGACTAGAACTGGGGTTTATACTCAAAAACAGATAAAGATTTAACTAGGAAGAAAACAATGACTGAAGGAGGGGAGGGTATACTCTTGAAAAGGGCTTCATGTAAGTGTGTTTATAATGTTGGCAAGTGCTTCACCAAGAAGCAAGAGACAACAGGGGAAGAACAATGACTAGGAAGTCTAAGAAGCAACTAAATGCAGCCCTCCCATTATCTCTAACAGTCTAAAGTGACTAGACTTTCTGTGGTTATGGTTAAGAAGAGATTCTAGAATCACATGTCATCACCGAGATGGTCACACTAACACACAAGACGTATTTGAGAACTGGACTGAAAAAGCAGCAAATTCATGCCTACTTTGGAACATATACTCATTGAACAGCGATTCAATGAACAAGTCAATCTATTTAAATTATTCTTTCCTGTTCTGTTTCATTCTTTTTGAGAAGTAACTATAGGTAAATTCATGTGACTCCATTATCCCATGCTAGAAGAATGGTCCTATGTCAGGAAAGACCAGCCCACTTTAAGTACCCTAGACATAGAGTTAAAAAGCCACCACACCAATTTGCCCGATTTCACACTTAATTCTCAATATTAGAACCTTCAAGCAACAAAGTAAATTGCCTCAACTGTGATCAGCATGGAGCTGGTAAAGGATGGCCTGCAAGATTTATTGAAGTTTCTGAGTAAGTTGTAAATTTAAACTTCAAGGGCACTTTATTCAGAGAATTAAAAATGAGGGACCCTAAAATCATAGATTCAGAGGTGTAAGGAACTTTAGGGGCAGCTAGGTGCACAGTGGATAGAGTACCTGGTCTGCATTCAAGAAGACTCATATTCCTGAGTTCAAATCTGACCTCAGACACTAGCTATGTGACCCTGGGTTAGTCACTTAACCCAGTTTGCCTTAGTTTCCTCATCTATAAAATGATCTGGAGAAGGAAATGGCAAACCATTCCAGCATCTTTGCCAAGAAAACCCCAAAATAGGGTCACAGAAAGTCAGACATGACTGAAATGATTGAACATCAAGGAACTTTAGAGGCCAACCGTTCCAATCCATTATTTTACAGGTAAGAAACTGGGGTCCAGAGTCACACAAACAGTAAATAGCAGAGCCAGGATTTGAATCCAGGTGCTCTGATGACAAATCTAATATTCTTTTCTCTGTAATTTGTTGCCTTGGAGGAAATGGTTAGGAGTTGTGAGGCACTTGGGGACATAAGGACAGAGGATTTCAATAGCTACACAGGAACTTTGATTTAAACATGTTTGTATGGGTAAAGAAAATGAGACCCATAGGGGTGAAATGAATTATAGACGGTTACATGTGCAAGGTCACAAGTCACAAAGTCAGGACTAAAATGCACATATATGCTATGCTAGTCCATTATGTTTAGTACTCAAAGAAGATCCTGATTTATAAGCTAGTCAGAAACTCTTTCATGGTGGCAATTAGCATTTATCTTCCATAGTCCTCTGCCTGCTCCTTTAGTTGGAGTCAAACAAATCTATTCTCAGGTCATGTCTGAGACGCAGCAATGTAAGTAGACTGCAAGATGGCCAGACCTTTCCTTTCAGCATTTTACATAATCAATACCAATCATCACAGCCCAATTGATCATGCAGCCATAGGCATCCATCATTGAAGCTACAGAATTCCACGTCCCCAGAACCCTTAGTCAACTGCCTTTCCTAAAAACATAGTTATTCTCCATCACTTAATTCTCCACTCTTTTTGTCCCCTGTACTTAGAATTGCTTGGATACCTTTCTTGTCATCCAAACAAGTTCCTACAATTTCATTTGACCTGTCAGGCAGGAGAGGTTCCTAGACTGAAGAGATTGTGAAAGAAGCTTACCTACCAAAGACTTTCAATGATTAGGATAACTCCTGAAACCTCTTAAAATCAACTTGAATAAATAGAACAAAAAAATAGTAAGGGAAATACAGGATCTAAAAACTAACTATCAAAAGTATGTGAGTGCAATGTTTCTACAGTGTGTGTGTGTGTGTGTGTGTGTGTGTGTGTGTGTACAGAAATGTAGTAATCGCTCAAGTTTACATGGGGTCTTGTGGCTCCCCAAACACTTTCCTTAGAATATCCCACGAGGTTGGTAGCTAAATTATGGCCACTGGCTACAGCAATTGGAATGAGGGCTCCCTGGGTTTGGAGAACTTTTAAATGAGAAATCTTGATAAGCTTCTTCTACCCATTTCAATTCTTTCATTTGGTGACAAATGCCCCTCCAAATAAGTAATTATGTGATAACTCTATCTACACTAGAAAGGAAAAGGAAATCAAATGTTCACAACTTATGTATCCAAAGATTTAGTTAAAAAATGTCTATAATTGGCTTTACAGATGGAAGTGGAATGCTTCAGGCCCCCAAACGCATGTCCAGATTGGGGTGATGGTGTGGCCATTATCCAGATGGAGGTTGTGTGACAGCTTCAGATGGTTTCCTAGATTTCCCTTTTTTGGAAAGGAAAAATGCCATCTTTCATTTGTATTAAAGATACTGCCTCCTTTTCTGAGTTCAAGATGGTGATTGTTGAGATACAACCTTAATTTCCTTCACTTCCAGATGTACCCTTCAGGATCTTTGAATTTAGTAATTGTTTGAGAGAGATAAGAATATGGTACTGGGTTGTTCCCCCGTTTATTCAAGGTTAGCTAATAAGGGGGATATGGAGGGTCTGGTTTATGATGCCAGGTGCTATGGGGCTCTCTGGTCAAAAATGGACACTATATCTCTGAGGTTATTCATGGGGAGAAAAGTTGGAGACCTCAGTTCATTTGGGGGAGTTGAAAACTAAAACACAACATTTGTATGACAATTAACTCAAAATATGTGCCCATTATCTGACAAATGCCAGGAAAATAGCCCTGAGTTATTCTCTCAAGTGAGGAATCAAAGACCTTATAGAGTAATGTTTTTCCCACATATGCACACACATACACACACACACACACACACACACATACACACACATACACACACATACACATATTCCTACACATGCACATACACACACACACACACTTGGGATTCTACCTGTGAAATGCCAACTCAAATTCCATAGAAGGGGGGAAATTAATTCCCAATACATAGATATCTTAACAAGACCTCACTTAGTAATACAAGATAGCTATGTATGAATTTATACATGCCCATATATATAATGTGAAAAAGAATAGCACTTTCAGCATATAAAATTCTAAAAAATAAAACCATATCCATATATACATATATAGTTAACACATAGAACTAGTATAGAACTGCAGAGACCATACTTGATGGAAAGCATAGCAGCAGTTATGGCTCTGCCATATGGGAACAATGATTATTATCATTGTACTCATTTTATAGATGAAAACACTGAGGCTCAGAGTGTGACTTACCAATGCTCATACTGTTACTAATTATCAACGTTGTGATTAAAACTCGATTCTCTTTGGATTCCAGGTCCAGTGATCTTTTCGGTATAGCACTGTACTTTCTCTAACACCTTCTAATTCTTTTATTGTTTTCCTGCAGTTTAGTAGTTGGTCCTCTCTCCCTCTCTTCCTCTGGTACCCAGTGCCTTCTTACTCCTATTCTCTTCATCCTAACAAATTCTCTGAAGAGAAATTGAAAATTATTCACCATAAGGTATAAGTGATATATTGTTCATTTCAACTCAATTCAACAAGCATTTATCAAGTGCCTACTATAAGAGGCCCTGGGATCAACACCTGCTCTGTAGCTTATACTGTTACAGCCTTGTCTAGGGCACTTAAAGGCTAAAGCACTTGCCTAAGGTCACAAAACCAGTATGTTTCAAAGGCAACGCTTGAACTCAAATCCTCTGATGAGATCAGTTCTATGTCTACTACCCTACACTGCCTCTTCAGCCGCTACCAAGACTTGCTGAATTGGAGAACGTCACTGGGTAGTTAGTTGAAAGAGACCTGGTTTGGCAGGCCCAGGACTCGCATTCTAGTCACTAATGAGCTATATGACCTCAGTTAATTAGTTTCTATCTCTGGATCTTACTGTTTTCAGATGAAAACTGAGAGGGTTAAACAAGAAAATGTCCATGTTCCTCCTAGTTTACAGATTCTACAATTCCATGATTCATTTAGATAAGGGATCCTTACCCTTTTTTGCGTCACAGACCCCTTTGGCAGTATGCCAAAGCCCACAGACCTCTCCTCAGAATCAAGTTTTTTTTTATGTTAAAAAATTTAATATGGAGCCTGTTGGACAAGTAAACACATCGACTACTCCTTTTCTTAGGAAAGAGACACATGAGGGCTTCTAGCACCTTTCCCACTAGTAGGTTTGCTTTTGATCCGGTCAGACAGGAAAACAGGAATGGAGTCATGATAAGGGGTTAAATAAGCTTACTTTATTCTAGTCTAGTCTTCTCAAAGGGAGTTTGCTGATAATGGAAGCACCAACTCCTACCCCATTCCCCAACAGCCTTTCTCATAGGGGTCGATGTGAAGGGAGGCAACTACCCCTCCATCTCAATGGGGTCAGTCGAGACCAGCACAACTTGTGCCCTCCCCTAAATCCCTTCAATCTTCAATGGGGTCCAGTTGAGGCAAACACATAGATTCCCCCTCCCAAGCCTTGATGGGGGCCGATCAAGGCACACATAGCACTCCAGCCTGCACATTCACCCCTATGGGGGTCCCCAGTCAGTGACGAGTGCCCACTTGCTTTATAGGGCAACGAAGAAGGGATATTGCCAGCAATAGCCTCACAATTTTACATCACTGCATCCCTATATCTACTGCACAAGTGTGGTAGAAACTGTTTTGAACTATGGTCGTGAGAACTCATATCTAACACCTGGGAAGTAGAGATTATTATGGCTATGGATCCTGGGAAGAAAACTCTAAGAAAGAATAACAAAAAATCCACTTTACACACACTGAAATTCACCTTCCTTACAGAGCCTTACAAAGAAAACCAAATATATTGAAATGCAATTATCAAATAAAAAAAAAAAAGCTCATGGAGCTCAGGTTAACCCCAGATTTAGCCCTTCATACATTTTTGATATCTCATTATTATTAATTCACAAAGTAAGCTCTGAGTTAATATATTCCCAACAAATGACCATGTCAGGTTTCTACTATATTCATTCAAGGTTCTTAATTCTACACTTCAACCAATCATTCATTCAATAAACATTTATTAAGTATTTGCTGCATGCCTTGAATTGGATTGGGTTCTCTGGGGAGGGGATACAAAAGATTGCTACCTTTTGGAATGTGCAGTTAAGTGATGGAAACTAAATACACATGAAACAACTAGAGAACAATTTCAGAGCAAAAAGCTGGGGCATCTAGGTGGTGAAGTAGATAGAACCCCTGGCCTGGAGTCAGGAAAATCTGAGTTTAAATAGGACCACCGACACTCACTACCCAGGTGACTCTGGGCAAGTCACTCAATCTCTGTTTGCTTCAGTTTCCTCATCTGTAAAATGGAGATAACTATAGCACCGACTTCCCAGGTTTGTCGTGAGGGCCAAATGAGACAATATTTGTAAAGCATTTAGTACAGTGCCTGGAACATAGTAAGTATTATACAAATGCTAGCTATCATTATTACTATTAGCAAACTTCACCACTGTCAGTTGGCAACAGCTACAAAATCACAATCAGGGCCTAATCAAATAAAGAGAACTGTTATTCATGTATATTAAACTCTATAATCCAGTTGCAACTATTGGACTAATTGTCAAGAGACAGAGCCCTGCTACGGCAAGGCCCAGGGAAGAGCTACGTAGTCTGTGGCCCTGAGTGATACCTGATGTGATTGTTGGTCATACTGACACTCTCTAACAGCATTCTTCCTTTTCTCTTCCTTTGTCACCGCCCCCATTTTTATTCTCTTTTCCTCCATTCTTATTTCCTCATCCTTTCTTTCCTTCTTTCCCCTTGGCCAATGCCTTGGGGCCCCTAGGAGCATCTAGCACTCCTAAGGAATGGCTTAACCCACTGGTCACCCTGGGTAAATGAGGTGGCTATGTCCAAGTAGAAAATATTCTTTGATAGAAAATGAAAGCATTCTCTCTCCAACTTACTGATAAAGATTGATTTAATTTATCTCTAAGAGCCACTGAGACTTTTCAAAGCAATGCCCAAGACTGGGAGTAAGGGGAAAAAAAAGGCAGGATGTAGGGCACTGAATTAGCCAGGTGATTATGACTTGGTGCTGCCTTAGAGAGTATTTTCCCAAAAGCTCACCTGTGCCTTACAAATAGGTATGGGAAGATTGTTGCTCCCAAGGAGGGCAATAATTTCTGCCTATTAGCAGGTAAATTTACCTCCAGGAAACCATTGAAAATCTGTACACATCAGGACAATTTCCCCAGGAACTGAAATTAACCTGCAGGAACCTTTAAGGGCTGTAAATGCTATTACTCCCAAGTATAACAAGGTCAGCTTGAGTCATGATTTGAGGTCTGTTTCTAAAGTAGGATGATTTTTTGAAGCAGGATTGCCTGTTGCTTTATGTGGAGGAAAAAGAGAAAAAACATTTTTTAATGGTTGCTAATCAAATGCTGGGTGACTTTCAATGGGAGAATTTTTTTCTGATTAGTAATTCAAAGCTGAGATCATGTCTTTCTCTAGTGTTTGTCAAACAGAGAAACATAAAATCCTGCTAACCTATTCAGCTATCAAAAAAAGGTTTCCATGACAACAATGGGAACTCGGAACATTCAGTCTCTTGTCTTCAAAAATAACCTTTCGGTATAGTCAGGAGATTCTTAAAAGCAATAACCTAGCTCACCTTTCCTGTCCTTAGGTACCTGCCTGACCACTATATTTGCATTCTCTTCCCTGTAAGGGTTTCAGAGGGTTGTTTATTCTGTACCATAGATACAAATAATAATTGAGATAAACAACTGAGGATGAATAATGTCTAATTTCAGCGGGTTCTATCTATCTCCTCTAGTTGATGCATATATTAGTTCCACTGAAAAGGCAACATGATTTAAACTCGTGAGTATTTACAGGGGGTGCATAGAGCTAAAGGTTCCATGGAATCATAGAATGTCAGGTCTCAGAGAGACCCAGAAGGTCATCTACTCATCAGATCATGGATCCAAAGATGGAAGGGACCAAAAAGAACTTCTAATCCAACCCATCATTTTGCAGATGGGAAAACTGAGGCCTAGGGAGGTTGTGAATTGTCTAAAGTCACACACATAGGGTAAGAGAGATTTAAATTCACTTCCTCCTGCTAGGTGGCACAGTGAATAGTGGCAGAAACACTTAATATTTGTGTGACCCTGGACAAGTCATTTAACCTCTCCCAGTCTCAGTTTCTTTATTTGTAAAATGGGGATAATGATAATACTTACCTGATTAAGGGGGGGATGTATTGTGAGATTCAGGTGAGAATCTATATGTAAAGCACTTTGCAAACCTTAAAGGACCGTATAAATGCTAGCTCTTCCAAGATAACTAGATACTAGCCAGGTTAAAAAGCCATGCTCATTACCAGCTGGTGAGTGGCAGAGTTAGGTCTCCTGACTCCTAGCCTCTGGCCATTTCTGCTACTTCATCTTCTTCCTCACCTTTCTCAGTAAGTTAAGTCCAGATGAATATAGAAAATGAATTTACTCATAGCTCATCTTTTATTTCCAGCTTCTGTATTCTGATCTTTTCATAACAATTTCCTTTTTGATTTCTACTTCACGCTAGAAGTCCAATCACCCCTTTGAAATGAAAATGTTTGGCGGAGATCTGGCTCCCTGTGGTAAAGACACAATGTAGCATCTCTGTTACCTTCCTCAACGCAATACAATTCTGTGAATGTTCCCACTGTCATCTCTCATTTTCAGCATTCGGTTAAGTTCCTAAGAAAATTTCCTACTGGGCTGCTATTTGGAACAGAAAATCTCACCTCAGGAGAACATATTTTCTCTTTCTCTTGTCTTATTTCTCTCTCTCTCTCTCTCTCTCTCTCTCTCTCTCAAATTGAAGTGGATTTTTTTTTTAAAAAGCAAGAATTCATTTTCAATAGCAATTGTTAGAGATTTTAAAAATCTTTCTCTTGAATGGTACAGCTTCTGCTTTTGCTCTTTTCCCTTTATCGCAGGAAAAATTAAGAGTAGGTTACAGGCTCACGTACCACAGTTCTAGTGCAAATGAACAAAGCACCATGGGTAAAAGAAAGAACTGGGCCTATTTCCAAGCTGAAGTTTACTTCCTGACAGTAAACCATGGCCTATGTTCTTATGTCCACATCAGATTCTTTTCGGCTACTGCTTCAGGAGGCTACTGCTCTGGAGGCACCCACTTTTGTACTTGTACTTGTACTTGACTTGTTATCATCAGCATACTCTTCTCATAAAACACATACACACACACACACACACACACACACACACACACATCTTTTGCAAGGGTACTATTCCCTTATCGTGTGCTATGACTGATTCACATCCATGGTGCTGTTTGACTCCTCCCCAAAACCCAAGTGCAAAAAGGCCAAAACCAAGAAAATGGGCACATGAGTCTATGGCACTGGCTGGGTGAGAAACAGGAAGCAGGATCTAGAAAAATGGGAGCAAAACCAGGAATCACAAGAAAGTTTAGGAGGGGACCAGAAAAAAAAGGGCAAGGGCTAGAAGTGAGGAAGCAAACTTTTGATATGGGGAAAGTAATAAAATATTGAGCTGGTGGGGCATAGGGAGGAGAAGTTATTTCTATTTGTAGCTCTCAGTAAAGTCTATGGGAGGGCCTATTTTATTATGCCTAAATTATGTGACTGGTCCCATGCCTTTCTTTGCCTCTTAGAACATTCCTTTTCATTATTATGAACTTAAACATCAATGAAAATGAACAATTCTATATACAAAGATGGGCAGTTAGGTGGTACAGTGGATAGAGTGCTGGGCCTGGAATCAGGAAGACATCTTCCTGAGTTCAAATCTAGTCTAAGACACTTAATAGCTGCTTGATCCTGGGCAAGTCACTTAATCCTGTTTGCCTCAGTTCCCTTATCTGTAAAATGAACTGGAGAAGGAAATGGCACACCACTCCAGTATCTTTGCCAAGAAAACCCAAATGAGGTCATGAAGAGTAGTACATGACTGAAAGATGACTGAACAAAATATACAAAGATGAACAGAAGAAAGAGAACTATATATGAATTTGTGAATCTACATTATTAACTTTTATTAAGTTCAATTTTATTTTTGGTTCCAAATTCTCTTCATCCTCCCCCACCCACTAAGAAGGCAAGAAAAATGGAACCCATTACAAACTTATATAGTCATGCAAAAAAATTCCCACATTAGCCTTGTTCAAAAAAAAAAAAGACAAGAAATAGAAATAAATAGAAGAAAATGTGCTTTGATCTGCATGATCAAAAAACTGATCTGCATCAATTCTCTATCTAAAGGCGAATAGCATGTTTCATCTTGAGTCCTTGGAATTATGGTGAGCCATTGTATTGAGTAGAGTTACCAAGTCGTTCAGAGTTGGTCATCCTTACAATACTGTTGTTACTATATAAATTGTTCTCCTGGTTCTGCTTACTTTGCATCAGTTCAAAAAAGTCTTACCAGGTTTCTCTGAAACCTTCCCTTTCATCATTTCTTATAACATAGTAGTTTCCGATCACATTCGTATACCATCGTTTGTTCAGTCATTCCTTAATCGTTAAGCACCCCCTCAGTTTCCACTTCTTTTCTACCACAAAAAGTAGCTCAGAAATTCTTAACCTGGGGTTACATGTGCTCTCCATCCCCCCCCCCAAGAGATTCATGGATACATTTCAAGAGGTCTGTGAGCTTTTTTTTTTAATATGTTATTATAAATGTGTTTGAATATAAATGGTTTCCTTTGGAATTTTATGTATTTTATTTTATGTATTTAAAAACATGATTCAGAGAAGTGGTCCATAGGCTTTACCAGTCAGCCAAAAGGGTCCATGACACCCACACAAAGGTTAAGAAGCCCTACTCTATCTTCTTCTGAATCACAAGAGAGCACTAAAGTGGAGCAAAAGGCCCAAATTTAAATCCTAGTTCAGCTACCTATTACCAGCATGACATGGGGAATGATCCTCACTCCCACATATGTGATATTGGGTTACCTAGCCTTTGCCTAAAAGGCACCAAAGGAAGGAACCCACCCTATCCTGAATCAGTCCATTCCTGTTTGGGATAGCTCTAATAGGAAGCTTCCTCTGACATCAAACTTGAATTTGTCTCTTTGCCACCTTCCCACTGTTTTTCTTTCTGCCCTCTAAGGGCAAATAGAATAAATTGAATCCATCTTCTATATAAAAAGTATCAAACTTGAGGCTGGTAGCTCATCAAAACTCCCCAGTGTGGCAGAAATAGATAAAAATGTAATTGGGAAACATTTAACAAAATCATTAAGAATATAACACAACACACATACTATTAATTTGTGGTTTTCTCAGTCAATATTGGCCTTCAGGGATCTGTTTCTATTCAAGTTTGACATTGTTCCACATGACAGACCTTCAGATACTGGAGAATAACATTGATATCTCCCCTGAGATTTCTCTTCTCCAGGCTCAACACTGAGTTCCTTTAGCAATCTTCATATGACCCAGACTAAGGAGTCACACTCTGAAAGTTCATTGATAGCCTAAACTGCAGTATTGACCAGAATTGAACCCAGGACTTCAGCTATGATCTGATCAGGGCAAACTACTTATGGGAGCTATGCCTCCTCATGCTGCCGCAGAGATCTCATTAGTTTTTTTTTTTTTGGCAACAATACCATAACTGCTAACACTCATTGTCCATTAAACTCACATGGTTCACTAAAACCACCAGTTTTTCGGATGAACTTCTATCTAACCATCTTGTAACTGTGAAGTCAACTTTGTGATCCCTAGTATAACTCCATTTATGCTTATTACTTTCCATCTTATTAAATTCAAACCTAATGTCCTAGCCTGCCAAGATCTTTTCTTCCCAGACATGTGTTATCTAGAAATTTGCTAAGCATAGAATTTATTTGTAACATATATACTCTGGTCCCACTTTCTCAAGGTAAGATGGACTACATTTCCCTCTCAGAAACCCCTGTATCCTGAGGGGATTAGGAGGGGTCCCTCTCTTTACTACCATTGGCTTAGGCCCCTACTATCTGTTTCCCACTTTTATTAAGGGTGCAATTCTATTTAACCATTAATTTTATGAGACATTTACTTTGCAGTTATAGTAAGAACAAAGGAATAAACATTTCCCTCAATTTCTCAAGGTCTACTGTATCCCCTTTATACCACCTCCATCTCTGAAAGAATAGGCTCAAAACAGCTCAGTTTTATATTGGTTCCAACAAGTTCATGTTCAAATGTGGCATACCTTCCGGATGGATCTTTCTAATGGGCTGAGGTCCCAAAAGTCATTCCCAAAGGTCAGTCCTTGCTCCTTGGTACACTGATACTGAATTATACTTCCCTTGAATTCTGATGCAGTATCACTGTGACTCACTTTCCCAAACAAATTAGAGACTCCACTCCCTGCATCTAGAAAAGAATGCACAAAAATGCTAAAGATAGAGACTCATTTCTCAGAACCCATATGGCCTCAGAGGAGAGGAAGGCCCTGAAGCCTTTCACTTTATGGCACAGTCTCTCACCATATGCTATAAGTGAAGGAGGCTTCTTTCCTCACACCCTAGATGCCAATGTAGCAAAAGAGAGGTTAAAGATTACTAAGGCCTTTTTGAAGACATCAACAGCTCCAGCTATGTAACCAAAGGAAAAAGCTTCCTTTGTCCTACATGGTTAGCTAACTGGAACCAGTTACAGTATGTCCACACATGTTCCGTGGTACCTAACAAGGCACTTCCTTAACATCATCACTATTCTCCCAGAAGACATCTCTATAGAATCTTCCACATGGAGAGAAGCTATCTGAGCAGGCTGATGGGATCTGTACATGCACTGGACCCCTATTACATATTTCTTTATTAAAGTCATTGATTTAAAAAGTTAAATAGCACAAGACTAAACACAAAAATTTGGGGATTCCAACTAATAACTTCTTTACCATTTAACATTGAATAATGAATGACTGTTCTTTGAATTTGACTATCCCACAAGCTCGTATTTGAGCTAATTACACTAACATCTAGCCCACTTCTCTCCATGTTTTTGGCAAGAACAGCATGAGACACTTTATTAAGCCCCCTGCTAAAATCTAGACAAGTTCATCTATAATATTCTCCTAATATAATAAGTTTGTGTTTAATCATTTTAGTTGTGTATGACTCTTTGTGACCTCCCATTTGAGGATTTCTTGGTAGAGGTGCTGGAGTGGTTTGCATTTCCTTCCCCAGCTCATTTTATAGATGAGAAACAAAGAGAGTTAAGTGACTTACCCAGGGTCATACACCTAGTAGGTATCCGCAGCCAGATTTGAGCTCATGAAGATGAGTCTTCCTGATTCCCAGTGCCCAATCTAATAAGTACTTGTTGATTAATAAAAATCAGAAGGTCTGTCATTATTTGTTCTTGCTGAAGCTATGCTGGCTCTTTGTGATAATTGCTTTCTTTTCTTGATGTTTACTATCTCTTTAATAATGTGATTTACAATTTTTCCCAGAATTAAAAGTCAAGCTCATTGTTCTATGCATTGCAGATTATATTCTCTCACTTCTTTTTGAAAACTGGTCATTTGCCCTTCTCCAGTTCTGCAGTGCCCCTCTTGTCCTCCATGATATTACAAGTACCATTGTCAGTCATCCACTAGTTGTTTCAGTACCCTAGAAAGTAGTTCATCTACTCCAGGTGACTTGAATTCATCAAGGGCAGGTAGATGTTTTACTATTTATTTACTTTTGTTGAGTATCAACTCCATAGCAACCCATTTTGTGCTTTCCTGCATTGGTGATCACCCTGTTTACAGTCCCAAGCCAAAGTCATGGGCCGTGTCAAAGGAAAGGTCGTTCTCCCTTGGGGCCTGCACATGCACCAGATCCCCATCACACATTTCCTTTGTGAAGTCATTGATAAATGTTAAATAGCACAATAAGAAACAAAAGAGAAACTGACCAGCTCAGCCTTCTCTCTCATCACTTCTCACTATAACATTCACCCCAAACTGTGGTCCTATCCCTTTACCAATATTATTTTCCTCAATGTTTAAAAAAAAAGAAAAACCTTTTTATTGTGCTTAGATTTCCTTGCCAGATTCAACTTATTGTGAACTTCAGCTCTCGCCATACTGTTCCTACAATATAGCACCATGAAAGACTTTTGAATGCACCATCCCTTGCTCCCATCTTCTGTACATATGTTTTTTTTAATATAAGTTGATTGATGAGTTCTGTATGCATCCACATCAGTTTTTTTAGACAACTTCTAGTCAGTTTGTTAATAAACATTTATTAAGCACTTACTATGTGCCATACACTGTCCTGAGCTCCAGGGATGCAAAGAAAAGCAAAAACAATGACAACAATAACCCACTGTCTCCGCTCTCAAGAAGCTCACATTCTAATGGGGGAAAGAATGTGAAAATCAATAAATAACATCCGAGTTAGATAGCAAGTGTACAGAAGGTAATTTCAGAGGGAGAGCACTAGCACCTGGCAGGGAGAGAAAGAGCAAGGGAAGGCCTCCTGCAGAAGGTAGGATTTGAACTGAGTCTCAAAGGAAGGCAGAGAAGCCTGAAGTAGAGGTGAAGAGAAAACACATTCCAGTCAAGGGAGACAGTAAAAACATTCAGACTCTGGAAATTCATACTTCTGGAGTCAGAGGAACAAGGGACCAATGTGGCTGGATCATTGAATATGTGGAATGGAGTAAAGAGTAATTAGTTTGATTGTTGTTATCAGACCTTTGTTTTTGAAGAGGACCAATGACCTCACCAATGACATTATAGGGTGAGGTCTTGACTTTCATGTCAATTGGATTTAAGTGAGGCAGAGTTGTGCAAAGTCCTCAGCCTCACTCTCTCTTCCAGAGTTATTGGAGCTCAGTGGCAAGGCAGAGGTCAGAATGACTGGTGATGGCCCCAGATGCAGTGGATGACCTTGGCATCTTTGATGTTTGACCATGCTCTACAGCACCTGTTTTTGCCACTTTCATGGCCATTGGAACAAATTATTCTCATCTGCCCATTCCACCAGGGGAAGTCTTCATGTGCTTTGGGTAGATGTCTTCCTAACTCACCAATGAGTTTGAGGCCTGTCAGTTACACTCAATAGATTTTATTTGTAGATCCATCTGGGCCTGTTTTCTCTCTCTCTCTCTCTCTCTCTCTCTCACACACACACACACACACACACACACACACACACACACACACACACCTTTGGGAGTTCATTTGTGGCTTGTTCAATTTCTATTCTAGAAAAGTAAGAAAAGACCATGTGGTCAAATGCTTTAAAAAGTCAGCAGATTTTATATTTCATCTTGGAGGTAATAGGGAGACACTAGAGTTTATTGAGTAGGAGAATAGGGGTGACATGGTCAAACTTTACTTTGGGAAAATCATTTTGGACGCTGATTAAAAGATGGATTAGAGCAGGGAAAGACTTGTTGCAGAGAGACCAACCAGACAGCCACTGAATAGTCCAGGTGTGAGATGAGACACTGACTTTACCAAGACAGTGACTGTGTGAGTGGTGAGAAGAGGACATGTATGAAAGCTGTGGGTGAGGCAGAAGTGACAAGGCTTGACAGCAGATTGGATATATGAGGTGAGTAATAAATAAGTTGAAGATGACACTCAGGTTCGGGTTGCAAACCTGGGTGACTGAGAGAATGATGATGTGCTCAACAGTGAAATATCAAATCTCCTCATGCCTTTGTATACTTGGACTGCATTTACAATTGTATTCAACAAATGCATGTCTTAGTTGACCATAATGAGGAGACAACATACAAACAGACAAAATATATACAGGATAAACTAGAGATAATCAACAGAGCCACGGCACAGATTGGGAAAGTCTTCATGTAAAAGGTGGGATTTTAGCTGGGACTTAAAGGAAGTCGAGAGGCAGAAATAAGAAAGGAGAGAATTCCAGGCATGACAAACCACCAGTAAAAATTCCTAATATCAGGAGACTGAGTGTCTTGTGCCAGGAGCAACGAGGAGACTTTAAGAAAACAGTTCAGTTCCTTCCCATTCTTGCCTTCTAGCTTCAGCTGAGGCCAGTTTATAATCTCTGTCTGTACCTCTGGAGTAACAATTGTCTTCCACGGAATCCTGCAGCTGCTGCCCTACAATCTGGGCCACTCCACTGATAGGAGCCCTACCTTCTCTCCCTGCCACACTGCTTTTTGGTGAACTTGTTCCCAGAATCCCACTTCATCCCATGATCAGTCGGTTAAGACCTCACGTTGCATTTGCCGTAATCATCCTGGAGAAAGCAAAATGTGTCTTGCTCTAGAGGACTCTTATTCTTGTATTTAGTTATCTGCCAGCCTATTGTCTTCTAGCCACAAAAGAAATACCAAGAAGCTCACTAACTTCTAAAGAACCAATTCAATTGCTGAACAACTTATGTTTGAGCATATCTTATTTACCTGTCTTTCCCCAGGGCTCAGGAAAGGGCCTTACACCAAAGTAGTTGGTTGCATGGGGAGAGAAGCAATTTTCATGTCAATAGGAATGCAAGACAAATGTTGACAGCTCTTTCCTGCGCTTCCAGCCAGCCTCTTTACTGCAGGGATCCTTGATGTTTTTGTGCCATGGACTGCTTTGGTAGTCAGAATAATGTTTTTAGATGCATAAAATAAAATAATTAAATAAAAATTAAATTATTAAATTAAATTATTAAAATTAAATAAAATAATGCATAAAATAAAATAATTACAAAGGTTCTTGACCTATAATTAATTCTTATTTTTTAATATTTTGATAACTTTATTTTATTATAATTCATTTCCTTCACAATCATATTTATTTTATTTTATACATTTAAAAAACATGATTCTGATAAGGGGTCCATAGATTTCACCAGATTGCTAAAGGAATCCATTGCACACACACACACACACACACACACACACAAGGTTAAGAATAGATGGTAAATCGATATGTCTTCTAAACTCTATTGAACTTAGACCACTTTATCCAATACTGCTAAAGTATAAAACAAGATTAGAAAAAATAAGGAGTGGGGGGAATGGAAAGAGGGCCCTTAGCCTTCAGTGTCTCTATAAATGTAAACACTTGACCTGTTTGGGTAGGGGCTAGTAAGTATGGAAGAAAGGAACAAGGAAATTAAACTAAGTATTTGAAAGGAAGAGAAAGCATAGAGATGCAGTTTTCTGGCTTGATGCCCTTTGGAAAGGGGAAATGAATTCAAATAGAGTCCTCTGGTGCCCAGAATCAATCACAGTACTCTACATGTAGGATACTTCTAACCCACCATACAAAGGAAAATGCAGTAAGGCATACATTCTTGACCCCATTGGCATTTTGTCTTCATAACCACCCCTAAGCATTCCTGACTGACTCCTGGTTTCTTGACAACTACCTTCCTTCCTACTTGTTCTACATGAATTTTAGCTAATACCAGATTAGCTGTAGTCATTCATCAACCACTGCCCAATTTATCCCCTTCCCCACTCTTCCCCCTACATCTGGTCATTGAACCCATTGGTCTAATGAAAAGACTTGATACCCGTAAAGTGTATTCATGAGCAATTTTAAAATAATGTGAATCCTTACACAAAGCATCTGTACCTTGAGTCCTTAGAGTCCGGTGGCAAAAAGTATTTTTGCATCAGAAAACACTCCACTGTAGACCTGCAGGAAAGAAGCCTGCTAGTTAAAAAAAAAATGACACCTGAACAATAGCAAAACCTGCTATATAAGTACAGCCCCAAATGGGTCTACTACAAAGAGAGAATGAAAAGAAATTTTGCAACTTTAAATTAAAAGCAAACCTTTTGAAAAGAGTACCATATTCCATCCACTTTGACTCTACTTATCAAGTCTGGTTTTCCTATTCTTTCTCACAGAAGAGAAAGAAGAATTACTGTACTTGGCTGTACTTGGCAAAGGCATCCTTAATAGACTTGGAGTCCATGATTAATTTACCCCATATGTTGCTGTCATTAGAAAGTATTTATTGCGTTTAGGTTGAGGACGTAGAGTTCTCTGATTTAACTTAACATTGGATTGGGGAGTAGGGATAGGCAGGGAAGAAAAATGATAGTGAAAGCATCTTTCCCTTCTAACATGCATCCTCTGCCTCTTACTGAGATGGGATCAATTTTCATGGTTGAGGATTAGAAGGGGCAAGAGTGCAATAATTCTCCACACACCCCCCACCCCCGGGCCCACAATATCTAGCCAGTTCAAGATCATGCTTCATATCCTACTCAGAGCACCAAGACCTCCCCAGTATGGATAACTTGTCATTTGCCCTGACAGTGCCTGTGTAGCATGCACACACACACACACGACTTTCATTTCTTGCTCTTGCTCTGGGAACAAAAAAAACAAATCAATATCATCATTGCTAGTAAAAAGGATTTGACAATCTACTGCCTTATGACTCTGCTCCATTCATAACCCCCATGACCATGTTAACCAGAACTTTCTTCTCTAGCCACCACTTTCCTCTATGTGCTGTCTCCCCCAATTAGAATAAAAGCTATCTGAAGGGGCATTTGTATTTGTAGCCTCAGTGCCTGGCATATAGACACTTAATAAATACTTAATAACTGACTAGTTGAATGGGAGAACAGGAATAGCAGTGTGATATTATAAGGCACTGCCCAGAGAGACAGGTGAGAGTACTATCCCAGGCTCTGCCACCAATGAACTACAACATCTTGGACCAGTCATTTTTTGAGTTTCAGTTTCCTCATGGAAAAAAAATGAGGAAGCTGGACTAAATGAGCATTTGCTAAACTGTATTCCCTGGCCCTGTGTTCCAGGCCCATTTCATCTGCTGGTCAAAGGACTAGGGGATCACAGATTTAGATATAGAGGTGAAATGGAACCTTAATAGAAACCGTATCATCCAATCTCCTCATTTTACACATGAGGAAGCAAGGGTCCATATGCTGTGAATAGGATTCCATGAGAAATGTCAATTCTAGTGATAATCCCCCTCTCTAAAATATTAAGTAGGAAACTATCCATACATCAAATGAAGATAAATAGAGTTGGATTCATGTTCTCCAAAGTACATGTGCAGGTTAATATTGGAAACAGCTTGGCAAGGGAAAAGCAGAGAAGGGATCCGTAAGAAGGCATGACTAGGATCTCCTGAATCAGAGACCTGGTGGGGAGCCAGATGCCTTGGTCAGGGAAAGCCAGACAGGCACCCCTGGGAGCCCTCACCAGTCAGATTATAGAAGAGAAAGGGGAGAAAGGAAAAATAAGAAGGCTCAGAAGGTGTGGAAGCAGGGAGTGATCTGAGGGACCCATGTTGTAGGAGAAAGAACACTGGTTCTGGAGTCTGAGAACCTGGATACTAATCCTGGCCTGTGCAACTTCAAGTAAGTCATTTCATATCTTTGGGTTTCAATTTCCTCATCTGGGGGTTGGACTGGATGATCTCCTAGGGCCCTTTCAGCTCATAATCATAGGATCTCAGATGCATAGCTGAAAGAGATCACTGAAGTCATTTAGTCCAACATTCTCATTTTCCTCAGATGAGGAAACTGAGGCTCAAAGAGATAAACAAACTTGTCCAAGGTCACACAACTAGCAAATATCAGAAGCAGCATTCAAAGCTAGGTCCTTTAACATTCAAAGCTAGGTCTTCCAAAGACATCATGCCCAGATCTTTTATATCCAAGAGCACCATCTGAGTTGCAGAGAATTTCCTTCTCTTTCGAGTCAGCTGGTCAGAAATGCTTATGACTCCATGAACACAAGGCGATTTGTTTTTGAGCATCCTACTTCTCTTATTTGGGATGCATAATCACAAATCTTGAAACAGCACAGGTTCTAAAGAATCTAAGTTATAGGTGACCCAAGGGACAATGGAAAGATATATGGTAAGTGTAAGTTGGCTGTAACCTATTTCCATTAAGGTCCTATAAGATTAAGAGCAGACTGACAAAGTAGAGTGCTAGAAACCAGAAAGTCTAGGTTTGTCACTTAATTTATTAACTGTCCCTAGCAATTGCCTAGAATTGACCTAAATCATAGTTGGATCTGCATTGTTTGAGGGATACCTTCCCACACCCCAGCATGCCAAGATCCTAGACCTTTCACCTATCTGAATGACCTGCCAGGAGCCCAGGAATGATGTTAAGAATATCATTCAGGAAACATATGATTGAAAAAGGAGCTGGGCTGGTATAGGAAGCAAAGAATAACAGGTGGACAGCCCCAATGTCAACCTGGTCACCACAAAGCATAAAAGGCATACCACACCAGCATTTATAGGTCCTCTCAATCTACTTCGAGACCCAAAGTATTCTGTGGGTGAATTAATTTGAGAAACACTTACTGAATGATCTCAAAGGTCTCTCCTAGCTCTGTACTTAAACTTTTACAAGGCGGCATGCACCAGATATTGTGAATGCTGGCTGGAGCTCAGATTCGTTGGATCAATGGTATTCAATAATACTACAAAACTACCAGACACCTTTCTCAGATGTCAGAAGCTCGTTTTTGTTATGCAAAATTCATATTCATTGGCTTACCAGAAACTGGTGATAGAAGTGACGCACATAAAAGATTCATGCCCACCCAGCAGTTCTCTCCCAGATAGTTCTTCTCAGGGGATTTATTAAGGAATTTAATTTAAACCAACAGAACCACTAGTATTTCTGCTGATCCCTCGTGTAACTGTGTTAGTGAACATAAATATACATGGACAAGCTTTTGGGGATCCTGTGATTCTTACAATTATCTAGTTCAAAGGAAAGCAAAATGATTACCATATGTATGAAATGGAGAAAGAGGAAAGTTCTGCCTGGTGTCAGCAGGAGAAGTAAAGGTAGTTTTATAAATATGGATGCTGCTTACGCTTTTTGTTTGATGTATTTTCAATGCTCTCAATGTTGAAAATGCCTCCCGAAAATGGCCTATAGAAGCAAGATGAATGTCAGTTATTCTTCTTGAGTTATGCTTTTCAAACTTTGGCCACAAATAGTACAAACTGATATGATACCTTCCTTATTCTGGGCATTCTATGTTGACATGAATGGTTCAGGCAGTTTTCCTTATTTTCCTATAGATTGACAACTTCTTTTCTGGCTTCAGAATAACCAAACAGCATTGGAGGAGAGAGGTCAAGTCTTGATAGTGTAGGATGAGTCCACTTGTAGAAAGACTTCATAGAACCTGGCAAGGTCATTTTACCCTGTAATTTTGTCACCAGAAGTGGAATTAACCAAGTACGGTGACCTCAGAAATATACACTGGACACATTTTATTCTTCAGAAAATGTAAATTGCTTCATTATTTTGTTTCACTGTTGTTTTGAGGAGTAGGGGTAAAGAGCAGCTGTAAGATACTGCCCATGTTTTAATGGGGGAATGGGCTGAGGGTAGGTGTGGGGAGACAGAACAAGTGGAAAATAAATAAATTCAAAATATATGAAAAGTAAATATGAAGGAACAGGTTGGAGCAAAGGGGACTTTTTTGTTGTTCTTCAGTCGTTTTTCAGTAATATCTGACTCTTTGTGACCCCACATTTGGGGTTTTCTTGACAAAGATACTAGAGTGGTTTTCCATTTCCTTCTCCAACTCATTTTATAGATGAAGAAATGGAGGCAAACAGAGTTAAGTGACTTGAGCAGGATCACACAGCTAGTAAGTGCCTGAGGCTAGATTTGACTCAGGAAGCTGAGTCTTCCTCACTCCAGGCCTGGCACTCTATCCACTGCCCACCTAGCTGTCCCTACACATTAATAGCCTCACTAGCCCATCACCTCACCTGGAAGGAACTCAATGTGCAGTTGTTATCAGGTCAATTCTTTGTCATGCCAGCAAGTCCTTCTTTCCAACTGATGTTTTACACAGTTTCCTCAAGATGCATGTTTTAGACACACACTAAATGTTTTAGACATACACTGGGAAATGGTGAACGTACAAACTTTTTCTCCTCTGATAGAAGAGCTGTTGCCTCATCTTGGCTAGAGGACCATATGACTTCCTGACCATTTTCACACCATACCAGCATGCATGGACAATCCCCACCCCAACTTCCAGCTATCCTTTATGTGTTGACTTGACTTCCCCCTCCCCCATTAGAACATAAGCTGATTGAAGACAATGTATATATTGCTTGTTTATTTGTATCCCAAGGGTTTAGCACAGTGTCTGGCTTGCAACAAGTGCTTAATTAATACCTTTTTATTCATTCCTTAGACCTACACAGGCTGAGTAACTCATTAGTTTTGCTTTCCAAGTAGGACACTATTCAAAAACTATTTGGACTGTCCTTTTCTTTCTCTAAGGAGCTAAGAAGTACATTGATTAGGAAATAGCCCTCTATAAAGTGTAGTGCCATAGAGGGGAAGTGCAGATTGGGGGAGGGAGTAATCAGAAGCAAACACTTCTGAGGAGGGACCGGGTCAAAAGAGAGAATAGAATAAATGGGGGCAGGATAGGATGAAGGAACATATGGTTAGTTTTCCATAACATGACTATTATGGAAGTGTTTTGCATGACTACACATGTATAACCTGTAACAAGTTGCTTGCCTTCTCAATGAGGGTGGGTGGGGAGAGAGGAAGGGAGAAAATTTGGAACCCAAAGTTTTAAACACAAATGTTAAAAAATTGTTTTCACATGCAACTGGGAAATAAGATATACAGACAATGGGGTATAGAAATCTATCCTGCCCTACAGGAAAATAGAAGAGGAAGGGGACAAGAGAAGGGAGAGGAGATAGAAAGGAGAACAGATTAGGGGAAAGTGTATTCAGAGTGCACGCTATCTTGGGGTTGGGGAAGGGACGAGATGGGAAGAAAATTTGGAACTCAAAATCTTGTGGAAGTGAATGTTGAAAACTAAAAATAAATAAATTAATGAATCTTATAAAGCATAGTGCCCAAACTCCCAAACTCTGGTTTGAAACTTGGGTCAGGTACTTATTACCTGTATGAATTTGAGCAAGTTGTTTCATCTCTCTGGGCGTCAGTTTAATTATACATAAAACAAAAGGATTCAATTAGATTATCTCTAGGACCCCTTCCAATTCCAAATCTATAATCATTTTTTGCCTTTTTCAGCTAGCTCCTAAATATCTCAGTCCTTTTAGCTGAATTGTCCTCAACTTCCCATAACTACTAACCCATTTTTCTCCTGAACTGATAAAGTTTTCTTCCTAATTAGCTATCTAAGATAGCTTACCCCAATCACTTATTGCCATCTGCCCTGGCACTGTTGTATCCTCCAAACTGGACCTCCAGATACCATGCCTTTGAAAAGCTAAGCCACTCAGCTTTGGAATGGCCCACTTAGGGCCATCTTGTCCTAACTGGTGAGGCCCCACTACATCTAGCTGGCCCCAGGTCTTTACTTCAGCTACCTCCTTGCTATCTGCCCTTCCCCTTTCTACCTCTTGCTCTGGGAACAGAAATGGATGATAGCATTCTTTCTGGAAAGGACATGTCAAACATTTGCCCTATTGTTCACTATGAGACAGCACTTCACTGTCTCCCACTCCCCTATATGTGTTATCTCTCCCTATTAAAATGTAAGAATGTAAGTGCCTTGAGGACAAGGACTGTTTCACTTCAATTTTTATATCCCCAGAGCTTAGCCCAGTGCCTGGGACATAGAAATGTAACAATACATTTTTTTTATTCATTCCTCATCATTCAGCAACTCCCCATTCTCTCCACCAAGTATCTTCCAGTAAGCTCCATCTCCTTTCTTTATTACTTGAAAAATTCAAGTTAATTCAATTATTTCTGATGGTTGCCAGATCAGGATGGAGCTTATGAGTGCTCCTGATTGGAAACAATTAACAAGGCCCTCCGGTCATAGAATCAAGACAAGATTGGTCATGATTGGATTTAGAGCTATAAGGAATACATATAAAGAATACAGTTCAACTTCCTTATTTTACTAAAGAGTAAATTGAGGCCTAAGAAGATTGGGTAATTCCTCCAATATCATGCAGCCCAGTAAGGAGGAGTAGAAGGAAGAAAGAACTTTTCTGGGAAAAGTCATCATGAGCCAAGAAAGTAAACAGATTAGGTTAAGCCAGATGTTACAGTATAATCAAATCCAAGGTGGTAGGCAGCAGGTGAGAGAGGAGTTCCAAGCAGCTGCCCAAAGCCAGGGAAATCATGCTGGAGTAAATTAGGGAGAACACTGGACAACAGGCAACAGTAGGGACTGGCAAAATGACAGCCTGCCTCATGAAACTTTTGTGCCCAAGGCATTTTTTTTTTTTTGGTCTTTTCTGGAAGTAGCAGCTCTTCTGCATGAATTAGAACAGAGTGATTTGAAAAAGGGGCTAGGGAGGGGCATGACTTCTGGGTGGTGTCATATTCTAAACTGCATCATTCTTTAGTCTAGTTAGTTGTTCATTTATCACTCACTGATTCATTTCTATTTGGGATTCTCAAATAAGAGACATCTCTGCACCACACTGTTGCATGAAAAAAATATCATGTGTATCATGTCTAGGGTGAGGAATAAGGAACCAAATATATTTTACCAGTGAGATCACTCATTTTATCCCATTTTCCTTCTTGGTACTTGGCTTTTTCATAATTCTATAGCCCACACCTAATTCTGAAGATTTTTAAATACTATACAATTCCCCCCATTCTACCACTTGCAAAAAAAAAATTAGTGTTTTAAAACCTCTCACTTTCCAATGAAAAATGCTCAGCTCAGGAACCCTGGGAAGTTTTCATGCTTTACTTGATATTCACCATTGATAGGCCATAAGTGTCTCCCTAAAGCATTGTTGCTTCCCACTAGACAGAACAAGCCGATCACAGGCAAACAGCAGCGATTCCTGCTGGGCAGGCAATATTCAGGGGTTGGGGAAGGTCAGACCCTGCCCTTCTGAGAGCCATAGATAACAGGCTTACAGGAGCTTGTTGGCCAGAGCTTAAATGTCAGATTCCCAGCTCACTGTAGACTGGCCTAAACTGTTCTGATTGCCCTCTCATCTACCAACCCCTATGCAAGCAGCAGCAGACCTATGTTCTTCCATGGCCCACCAGCAGGTCATTCATATAGCCTGTCTTTAAAAGGGAAAGTAAAGAAAAAGCCAAATTAATTCAAATTAATTAAATTTTTATTATTAAATTCTGTTAGGAGCAAGGCTCTGGGTCAGCCTCAGCCCCAATATATTAAAAATTGTTTGTTAGTTTGTTTGTTCAGGCTTGTTATATATACTCAATAAGAGGTAGCATGATGTAGTTATAAGAATGTTGCACTTGGAGTCAGGGAGACCTGGGTTAAAATCCTGGCTCTGACACTGACCATCCCTGTGACCCTGGACAAGTCATTTAACCTCTATGTTCTCTCATCTATGAAACAGTGAAGATAATACCAGGGTTGCCATAAGGCTCAGATGAAATCACATATATAATACAGTTTATAAAACTGTAAACATTATATACCTGTCATTTGTTTATTGTTTTCCCAAGTATTTCCAAAGAGGATTAGAAACAACTCACAAATCTAAACACAGATAAAATAGTTATTAAAAATAGAAACAGAACAAAAACCAATTGAAAGAAAAAATGAAGTTTATATGAGTTTTCTTCAGCTTATGAGTTTTTTCTTTTTTTATACTATGCAGCCCACAAGGTTCATACCAGTGCTCCCATTTATAATTAACATTCCAAGATGTAGGCAAGAACATATGAAAATTTCATTTCCTTGTTCTGAGTGGGGAAAGGGCTTTTTTTTTCTGGACAGGGTTTCTATTGCATACTCCTAAATCATTCATGTTCCTCTCTCAGGCAGTGTTAAATAATATTTTATAAAGCACTTTTGAAGATCAGACAATGTTTTCCTAGCCACAGCCCTTTGATGAAATGCCATCACCAATGATAAAAAATAACCATGTTAGGACTTCTCACTTCATCTAAGTAGCTTAGTGCTGAGTTCCCTCACAATCTGGCTGCATCGAGCCCAAAGGCTGAACATGACTTAACTAAACAGAGACCCTGAAACCTGAGAACTCCCTGGGACCCATGAAACACTTCATCCTGTTAAAATAGGGAAAGATAATCAGTTTTGCAAATATGGAAGCCAAAAAGCTGACGTTTCCCACAATGGTGTGTCAACTAGCTATATTTTAAAGCAATTCTGCAACAAATAGAGGTTTGGGAACTGGTTCCCTGTGAATGGAAAGCTAATAAAATCAGTTAGATGCTGGGCCATGTCTGCACTGCCAAGTCCTTCTGATAAGCTTCCAATAGAGCAACCCCAGGTGAAAAGCAGACATATTTAGAACTAGAAGAGTTTCTGACCCTGTTGTTTTATAGATGATGAAAACTAGGCCTAGAGAAATGGTTTATCCAGAAGTCATGCAGGAAGTAACTAGCAGGTTGACATCCAAGGGAATACAGGAAGAAATAGCAGAGCAAGAATTTGAACCCTTCTAATTCAAAAGCCACTTGTCTTTCTGCTCTGCAGTGCAGCCAGCACTTCGACTGTGAAAATTAGTGTAATTCTAGGCCAGAAAAATATTAGGCCCAGACGAAAAGAAATAAAAGGAAGAATTAAGAAAAAAAAGTCTAACTCTTCATCTGTGTAGTGTGAGGTATTTGGTTCATGATCCTGTCATCTCTCTATCTCTCTCTTAACTCTATGAAAAGCTGACAGCAAAATGATGTAGGCTGATACATTGATGTACAGAAGTCCCAGGTGAAAGGCTGAACTGAGTTGTAATTAATTACTGAGAATTGAATTCATTAGCTCTGAGGGGTCTTTATGGAACTACTTGTTTATGGTTGGTCTACCTATAAAATGTCCCTTAAATCGGAGTAGGCAAGTTTAAGTGTGCTTGTTCAAATTACGTCCCAAAAATAAACAGCTTCTGAATTCAGAATCCTAGCTGATCCAGACTCTAAAATCCAGACATTTAAATGCACATTGTGACCCCCTACCTGATAGCAAGCAAGTAGTCATGTAGAGTTCTAAGTATGTTTCTTTTAAATTGGTTCCACCTCAATATTTTTCATTTCATTTTGATGAGAAGACAAAATTCATTTCAGTTTTGTGTTTATAAGTTTGCTTTTTCCTAATATCCAATCTTTACCTGCTCTTACCACCAGATTAAGTTACTTAGAGGGGGAAGGGAAGGAAAAATCATTTATATAGCACCAACCACGTGTGAGGTCCTGTGCTAAAGTTCTTTACAAAGAGGATCTTTGATCCTATCATTCCCAGCTCAAAAACATTCACACTCCCCATGGCCTACCAAATAAATTACAAAGTCTTTAGCATGGTACTCCAGTCTCCGCACAAGCTGAGCCCAAGCTGCATTTCTAGCTACAGTGCTCACATACACCCTATTCTTAAACCGAGCTAGATTAATATTCCCAAATTATGTCATGTCAGGTGATGTCAACAAGCATTTATTAAGTGCCTATTATGTGCCACACATGCTAAGAGTTAGACTTTCACATCTTTGCTCATTTCTTCTACTTGAAATGCTCTCTCTTTTCCTGACTATCAAAATCCCATCCATTCTTCAAGACCCAACTCAAATGCCACCTCCTTCATGAAGGCTTTCATGATGACCCTTCCTGGAAATGATCTCATCCTCCTCTGAATTCCTGCAACTCCGGGAAAATGTTGTTTTCCATCATTTGGTGCTTTCCTTATGCTGCCTTTCATTGACAGCCATTTCTGTCCAGTTATCACTAAGGGATATAAGCTCCTTGAGGCCAAGGACCTTATTTGTATGCCCATAATCTGCCCAGCCAGAGAATGAGTCTCTGGATCCAACTCACAAAATTTTAGAGCCAAGGACAGGGGTGGGGAACCTGTGGCCTCGAGGCCGCATGTGGCCCTCGAGGTCCTCAAGTGCAGCCCTTTGACTGAATCCAAACTACACGTGGCCTTGAGGCCACAGGTGCCCCACCCCTGACCAAGGACGTAATGCCTAATGCGCCATTTAATAGGGAAGGGCTGAACTTGGGGAGATACGTGGTCCTTGATTCAAGTGAATGTGGGCTTTCCTCTTCTCTGGACTCTTGGATAGAACTAAGAGACCCAAGACTGCTTATGTCCTGAAAAAAAAAAAGAAACTGTCCTCATTCTGTCAATGTGAAAGGACACAAAAACACCCCCTCTTCTTCAAAAAACAGAACACATAAAAATAGCTGAGGATAGTGGCAATAGGTCAGCTAGCTAAGGGATCAGCGCCTAACCCAACATACTTCTGGATCCACACCACCTCAAGAGAGAGATCCGCAGATGAGCCTCGGATTCTAAGTCACTTCCACAAATAGGAAACGTGACAGTGATGCCTACCTAGTTTTCTGCAGGAGATCCTGGAAGGGAGAATTTAGCTCCTGAGCTTTGACTTAACAGCAGAAAGTGGAATTGAATCTGGTCTGTGGAGGAACATACAGACTGGGAGGAGAACCTTGAGCAGGCACATGGATGGATTTGGCTTGTTATCTATTTCTAAAGCTATGATTAAAGGGCTGCCTGTGGTGACTCCTTCTTAAATGAACTAAATTGTATCTCAGCAAGAGGTGACGGGAAGAAGGGATGAGGAGTCTCTCTCTCTCTAGGAGAGAAAATCTGAGATGTCACCACAAGAGGCAAAACCGATGCGGCATTTAAAAAAAACACTTAAAAACATACTTAGAACTCTACTCTATGGCTGGTCCATAAAGACTGAGAAAGGTAGAGAGCTGACTGATATATGGATGGTGTTATTTGGCACAAAAGTCAGGCAGAGTGAATGCTTTGACTGACAGCACACATCCTGGTTCTTGATACTAAATTTTATCAGGCATTGTAGACAATGTCCCCCTAGTGATTATATCTGTATTTTCCCCAGTTGCAGCTGGAGTTATGGGTAGAGTGCTGGGCCTGGAGTCAGGAAGACCTGAGTTCAAAGCCAGCCTCAGATATTTATTAGCTGCATGATCCTGGGCAAGTCAACTCACCAAAGTCTGCCTCAGTTTCCTCATCTCTAAAATGGGGATAATAATAGCACCTATCTCATAGGAATTTTGTAAGGATGAAATTAGATGTTTGTAAAATGCTTTGTAAACCTTAAAGCACTATATAAATGCTAGCTCTTGTTACAATTTATTGTTGTTGTTCAATAACAATAATAGACATGTAAATAGTACTTCAAGGTTTGGGAATTGATTAACATATATTAGGTAGGTACTGTAGGTATTATCATTGCTATTTTTCCATATGAGGGAAATGAAGCACATAGAGGTTCTATAACTTGCTTATAGTCATATAGCTAGTAAGTGTCAGAGATAGAATTTTAACTGCTATCTTCCTGACTCCAAATCTAACACTCTATCCACTGCCCTTGCATGGTCTTCAAATATAAAATATGTGTAGGAAGACTCAAATGAAAACTTGCGTATGCACAATACCATAGCACCACATACATTATCTCATGACAAGCATAATATCTCATAATAAGAATTCAATAGGAAGGAAGGAAGGAAGGAAGGAAGGAAGGAAGGAAGGAAGGAAGGAAGGAAGGAAGGAAGGATGGAAGGAAGGAAGGAACTGTAGCCCAGGATTAGTATGGCATTAATATCTTCATTTCTGGTTGAGTTGTCACTTACAGGACCAAAACAGATAACGTCCATGAGCAGGAGAAGACAGATCATGAAATTCATTCCTTAGGTCCTCAAACCATCCCTGGTAAAGTAAAGCACATAGTAAGTGTCCACTGGGAGTCTTAATTCCCTGTCCTCTGAATGAACAACCAGAGAGACACAACCATTCAGTGGCCCAAATTTCTGCATTACCCACCCTTCCTCCTAAAAGGTTTAGTTTGAATGATTTTCCAGCAAAACAGACTTGCTATCTCTGTGGAACTTGAATTCAATTAACATACCTGGAAACATTTCATCTTTCAGTTGTAGTCATGCCTGAAACTATAGCAATCATTTAATAATTAAGAATCAATTATTCTTTTTAAAATGTCTCACACTAACTAGCCTGGACTAAAACCAGTTAATCTGTATTCAGCAGTCCATCTTTTCTCCCCTCAATTTTCAACCTTAATCCTATACAGGCTGAAACTCTTCTGTCTTTTTAATTTTGTCCTATGCTAAGTATGAGCAGTTGGGTGACATGGTAGATAGATTGCCAGGCCTGGAGTCAGGAAGACCTGAGTTCAAATCTGGCCTCAGACACTTAATAGGCTGTGTGACCCTGGGCAAATCACTTAATCCTGTTTGCCTCATTTCTTCATCTATAAAATGAACTGGAAATGGAAATGACAAACCACTCCGAAATCTTTGCCAGGAGGATCCCAAAAGGGCTCACAAAGAATCAGATACAACTGAAAATGACTAAACAACAACAATGTGCCAGGTATAATTATAAAATTTTAGAGCTAGAAGGGACCTGGGTTATCATTTTAGTCCAACTGTCTATCTTATAGATGAGGAAATAGCAGTTAATTGGCTGCTACCTAAAACATTATATGTACATCACTTAGATTCAGCTGGCAAAGAAAATAATTGGAGTGTTATGTAAGAAGAGAGACCACATGAGAAGTAAAAGGACTATGGGAAAATCTTACTACAACACAGGAGAATTATTTACATGGCTGGCTCGATAAGTAGCCAAAGGAGACGACCACCTTTGTGTGTAGTAATTTGACTGGCTGAAATAGAATTTTCCTCTAGATTATTTTTAGAATCTTTCCACAGGGCTATTCTTTCTCAAATACATCATTTACTTTGCACAGCCCTACATCCTTTAAATCCATTCCACTTGCAAGTCATGGCATCACCTTCCTGATGTCATGGTCCTCTTCAAGAATGAAGGACAAACAACAACAAAAACAACACGCATTTAACTGAGTTAAGGCTTGGTGTTATATAGGAAGAGTTTTCTATTAGTTAATTATTAGGTAGTTACAGATGAACTTAATATCATTTTATTAGGTTAATCCACTAGTGCCTGTTTACAACATTAACAAAAAGAAGATACATAGGGGAGTGGGAAAGAAAGCATTTAAGTGATAATGGAAAGGTAGGCCCTTATCAGAAAGAGGTTGATGGGAAGTAAAGTTTTTCCAAGCTGGAAAGAGAAACCGAAAGATCATGGGAAGTTATGAGGGAGGACAATGTTGACATGAGCTGCCAGCAACTGCAAATGAAGACCAATGCTACACCCAAGTAAATATAATCACAAAGATTGGAAGCCCGGTCTAAGACACGGACACTTTAACAAGTGAGATACCTGGAGAGAATTTTGCACTTTTCCTGACTCTCAACTATGAGAACCTGGTAAATTCACTCTCCCTCCACCTCTTTCCCTTTCTTTTCCTCATGGTGTGCCTTGCCCATTGGAATTTCCTCCTCTCTTTATATTTTCTTTATTTGTTGCATGGACTATCATGATGGATTTTGCTTCCAGATAACCTGATTATTTTTTCCACTGTGTTTGCTAAACACAATGGGAAAAGAAGAAAGGAATAAACCCATAGACCAATAGTCCTAAACTTAGCTATGAACCTTAAATGAAGTGTACTCTGAAGGACAAACATATCTCTTACTTCACAGTTTTGCTCAGGTTAGTACTAGCTATCACCATAAACCATGGGCAAGGTTCAAACTTCATACTGAACTGAGAGCGCCAGAAACTTAGATTTAGCCCTATCTAGAGAGATAGCATGGCATAGTAGGGTGCTAGACTTGAAATAAAGAGTAAATACTGCCTCTAGCTTTCTGATTCTGGGCAAATCTCTTAATCACTTTGATCTTCAATTCTCTCATCTGTAAAATGGGGGTAACAATAGTAATAAATACTGATAATAGTAATAAAACCCTCACAGGGTTTTAAGACTCAGATGAAATAATATAGGTAAAGATCTTCACAAATCTAAAAGCTCTATAACTTTAAGCTATTTGTAGAACTAACTACAGAGTTTAAAGGAGATAGAGCTAAGGAATTGAAGGGTAAAGCAGTTGAATGTGTAGAAAATGTGGTCCTTGTGACAAGGGCCTACTTTTATATCCCCAGAAATGTCTTCTGGAAAGCAAGAAGGAATGTAAGAGATTCTAAATGTAAAATGGGGGTGAATCTTTAGATTAAACAATAGGAAATGAATTGTTATCCTAGTAAGCTGCATTAAAATGCCTGCATTTACTTGACAAGGTTCTTGTGAGGATCAAATGAGATAATATATGTAAAGTATTTCTCCAACTTTATAGTGCGATATAAAAAAAAATGCTAGCTACTAAAATATTTGAAATGACACTAAATTTTTAAAGAAATTAAGGAAATTAAACATTCCAGACCCATGAAGCAAGGTATCACTCTGACCTTAAAAAGCAAGCAATTCATAGTCATTGTATTCCGTGTAATTGAATTGGATACATCTTTCAGAAGTGGATTATATTCTATCTCTGATATTTTGAATGAGTGTGGCTTTGAACAAGTTATTTAACTTCCATGGGCCTCAGTTTCCTCATTTGTAAAATGGAGTTGGATTCAATTGTGTCTGAGGTCTTCCTGATGTAGATTTATGATCCTGAAGGAAATTTCTGAGAGAAGGGAATAGAAATGATGCATGTGTGGATGTCTACACAGGGATAGGGACTGGAGATTGTGATTTCATTGGTGTTAAGACCTCCCAAATGAGGAAACCCCAATTCCTGTTTAAGACTTCTCTACAACTGAAAGACTTAGAAACTTGCCTAGAACACAGAAAGGTTAGGTGATTAACCCTAGGTCATACAGCCAGTTTGTGTTAGAGACAAAACTTGAATTCAGATCTTGGCTTCAAGGCTAATCTACTATACCATGATGACTGTGGACAGATAGAGATCTGAATACGTACCTTTTTAGATAATAGTTATGATAATAATAATAAGCTTAATGTTAAAGCTATATAGAAAAAGGAAACATTTATAAGAATTATATTTCTCATTATGAGAGACATTTCAAATTTCTTCATTTGTTGTGTATGCTTGTACTCCAAGATAACCTAAAAACCAGTCTACTTTTTTATCATTTTAAAGCCTGTCACAGGTGTGTGACAGAATGATTAGATTTGATGCATTAAAACAACTGATTTATAAATACACTTTCTCTCACATACATGCCTTGTCTTGAAAGATTCTAAATTATAAATAACCCAAAGGACAATGGAAACAATAAATAGGTTACAATGGATTGGCAGTGGTGACTTATGCACAACAAAAGCATAGAAGATATTGAGGACATTGGTATATATAATGGTATATATAATGAAAAGGCTGCTGACTCTGGAGTGAGAGGACCTGAGTTCAAAACCCAGCTCTGAAATTTGCTACCTGTGTGCCTTTAGGCAAGTAAATTAACCTTCCTGGGCGTCAGTTTCTTCATCTGTAAAATGAGAGCATGGGGCTAGGTAGTATCTGATTGCCTTCACAGCATTAGAAATACATGCCTAGAAAAGAGAATCTTGGGCATAGTGGACAGAGAACCAGCCTGATAGTTAGAAAGACCTGGGTTCAATTTCTTCCTCAGACAATATATACTGGCCATGTGACCCAGGGCAAATCATTTAAATTCTGAGTGCTTCTGGCAATCTCTAAGTAGCATAAATGGCAGAGCAGATGCCAATCTGCATTAATAGAGCTTCTTTCCCTCATCAGGAGTTCCCCCTCATCAATGAAATCACCCTTACTGTAATATATATATATATATATATATATATATAATATTATATATACATAACATATAATAATATTATATACAGATACGTATATTGACATGAAAAGTAAAAAGTCCAGGGAAGGAGATGGACCAATGATGATCCAGTGAGAGTGAAAGACATAATTCAGTACTCTGCTCAATCTGCTATCAGACAGACCTATAGGAATAGAGAGAACTGTTGATTAAACTTTCATGCTTTGGAGGAAAACACCCATTGTCATCTTTTGCCATCTGGAAACAGAAGCATTTGTGGGGAGAATATCAGCCTCATGACCTCTCATTTTCTTTATGATTATTCTGGCCCTAGGAGGCTCAGAGGCAGCTGTTTCTTGCTCACACTAGCAGTTACCACAGTCAAGAGAAGGGGCCCCTCTGGGGTTCACTTGCCCTGTTAGAGATGCCAGGTTGGTGGGCACTATGCTAGTTTCCATGTTAATTACAGCTCTGTGTCCCCAGCGATGCTAGAGGAGGGTAGAAATGGATAGCCTTTTGACCCCTCCAACAGTTTACATTTCAATTAGCTCAGGAGCTTCTTCAGCTTTGATGGTGACCTCACTACCCTTTGCGGGAAATTAATGGAAGAGAAACTAGGCATAATTCACTGTACATGGGGCTTGACCATTCTAGATCGTTACACTTATGAAATCATAAAAAGGGAAACCTGGCTTTAATATTAACGCAGTCATCCAGGCTGTCTGAAATGCTATAACTTGGCACTATAAGTGTAAAAAGTCATTCTCCAATTTTTAAGCTTTGTTTTCCTCAGGCAAGTACTTTTAGCTTCCCTTGTCCTACCATTAGCTGAATTTGAATTTGGTGCAAATGTAAAAACTCTAACCAAATGCCTAACCTCTAAGTCAGGGATTCTTAACCTGTCTTGTGTCTTGAACCCCTGTGGCAGTCCAGAGAATCCTACGGACCTCTTCTCAGCACTCTTTTCAATGCACAAAATAAAATACCTAGGATTACAAAGGCAACCAATTAATATGAAATAAAATCACCATATTTTTAAAGAAAATGTTCCAAAAAGGGTCCCAGGTTAAGAACCCCTATTCTAAGCTGACACTGTATAAATTCATCTAACTTCAAATGATTTGGAACAGAAAGCTAAACCTCTGAAACACAGCAGAGGGTGATGACAAGGTTAAGTCTCAAAAATCCATAAATGAAATTCACCTGGAGCAAGTTTTGTCTCATTTCTGTCAGATATTTGTTACAATTCTATTACCTGCTTTAATTTAAGCCTAGAGTCATACAAGTATGGACAATTTCTGTTTATGGAAAAATAATTGTCAGACCTCAGGAGCACTGCCTGTATGCAGGATGTCACCTCTTATTTCCAGAGCTAGATATGATTGATCTTGCCTGTTTTAGGAATGGTAGATCTCAAAGCCATTGCTTTATTTGAAGCAGTATTTTTATATCATAACGATATTAAATAGTTTATTGTTTACCATATGCATGAGAGACACTTTGAAGGAGAACCTGCAAGTTTGTGCTTTGCTCTATAATGAAAAGTGGTTTTGGGGATCTGGTGCATGTGCATACCCTATCAGCTTACAAAGATGATGTTCTACACCCATGTCCACATGGAAACACCATTTTAGCAAGTTGATGGGGGCTGAATATGTGCCAGACTCCTTCACTACTCATCAAACCACACAACAGGATCTTTATTCTCTACACCTCTCAGTCAAATGAATAACCATGAAGATGAAGTTAAGATCACAAAATATCCCTTTATAGATGCTACTATAGAAATTATTGTTTTCAAAAATATGCTGATTATAAATAATAAGTGAGGAATAAAGCAAGGTGATGTATGCTTCTCTCCACAATAAAGGAGAATCTCCTACTCAATATTAAAATGAAAGAAGGATTCCATAGGTGAGGTTTCCAGATGTTCCACTTTGCATGGAATATTATTCTGGTTTCATGAAGCCCAACAATGCTGAAGGGTCTCTTCAATTACAGCCATGGCCACTCAAAAGAAATTGGCCCAGTAACCCACATGGGAAAAGTCAAGTGAATAAAGAATGTGTATTGCCCAGATTATAACAAGTCATTGGATGGACAGTCCATTCAGTCAGTCTATCAGTACAGATATCTTAGATGGGAATTACATATGAACAAATGAGTTGAGTCCAGATTTGAAGTGGAAAGTAGAATACAATGCCTCTAGGAAATTATGTGGCAGTTTTAATAATTCCAAGATTTTCCTTGATGCCAAAGCCCACCATTATAGCACCAATATTCTCCAATGTTGCTGTATGCTTATGAATCTTGGAACACCAACATCTCAGTCAAATTAAAATTGTAGGGAATGGAAATATACTTGATGGATATAAATATATTGCAGTATACAGAGTTCACTAAGATGTTTGGGACAGTCTATATTACCAAAGATGACTTGCATGGAAGAAGTGGCATAAAAGACTTCATCAAGAACAAACTCAAGGACCAGAAAAAGAAATGGTCTAATCATGGAGTAATAGAGAGTGATAATAGATGGAAATGTTTAGTGTAGTACTAGTAGCCACAAAATAACAGGTGGGAATAGGGAATAGGGAGGGAACAGGAAAAAGGAGGTCTATATGCCATCATGTAGATCTTCCAAGAAAGACATAAGAAATGCATGATGAGAAGGCATGGATAGGTTTCAAGCTGCAGTAGTGGGAGGGAACCCATACAGATGACGTCACAGATTCATGGAAATTTGAAAGTTTATTGCTTTGGAACATCCTTATAAGCCTCCTCCAAGTACTTTTTATCAAGTGAGTGAGTACCTCAGTTGGAAGAAATGGCCAATTCATTGGCAACGCAAATCATTACCCCCCCCCCAAAAAAAATAGCCTGACCGAGTATAGATTCTTAACCTTTTCGTTTGCCGTAATGTACTTAGGAAGTTTCAGAATACCCAAAATATAGTACAAGGAAACCCACAGCATACAACAAGATAGTAAAGTAACGCCGCTTTATTGAGGTGATGTCCAGAAGAATGGTGGTCCATTGGAGCTCTGCATAGAATTGGTCATCCCTTGGGAGCCCCAATGTAAATAGAGAATCTTCCTCCCTAAACCAGTAAAATCTGGTGGGTTTCTATAGGCTTATTATCTGGGTGGAGCAAAACCAGGAATGGAGGGAAAGGAGCAAGGACTCTAAACTTGAAAACTGGCATCATTCGGGCTCGTGATGGGAGGAAAGAATCCTGGGGAAATGGAAGCTAGGTGTTATT
Source organism: Vombatus ursinus (assembly GCF_900497805.2). NCBI lineage: Eukaryota > Metazoa > Chordata > Mammalia > Diprotodontia > Vombatidae > Vombatus > Vombatus ursinus. The sequence continues at coordinate 56,026,826 of NW_020954596.1, forward strand.
CAAACACTGCATGAAGGGGACTTTGGGTCATCATTGCTTTTCTTACTCTGATAGACGGACTGAGGAATTTCAACCTTGCCCAGAGCTTCTTAATTCAGTGGAGTGGGGTGGTTACTACTGTGGTCATTACATCTCTCTACCCCAGATAATGTTGAGATCTTGTAGGTACAATGAGGATTCTAATACTGTGAAGCTGTTCAGGTCCCACAATCCCAGATGGAAAAGTCCATAGATATCATGGCTGCCATAGCATAACCCATGCAAATTTACTGTTAGCACCTACTACTTTGGTTGGAAGAACCTGAATAAGGTGTGTCCCTTTTTATAAAATAGGGAATACAGGGTAAATGTCCACATTCTAGTGGCATTTGTATTGCAACAATGAAGCAGATGGCTAAGAGGATATCACAATGGAGTGAAATGTATGCATGTTCTTATTTGGAAGGTCCCCTGGTTTGTATCTTTTCGTGGTTGCTATTGTTATCTTTAACTTATGTGGCTCTTTTAAGGTTTGCAAAGTGCTTTGCATATGTTATGTGCAAAGAGGTAGTTAGCTAGATGGCACTGTGGTTAGAGCCAGGTGGTTCAGTGGATACAGAGCAGGGCTTGGAGTCAGGAAGAACTGAGTTCAAATCCAGTCTCAGTCACTTACTAGCTGAGTGACCCTGAACAAGTCACTTAACCTCTCCTAGCCTCAATTTCCTCATCTGTAAAATGAGAACAATAGTCATACCTATCTCCCAGGGTTGTTGTGAAGATAAAATGAGATACAATTCTAAAGTATTTGCAAACTCTTACAACAAATGCTATTATCATCATTGTCATCATCATCATCATTATATAATTTGAGGCCCACACCAAACCTGTGAAGGAGATACTACAGATATTGGTATCCTCATTTTGCAGAAGAGAAAACCTGGGCTCAGAGAGGTTTAGTTATTTGCCCATAATCACACAGCTACTTAGTATCAGAGGTAAGGTTTGAACTGTCCACCTGAATCTAAATCTGGCACTCTGTCACTCTAGGGTCAACCCTAAAAAAAAAAGGTAGGTATCAGACTTCAGACTGGGGGCTGACTTAAATGTTATAAAAAGGATTTGTTCTACAGTGACCACTAAAAATGGGACACTTCATTTTAAACATGCTTGAATTCTTCTGTGATCTTATTTGACTCTCAGAGCCAAGGTCTCCTTTCACTTTGGGAGGGTCTTTTGATCTTTGAATTCTTCCCAGCTGCTTAATCACTTGCAGAGAGTGCTTGATAGTCAAGATGACAGGATGCTTCTTCCTCTATTTCTGAATGCCTATTTCAGTAAATTGGTAATTAAGAAATATCAACTGTGGTCGGAATTTAATAAGTGCTCTTGTTCGTTATGAAGACAATAAAGTAAAAGTGATGTGGATTTGGGAAAGTACTCACTCCTTTCCCTAACTCAACCAGACATCCACAATGACAGTGTGATTGAGACCAAGGGCTGGATCCCTGACAAGGAACTGTTAATTATTATTGTCCTGTTATTATTCTTTTCTTTTCTTTTTGGCTCTGATTTATGAACTGTTTTTCATATTCACAAAGTGGCTCATGAATCACCCAGCCTTACAGAAATGAATAATAATGAGCCCATTTACACAACATTTGGTATGCAACTAATTACCTGGAAATCACTGCCTGGGATTGCACCAAAAAGAGTCTTATTAGCATTCTGTACTAGATCTACAAAACACAGTGGAAAAAAAGAAACCAGAGGCATAGAAACAAAGGAGAGAAAAAGGAATGGAAGCATCCTGATAAAAGAGCTCTCTTTTCAGTGTAGATCTTTTTTATCAACACCATCCTCAGAAAGTATTTAGCAAGAGCCACTCTAAATACATTACCAAGCAAACCAAGTTTGGCTTTTTTTTTTTAATTAATTATCTTATACCAATTTATCTTACTTTTTTTTTAGTGAGGCAGTCAGGGTTAAGTGACTTGCCCAAGGTCACACAGCTGGTACATGTCAAGTGTTTGGTCTGAGGCCAGATTTGAATTCAGGTCCTCCTGACTTCAGGGCCGCTGCTTTATTCACTGCACCACCTAGCTGCCCCAATCCTACACCACTTTAGAGCAAGATGTGAACCATTCATTCTCTAAATGGTCTTCCTAATAACTTGAAGAGAAAGTTCATGAATTGCTGTAGGACATGGAGCAAGAACTTTGCAAGGAAACAACCTAAATGTGCAGCCATACTAACTTTCTCTTGGCGCTGAACAAAATCAAGGTACAGGTACTACAGGAGCTGACCCTCTAAGATGGGCAGTATCAGTGTAGACAGGTTTATTCAAGGAAAAGATGGAAAGATAAATAAACATCAACAGTACATTAAATGTTGTAAGTAAGGAAGATTTTGTTATACTTTTTAGATACTAGTTTCCAGGATCTTAGATAATATTTCCCACAATCATGGTTGAAAACAGTTTCCACTGCGACTGTGCAGTGAAATATAGGGATGACATAATGTGATATTTACTAAGTTTGTGCTGTGCTAAGTTATGATGATATTGCTAAAGTTAACCTGTAAGCTTATTGTTGGCAAATTGCCTTCTTTGTGTGCTTCTCTATAAATGAAGAGAGCACTGGTCAGTGAGGGTAGATTTGGAGAATGCATAGGGGAATGCATGTGGGTCTGCCTCAACTGGCCCCCATTGAGGCTTGAGGGTGTTTAGGGGAGCACAGCTGGAATGCTGTGCCTGTCTACACTGACCCCATCGAGACCTAGGAATAGTTACCCCCCCTTCTCGCCCACCCCTGAGAGAAGGGTGATTAGGGGATCCTGTAGGAGTTGGTGCTTCCGTTATCAGGAATCCATTGAGAAGATTAGACTAGAATAAAATAAGCTTATTTAACGCCTCCAAAGCTGTCTTCCTGTCCTTCTGGCTGCCCAGATCGAGTGAACCTGTAAGAGGCTGGAACCCAAAACCTGCAGGGGTGGTCCCTGTGTAACAAATGGTGTAGTCGGCAGGATTACTTATCTTACAAATGTACAATATGATAAATCATAAACATAACATTTTATGAGATACACACATTCACATACATACACACACAGGGTCTATTGATTTGAACCAAGTTGACTTTAGTTACACTCATCAGTCCTTCATAGACTAAGGTGAGGCTACTGACTTAGGAATGATGATTAGGCACACTAATGTATTTATCCTTGCTCGTGATGGTTTTTTGTGACATGCTTATAAAATTCCTGTTCAGGGTCTAGGATTCCATCCATGGTCATAAAATAGAGATTGTCTCCTACCAAAGCTAACTAGCTCTCATTCTCACAGGTATTATATCTTAGACTCATTAGCACCATAAAGCCAAAATCCTGGGTTTGGTCTCTGGATAGGATCATGCTTTAATATGTGCCTCAGACAAACCCATAAGCAATTATTTACCCATCCACCATAGATTCATTCCCAGATGGGTCACTGGGTAGCTTTCAAATGAAAAGCTCCCTTGAGACTTGGATAAGAAGCTCTAGTTTACTTGGAGATCCCTTACAATAGAATGCTTACTATTATCCTTTATAATTGGAAATGTTCACTTCCTAGTAAGCTCTTTGTAGCCACTCCAAACCATACCTGATCAAAAATTCTCTGGAACTGTGCTCTGTTTTTACTTTCAGACTTAGAGTCTACTTTTATTTTGGTATAGGGGTTTTTGTTCTTTCCATTTTTTTCAGTTGGTTGATAATTCTGGAAGATCTACATTGGAAAAAAAAATAGACATAGTTGAAGGTCCCCTGGAATACCCAGAAATCACCAGGGGCCAAGAGTTTCACCAGCAGTTTCACCAGCAACATTTACAAAGAATGATAAGAGGTTTCCCTGAGGAAACTATTCCATTGGCGTCACGGTGTAATTCTAAGGCAGAAGGACTCAATGCAAACCAGGGGCATGTAGGACAAGGGAAAAGAGGAAAGAGGAAAGTTTCATGATTGAGGATGTATCCTACTGGGTGGCAGTTGGGTGAACTCAACTATTCATTTTGGATGACTTGAACGTAACATTTGTCAAGAGAAAAGGTTTTATTTTCTCTTCTTCATAAATACCTCATACTGTCACTGGCTTATATTACTTCAGGTTCTAAGAGTCTCTCCTATGATTTTATCAGGCTATGATCATTCTTTTTAAAAGCTTGTATTTCTGGGGCAGCTAGGTGGCGCAGAGGATAGAGCACCGGCCCTGAAGTCAGGAGGACCTGAGCTCAAATCGGGCCTCAGACCAAACACTTGACACTTACTAGCTGTGTGACCCTGGGCAAGTCACTTAACCTCAACTGCCTACAGAAAAAAAAAGCTTGCATTTCAGGGCAGCTATATGGTGCAATGGATAGAGCACTTGCCCTGGAGTTGGGAGGATTTGAGTTCAAATTTGGTCTCAGACATTAAATGAGTATATGACCTTGGGTAAGCCACTTAATTCTGATTGCCTCCAACTCCCCCTCCTTGTATTTCTTTATCCCACAACTGAAATTAGTGAGCAATTTCCTTTATAAGTTCCCCAGGGTAATAATATACTTAACTTCTTGCTAAACTTCTCTCTTACAAGTATGCCTATTTAGCCTTTGGAGTACCTAAGGTCTTCAATTCTAAGTTTCCCAGAAGGCATGGACTACCTTTTTTCCCTTTGTAGAACAGCTAAAGGTGATCCTTTCATCCTGCTCATCAGAGATGAACAATCCTATCTCCCGAGCTTACTCAGTGAAAGTCACAGCAACATGATTTCTATTTATTCCATTATTCCAAAGTACCCTTGGCTCACTTTCTTTTAATAACCCTTTTCTTTTTCAGGCCCAGTGGTCAATTCTATAAACAAATTATCACAATGACCATTGCAAATAGCCTGCCTGGCACATAGTAAGTGCTTAATAAGTGCTTGTTGATTTGATTTTTAAAAGAAGCAGACACATCACGCTGCCTCCTGCCCCCACACTTGGAATCTGTGTCCAGAGGAACAGTTGGCTAACTACTTCCCCATAAACAGTGACCAATCAAATATGCCCTTGTTTGTAGCCAACTTTGTAGCTAATTCTCTCAAACACCCCTGAAAAGGAGGAATTGATGGTAGAAGTCAAATAGAAAGCCCAAATAATAACTTAGGGCATGGACCTTAGATGCAAATACTTCAGCAATAGTTCTGCCATTCAATGTGATTACTTGGCTTCATAATTCTTTGGGCCCTTAATTCCACAGAATATGATTCAGATGATTAAGGCTAAATGATTCCCACAGCACTTAGTTAGGATGAACCTTCAACTGAACTTAAGCCTTCCCTTAGGTTCGTAGATTTAGAGCAGAAAAGGATCTCTATTTGGCCAACTACATCATCATGGGATTCTGGCTAACCCAGAGGCATATCTCTAAAATTAAGTTGGTGAAGCAGGTCAACCATGATATACTCAGCTAATTTGTCACATAATCAGAAGGCTAGAAATATCCTACAGTGGCTTCCCAACACAACAGGAGCCAGAACCAAGATCTTCATTGTACCTCAAAGTCATTCATCCAGAGATTCAGACCACCCAATGTGCCTTGCCTCTTCTGAATCCCCTATTCAATTTCTTCCACATAAACTAAAGCAAATTTATTCACTACCTCCCTTCACTTGATCATACCATTTCTACCTTTGATCCTTTGAATTGTGCATGAAGAATTGCCTTTTCAATGGAATTAGATGTGGTGATCCACTTCTTTCACTGTTGTTCCTAATTCAGTGTTCTCATGTTCTCTCCGTGCCATCACAACGGTGACCTAGAAAATATCAGATGAGCTCATTCACAACAAAGTATAAATGAATGATAAGACTGAATGAGTAACCTCTCCTGGGTCTTAGAATCGTAGAATGTCAGAGCTGAAAGAAACCTGAGAGATGCCTACTCCAGAGGTTCGTAACATGAGAATGTGAACTAGTTATTTTTAAAATTTATTTATTTATTTTTAGTTTTCAACATTCACTTCCATAAGATTTTGAGTTCCAAATTTTCTCCCCATCTCTCACCTCCCCCACCCCAAGATGGTGTGTAATTTGATATAGGCTCTGCATACACATTCATAGTAAATCTATTTTAACATTAGTCATGTTGTAAAAAAGAACTAGAACCAAGAGGAGAAACCATGAGAAAGAAGAAACAAACAAAAAAAGAAAGAAAGAGAGAGAGAGAGAGAAATAATATTCTCTGATCTGCATTCAGACTCCATAGTTCTTTTTCTGGATGTGGACAGCATTTTCCATCATGAGCCTTTTGGAGATGTGTACTAGTTTTTCTATAGTTTATGAAAAATGTTCTAAATCACTATTGATTAGAGAAATGCAAAGTAAAACAACTCTGAGGTACCACATCACACCTATCAGATTGGCCAACATGACAAAACAGGAAAATGATAAATTTTGGAGAAGATGTGGGAAAATTGGAACACTAATGCATTGTTGGTGGAGTTGTGAAATGATCCAACCATTTTGGAGAGCAATTTGGAACTATGCCCAAAGGGCTATAAAAATGTGCATACCTTTGACCCAGCAATAGTACTTCTAGGGCCATATCCCAGAGAGATCACACAAATGCGAAAAGGACCCACATGTACAAAAATATTTATAGCAGCTCTTTTTATGGTGGCAAAGAATTGGAAATTGAGAGGATGCCCATCAATTGGGGAATGGCTGAACAGGTTGTGGTATATGAATGTAATGGAATACTACTGTGCTATAAGAAATGATGAACAGACAGACTTCAGAAAAACCTGGAAAGACTTGTATGGTCTGATGCTGAGTGAAGTGAGCAGAACCAGGAGAATGTTGTACACAGTAACAGCCACGTTGTGCGATGACTAATATTGATAGACTTAAACCTTCCCAGCAATACAAGGATCTAAGACATCTCCAAAGGCGTCATGATGGAAAATGCTATCCACATCCAAAGAAAGAACTATGGAGTTTGAATGCAGATCGAAGCATACTATTTGCTATTTTTTTCTTCTGTTGTGTTTTGTTTCTTCTTTCTCATGGTTCCTCCTATTGGTTCTAATTCTTCCTTACAACATCACTAATGTGAAAATATGTTTAATAGGAATGTATATGTATAGCCTATATCAGATTGCATGCTATCTTGGGGAGAGAGGTGGAGAGGGAGACAGAGAAAAATTTAAAATTCAAAAGCTTATGGAAGTGATGGTTGATAAGTCAAAATAAATTAATTAAATATATATATATATACATATTTTGATAATTGTATGTCAATATAATTGATTCCCTTTATGCTACAAAGTTTGTAGTCCTTTGTGTTTTGTTATATGCATTTTTTAAAAATTTTAAATTAACATTTAAGTTAGATTTTTTAATTTTAAATTTAATCTAAAATTCTTAAATTAATTTTTTTAAAGTTTTAAATTAATTTTTTAAAACTTAAAAATTAATTTTAAAAAATTTAGAATTATCCTGAAAAGGAGTCCATAGGTTTCACCATACTTCCCAAAAGGTCCATGATACAAAAATGATTTAAAAGTCCTGATCTAGTCCAACCTTCTTGCTTTACATTTTAGGAAGCTAAGCACCAAAGGAGTTAAGTGATTTGCCCAAGGTTACAGAGTTTATCAATGATATATATCTATCTGAGTCTCTTGCTAATTATTCCAGAACTGTTAGGACATAAAAGACAGAATCTCAAGAAACACTGCCAGTCATTAAAAGGTGCCATCCCTATGATGCCAGGAGGTGTGGGCAGAACTGTGGATGATTCACCAGGCTGGTAAATACGTTTTGGCAGCTGGTCAGTTTTTTTTTAACTCCTTGGAAGGCAGATACTGAATACCATAAAGAAGGCTGGTAGTCAAATGTAACTTTCCTCATGAGTTTATGTCATGGTTTTCCTTTTTCTTTTTCTTTTTTCTTACAGGATCACAACAACAGCTGCTTGCATGATGGATCTGCGAAGATATCCTCTGGATGAACAGAACTGCACGCTAGAGATTGAAAGTTGTGAGTTGTTGGGATCAGGAATGGCTGGAGGGTAGTAAGCAAAGATGCTGGGATTACATAGTTTTCCACAATAAAATTTGAAAATTTTACAGAGGATTTCACAAAGAAACATAAATATATAAATCTATTGAAGATTATCTTGTTAGATCAACCAATCATTCAACAAACCTTTATTGTCTACTGTGTGCAGAACATCGTGTTGGAAGAGATACAGAATTTATATATGACATGGTCCCTGCCCTCCAGAGTATATTTACATATTTTATATAAATATGTATATGTATACATATATAGGTATATACAATTTTGAGAAAGAAATCATAATTGCTAGCATTCATATAGCAGCTACTATGTGCCCAGCACAGTACTAAGAGCTTTACAAATATTATCTCATGTAAGCCTCACAACAACCTTGAGAAGTGGGTGCTATTATTATCCCATTATACAGATGAAGAAACTGAAAAATGAAATTAAATAGGAAATGTTTTGTCCTGGAGAGCTAGCTTGTTTCACACTGCCCTGCACATTAAATTTCTAATTGCTTTTAGAAATGCACAGGCATTATTAGCTATTCACTCTGGCTTAGAGTTCAAAAAAGGGGGATGACATAATCAGATCTATGCTTTAGAAAGATCACTTAGGCTATTGAGTAGAAAATGGACTAGAATGGGGGGAGACTTGAGGCAAGAAAACTAAAAGCAGAAAACTTAGGAGATAACTGTTAGGTGTTGTTTCTGCACACATTCAGATTCTCTAACTTTTAGAAAAGTATGCTATAGTATAGATACCCTTGTGACAGAGTAATGTGCCTGTATCTGCCACTAGAAGGAAAAAAAAAATGCTTATAAGATGATGCTTATAGGGACTTGGCTCTATTTACACAAAACCACCCATTTGTTCTGTTTGTAGGATTCTGGATTCTGTGCATTTATACTGGCTATCTTTTGTACCTGGAATTCTCTCCCTTCTCATTTCCCTTCTGACTTCCCTGGTTCCTTTAGGGCTCAGCTAAAATCTCTTTCTGTAAGAAGCTTTTTTTTTTATTGTTTTCCCTCTGTTATCATCTACAATTTATCATGTGTATATCTTGTTTGTACATAGTTGTTTGCATGTCTCCCTGTTATATTGTGAGCTCTTTGAGATCCAAAACTGCTTTTGCCTTTCATTGAATCCTCTGTGCTTAACTTTGTATTTAAAACATAGTAGGCACTTAATAAATGCTTGTTGACTTGACTTGTTGAGAAGTTGGTGGTGTGGGGTGCCATTTTGGTCTATTGTAGAATAATGAATTCAGTAACAATACAGAAATCTTAACAACTGATTCTTAATTGGGATCGGCCACTTTCAATGTCATCAGTTGCTTTGGTATTAACCTAAAATGATCAACCCATAAATAGTTGATCGGATCAAAAATGCAGATAGAGTAAGTCACTCTATGGAAGTCAGGTAATTAGGCAGGCATATCAAGTGCTTCATATGAGTAAGATACTATATTGTCATAAATATAGTGTTATAAATATCTTAGAATCATGAATGTCTATCATACCCAGAGGGTATGATTATTGAGAAAATAGTCTACTTTTTTAGTTATTTTATATTTGTGTGTCACAGGTAAAGGCTTGACCTAAACAATGCATACATCAGAGTTTAACAATTAGAAAACTTGTGAAATATTTTTTTTCTTTTTACATTCCAATTCTTTCAATTGACTTCCTGATATTAAACAATAAAATTGTGAAATTAAAACATAGGAATTAAACCTAAACACATTTAACTATTAGCAGCCACCAATATTTTTGCAGTCAAGACAGAACCTTTTTGTTATACAAAAAAATAGCTTTTGAAACAGGAATGAAAAGATAAGGTTAATTCATGAATTTGCTACAAATATTAGCATTCAGTCTTTAACCTCAGACATATTTCATTGATTATTTTATATCCTTTAACATCTGCTGGGCAATGTAGAATTTAACATATGTTCTTCAAGACAAAAAAAAAACCCCAACACTTTCAATAACATTATTCATTTAAGCCTCTAATAAAGGTAGACAATGCTTGGACAATGGTTTAATTTTTTTTTCTAAATAGTAACTTGAAATCTTCTTCATCAACTTGCAACCTCTCTGCCAACACCATTGTTACAGTGATAAAGAAATAATGTTGTGGGTTTTTTTTCTCCTTTTTCACAAGCTGACTTTTCTTTATGTGGTTAAATCACTTATACATGTAATTCAATTCAACAAATATCTTTAATACCTGAGCAAGTCACTGTCTGCTACTTAAACATTCCACTTTGAAAATATAAAGACCAAGACAGAACAAACATTATTTAACTTCACTTTTATACTTGAATTCTACCCTCTTTTAACAAAGCAGAACACAGGTAAATACTAAGTCACAGAAGCACAAGATTCTTGAAGAGTTGATTTCTGTAAATGGCTCCAAAATAATCTAGCACCAGCCCTTCCTGAATGAATTCCATCTATTATATTCAACAGATGACCATTTAGCCTCTCACAGAAGGCCTCCATCGATGGGGCATTCTGCTTCCTGTGGAAACACATCACATTTTCATCTCTGTAACACATACCGGGCCTATCCTCTAGGACCAAGCACCATAAATCTAATCATTCTTCTGCATGTCAGGCCCTAAAAGATTTGAAGACAATAATCATATCCCTTTTAAGACTCCTTTTCTCTAGACTACTCATACTCATTTTTCTTAAATCAGTTCTTTTATGTACTGGATTTGTTAACCTTTGCCATGATGCATTACCTCTAAATGAGCTCCATCTTGCCATATAATTCCTAAAATATGGCACCCATAACAGTACTCCAAACATATTCTTGACCAGAGAAGACTATAAAGGGATTATCTTCTTTCTGATGGTCAGTATATTTCTATTAGTGGTATATAATATCACAGTTGTATGATTTGGATGGTGAGTTCATTGGCTTTTAATCTACTAGGTCATAATGCTGACTTAAGTTGAAGGCGCAGGCCACTGAAACCACCAAATCTTTTCCATATGAATTGCTTTCTACCCACATCTCCCCCAGCCTACACTGATGAGCTGATTTTTTTTAAATCCAAGTATAAGAGTTTCTATTTCTACTACATCTCAAATAGTTAGACTCAATTAATTATTCCAGCCTTTTAAAATTTGTTTGTATCACAACTATGTCATCCAATATATTAGCTTTCCTTCCAAGATTCAGAACATCAATAAATTTGATAAATATGCCCTCTGTGTCTTGTTACAAACCCCTGATTAAAATGAAGAGAACAGATGTCCTGAAGCAACCCTCTAGAATTCTCCCAGTGGGTTGACGTCAATCCATTCAAAATATTCTTTGGGGCTAGTCATTCGTCTGCACCAAAATCTAAAATGTGATAATTTTAAGGTATGAAATTGCACGTGCCAAAAATAACTCCCTGAATTCTTAATAGCTTTATTTCTTCCTAAGTACATAATCAATACTTGACTAAGTACCAATCAATGCCAAAAGAGCTTTTTTCATTTTTCTTTTTTTTTAACTTAAGAAAGAAAATTGAAACATTTCTATAAGTACTACTCACTACTATGGCTTCCTCCCAAACTATCAATTTACCAGGATTTCACCACAGGATGAAAAACAATTTTATAAATGAAAACTACCAGCATCGGTAAGGAATTAAGAACAAAAGTTTTTTGTTTTTGGTTTTTTTTTTCTATTGCTATAGAATTATGCAGACAGCTTTAAGTAAGGGAGAGAATACTAAACTTAGAGGGAGGTAAGTGGGGCAACTGGGGCTCTACCTCGGTCACTGAAAGTGATTGAACATTGACAAGGCTGTTATTCCTTCAGTAAGTAGGAAAAAAAACTGAGCTTAGAACCAGATTTGCAAGAATAATTAGTTAAAATAGAAAATTTCCAAAAGACAGAAGTAAGCTTGTACCTTAGCTGACCCTCACCTTGCTTCCTACCCCAGTGGTGTGTTCCCTTATAGTAGCTATATGACATTCTGTAGCCAACGTACTAGGGTCTTTATCTCCCCCAAAGGTCAGTATTTTTTAGTCTTTTCCCCATTGGACCCCCATCCCAGTTCCAAGACTTCTCCTCAAGTTTCTGTCTCCATGCAATTGAATTTTTCATAAAGTTAATTTGAGACCACTATTCAAGCTCTTTGCTCTGGACATATTTTGTGTTTCTTACCTTAGGTGTCAGACCTGTTTCTAGACCTGTGTGTTCTAGTCCTGGTCATGACCTTTACTATTTATGTAATACTGTAATCACTGAGTCTCAGTTTCCTCATTTATAAAATATCCCCATTGTATAATAATACTTTACTACCTAATTCACAAAGTTATTATGAGAATCAATTCATATTATATTTCATTTTACAAAGCACTTTGCAAACCTCGATGTACTATAGAAACTATTGTTAACAACAACCAAATATCTATAACAATCCAATTCAGTGAACTTTTATGGTACTTACTCTATGTAAAGGATTATGCTAGGTGTTGGGGATATAAAAATGAAAAAAGGAAAAGAAAGTCCCTGCCTTCAAAAAACTTACATTTCACTCTGGGGACCCAATATGTACATAGATAAGAAAATACAAAGTGTATATTTAGCACCTGAGGGCAAAAACTTGCTAAATGAGTCCTGAAGAAAAAAACCTATACCAAGAACAAGATAATCTATGGGACCAAATCCAAGAAAACTAACGCTCATGAACTTCCACCTATGCGTTTACTTTTTATCTGTCTTCCAGAGGACAAGAATTCAAAGTGAGAATGTTTAGTGAAATAGCATTGTAAAAGAAAAAAAAATCAACAAAACATCTCCCCTATAAACCTGAAACACACTCTCCTATAAGACATTATCAGTAAAAAGAGGAGACAAACATAGGCAACACATAGGAGACGGTACACATATGGAGAGGTATATACAAAGGGTACAACTCAAACCTCTAAATTGAAAATGAGGTGGGCAACTCAAACTTCTAACACTATAGAACCACTGATGTCAGAGAGTCAGAGTCAATAAATGTTTATTCAGTGCCTACTATGTACCAGGCACTATGCTAAGTACTGGGGACACAAAGAAAGACATGACAGTCCCTGCCCTCAAGGAGCTCACAATCTCATGAGGGAAGACAATGCATTGGGGAAATCACCTGGCATAGGAGCATGATGAAATCCTGCAGCTGGAGTGGGAAATTATCTGCAGAGGTGTGGGTTACAGAGTTGATCTCATCTCGCAGAGTGATGAGTTTTTTGGAGATCATGAAATCCAAGTTAGCCAAGTAAGGAATGATGAAGTGAACTCCCTGAGTGCCCTCCTTAAATGGTGGATCAAGAAGGCATTTTCCAGTGTCCAATTTCTACACTCTGCAGTCAGAGGGCGGGAGAGACCCCAGGAACAGGGAGTGCTGAGGAGGTGGGAGTTTCAGATTTGATTTCATGTTACAGAAGGATGAATTTCTGAAGATTGTGAAGTCCAGCATGCCAGCTGTATGGGAAATGTCTAGTGATATCATTGAGCTTTTTTTAAATAACTTTTTTTTATTGATAACTTTTGTTTTCACTTAAGGGTATTTTTTGAAATAAATTTTATGGTCTAAGGCTGAAATGTCTTTGTCAGAGAACTCACTCTAGCTTATGATGGACATTCCCCTTTTCTCCTAATTTTAGTCTCTGAAGACTAAACTATATCTAGTCATTATGTATAGTGTAGGGGCTACTTGTCAAACGCATTGACCGTGATCCAGGGATTCTAAGGTTCTAACAATTTCTCAAATCCAAAAAGACTTTTGCTCTCCCATGTAGATAAGCGAATAGGAGGAAAGGCACAAAGTTAAGCCCAGATGTCAAAGTTATTGTCTCTCCTACCTGCCAAGCCACATTTCTTTCATATACATTTATACTTATTTCATATATATGTGTGTGTATAAATATCTTGTGTGTGTGTGTGTATGCACGCACAACCAAAGCCTAAAGCAGAGGTTCTTAAACTGGAGCTCACAGACTCCCAACTGGTCCTTGGATAGGTTTCAGAGGACATGAGACCTTTGGTGGGGGGGGGGGGGGGGGTGCGGCCAATACGTTTTATTTATTTCAATAGAATTGATTTCCTTTATAAACTCATATGTTTTATGAATTAATTTGTTTTTCTGAGATAGGTTGCATAGGCTTCACCCAGCTGCCAAAGGGGCCTCTGACACCATGACACCTGGGACTTGGGCCTCAGCATCTACATAAAACTCTCCTTTTTGGTGGAGAGAATGATTAGGTTAATATTCTATGCCTGTGTGAGTGGTGGGGTTGGCAAAAGTTTAAGAGAGGAGAATTTCTTTCTCTGGCTTTTGGCTTTGAGGAAAGACATAAGTACCTCCAATCTCTTTTCCAGTAGTCTCCAGTTCCATGGATGGAAAGAGATTCTGGGAAAAAGATAACCTATAGAGGAACCAGCACTCTAAGTATGTCCACATTTCCAGCTTGCTGCACTACAGACTTCAGAGAATTTCCTCCTTAGTATTGGGGACTCTTTCTCAATAGAAAAAGGAAAAGAGTTCATTTTCTCTACCAATGAGGAGAGTTTTATGCCTAGGCTTGAGCCCTAGGTTACAAAGGAAACTGAATTCTAAAAGACAGAAATATAGAAGAGAGTACATTCCAGCTATAAAGAACCACTGATGCATATGCATGAAGGTAGAAATATGATGGAATACCGTATCCAGGAACAGTTAGCAGGACAATTTGGCTTGAATGGAGAGAGTGTAAAGGTGAATAAAAGGAAATAAGACTGAAAACATAGGAAAGGGGACTAAATAGTAGAGGGACTTAAACGCTGCACTGAGGGTTTTATATTATTTCTTTGAGGTGATAAAGAACCACTGAAGATTTTTGAGTAGGAAAGTGACATAGTTAGATATAGGAATGTCAGTTTAGCATTTGTGTGGACTATAGAACCAGAGAGGTACACAAATTCTGACTGGGTTGTAAAAGTCTCAATTTATAGCAATCACTTATCCCTACCCAGAGATTCAAGAGCTTCTATTCCCGGTCAGCCCCTTCTAAGAGAATATAGGTTGCTTCTCTTTTTCTTCTAGGCTATGCCACCTAGTAAATTTGGATAGGCTATGAAATCTTATTTAATTGAAATTGAATTTTGTGTCCATTGATTTTGCATAACTTTTTGTTGTTGTTGTTGTTGTTAAAAGGGGTGAATCTCTGGGTAAGTGGTTATATGTAGAAGTGACTAATTAAAAAAAAAACAAAAAGAATTAATAAAATGTTAATAATTAATGAAGTCCCCAGGTGCGGAATATTGCCCCTTTGTTTGTAGCAAAGGAGGGTTTGATCAGGGTAAAGTTTATCGGGAAGTGACTGTGGTGTAAACAAACAAGTAAATATGGTAATAAATTTTTACCTTTTTTAAGTTTGGTGGAAATAAAAATTCTATCAATTGTCTACTAATATTTTTATGTATTGAGATGGCTCCAACTATTTAATATTTTGGATTTAATACTTTTGAAAGATTCCATTTTGGAGCCCACCCAATCTTCAAAATGTACTCGATGTCTCAATGGCAACTCATGTAATACAGCACATTCAACTCCATTATTCCACAACAGCATTTGGCATTATGGTCCATAGCCTGCCATTCAAATTATCAGCAAAGAATAGAGGAAAGGAAGCTTGCCTTTAGTGTCACATTGTTCTTTTTGCACTGGCCTCTTGTCAGCGTGAATAATAAGAACTGGCAAGTTTTAATCGAGGCATTATTCATCATTAACACTTTAGTCTTGATGAATGGACCTGACGTTTAATCTTTAGAGGGATGCAGTTCAACTCAACAAACATTTATTGTGTTTATTATGTTCTCTGCCATGGGGATAGAAAGATGAAAAATGATGTCATCAAGGCACTTTGTCTCCTGGAGGAGATACCACTTGTATCAAAGTAGCTTCTCATGGACTAAGGACCCAGAGAAGAGGCAAAACACTGCAAGAAAATTGGAAGAGGAAAGATCACTTTTTCCTGTGGGGTGGAAAGTGTGGAAAAATCAGAAATGACTTCATTGTGGGAGTGGTTCTTGAACAGAGCCTTGAAGGGTGAAAAAAATTTCAATAGACCAAGAGGAAGGAGTACATTCCAGGCAAGGAAGATAGCCTGTGCAACCCACAGAGACAGGAGAGGGAAGGACAACCAATCAGTCAATCAATAAATAAACATGTATTAAGTATCTACTATGTGCCAGGCATTGTGCTAAGCAGCGGGTAAGATAGGAAGTCCGTAGTAGTCCACATGGGCTGGAATTTGTGAGGGTACTAGCAGAGAATATGGCTAGAAAGGCAGGTTAGAACCAGATTGTGGGGGACGTTAAATGCTAGACTAAAGAGGTAGTGTTTTATCCTATAAGCAATAAGCAGCCACCGGAGGTCTTTAAAAAGAATAGTGCATGGTCAAAGCTATGCATTAGAAAAATTAATTTGGCAGCTCTATGGATAGAAATAAAAGGGTTAACCTCTTAAAATTTGTCGTCTTGTTATATCTTTTTGTTATGCTAAATTTCTGAATTGAAACAAACCTTTAACCAGAAGACCAAATGATAGTCGTGTTTGGTCAATTCCAAGAACAAAAGTATTTTTCTCATCTCTAAAACTGGAAGTTGAGGAGGTATAAATCAGGAGAGACACTGAATGACAGGGTCCATGAAATGGCCTAAGCTATGAAGCAAAAAAAGAAAGAAAAACCCAAAGTGGAAAAGGAACAGGAAGTAAAAGATGCTAAACCTCCTTCTTATGATATGTTTTCACCAATCAGTAATAAAGTGGAATCTCAATAAGGCTAGTTTTCCAGCATAGAAAGTCATAAAGACCCTGTAGGCTGTAAGGACCAGACCACATCAGAAATATTATTTCTACTCCTGCTACCACATGTTAAAAGCTGACAAGTTGGGATGGATCCGGGTGGTGCAATCTAGGAAATTGTTTCCTTCATGTACTTTGCTTTCTCTCTATTCCTTCTCTCACGTATTTAACATCTCCTTCTCCAAAAGTTCTTTCTTCTTTTACTTATAAACATGGTCTAGTCTCCTCTATCCTAAAAAAGGCCTCTTTGGTCCAGCTACCTATACAAATTACTGGGCCATATCTCTCACACTCCATACCAATCCCTTCAATCAATCAATAAATATTTATTAAGCGCCTGCTAAATACTAAGTTCTGAGGATAAAAGAAGCAAAAGACAGTCCCTGCCCTCAAGGAACTTAATAATCTACCCATTAGGCCTTTGATGACTCCTCAATCAAATCCAAAGGCCTTTTCTTATTGTTTGCCTTTCTTCAACCACCTGCAAAATTTGTCCCTGCTGACTACTTCCTTCTTGAAACTTTTTTCTTCTTTTAGCTTGTGGGACACTACACTGTCTTGATGTTCTCCTTCTTTCCCTAATAGTCCTTCTCTCTCCTTTTCTTCCTCTAGACCCTTACAGTGTATTTCACCAAGGGCTGTACTCAGTGCTCCTCTTTTTCTTTATACTCTTTCTTAGTGACGTCATCTATTCCCATGACTTTAGCTATTATCTTTATGTAAATGACGCCCCCTCCAATCTCTGTCTGTGGCTCTGACAGCTTTCCTTAGCTCCAAACCACCATTTACAACAGCTTGCTGGACATCTCTACATGGGTGTCCTACTGACACCCCAAATTCAAAGCTGAATTCATCATTCCTACCTCCATTCATCTTTTCCTTCTGCCCCCCCGATTTTTGTTAACAGTGTCACTCTTTAATCATATTTAATAATAGTATAATAATTTATATATATATATATATTTTATTTATATATATATACACAATATTTACTAATCCTGTAGAAGAGTCATTTGTTTTTTAATTTCTCCCTTTTCCTCACTGGCAGCTATGTGACACAGTAGGTAGAGTGCTGGACTTGTAGTCAGGAACACCTGAGTTCAAATTCTGACATAGACACTCCGCTGTGTAACCCTGGGAAGGCCCCTCATCCTCTCTCAGTCTCCGCTTTCTCATCTATAAAGTGAGGATAGCAATAGCACTTGTTGTGAGGATCAAAGAAGATGATATACATAATGCCCTTTGCAAACCTTTAAGTGTTACATAACCGTTTTATATATATATATACACAAATATGTATAATTTTTGTTATTTGTTGTTGTTGTTTCTTACTGCCTATCCACATTGCATCAGTCATATTCTAAATCTGCACATCTCCTGCATTTGTCCTCCTTCTTTCCAATTCCAACAGCTGGAGTCCTAGTTCTAGCCCACATAGTTTCTTGCATGGACTGCTGTGTTAGCCTCTTAACTTGCCTTTCCACTTCCAGATTTCTTTTCCTATAACCCAGAGGTTCTTAGCCTTTTTTTGTGTGTGTGTAATCGACTCCTTTGGCAGTCTGGTAAATATTTTGAATATTTTCTCATGAATTCTCAGAATTTCTCAGACTATTTTTACATGCATAGTATAAAGTACATAGGATTACAAAGGAACCTAATTCTATTGAAGTAAAGATGATTCTTTTTCACTTCCAAGTTCATAGATCCTCTGAAATCTAGCCACAGGGAACCCAGATTAAGAATTCCTAATCTAATTTATTACCATATTAATCTTCCTAAAGCACAGCTCTGCTGTTCTTATTGTGCAAAAATCTTCAACACCTCCCCATTGTCTCCTAAATGAAGTCCCAATTCTTTAGCCTAACATTCAGGGGCCTCTCTAATATTGACCAAAACCCTTTTTTTTTTTCAGACTTATTCCACTACCACTATATATGTGCAGAGCAAAGACTAGAATTAGGATAGGAAGTAGTGCAATGAAGTATATGTTTTTTAAATATTGTTTTCATATAAATACACAAAATTTCAATGCCAGACAATTCCACTCTCAATGCATGTAGTCAATGGTTTTGTAACAAGTCAAGTCACACACATTTTATACTGCATGTTGTAACACACAGGGAGCATAATTTTCTAACGTTGTTTAGTATACACAAATGCTTTGTCTGGTTCTACCTATACATAATCTTCAGTCCCACTAAATGGCATTGTACTCTGTTCCCACACACATTGGGCAGGTTCCCATCTAAATATGTGTATCTCCCTTGATTCTTGCCATTCCCTTGACCTATAATGGCCCCCACCACTCTCTATTGGAGACCATTAGACCTTTCTTAGAATACAACACCTTCATAAACCCATCTCTATCTCCCCAAACCTTCATATACTTCAGTCTCCACCTCTAACTCAGAACTCCAGGTGTGTCCTGGGCCATTGGTTTGTTTTTTTTTTTTTGTCTTGTTTTTTTGTTTGTTTGTTTTGTTTTTTGGTGAGCATTCACCAAACCCAGGCACACCCTACCACTACTCTGACCATCTTCATAACATGCCGCCAGTGCAAATACTCTCCTACCTCCTTTCCATCTCTTGCTCTGAGAACATTAAAATAACACCTTTCATAAAAATAATGTGTGGATCAGTTGTCCTAGTACTTGACATCCCCACCATGTGGCTTCCCTGACCAGAACATCCTCCTCTAGCACCACTTCCCAAACGTGTTGTATTAGAATGTAAGCTTGAAAGCAGAGACTGTGTTGGTTTTTCATTTATTTCCCTAGAGCCTAGCCCAGTGTCAGACATAGAATAAGTTCTTAATAAATGCTTTTTCATTCATTCACTCATCCATCTCCTCAACCCTACATAATGTAAGATAGCTATCACCTGGCAATTTCTATGATTTGCACTTTGACATATTTATGTATTTATCTTTTTACCTCCTACTAGAAGGTAATTTCCTCAGAGATAAAGATCCTATCTTACTCATTTTTTCATTCCCTGAAGTATTTAAAATACTAATTTACATGTAACAGTCATTCAACAAGTTTTTGTTAGGTTGAAATGTTTCCAATGCTTGAAGATTTGGGGCACGTTTAATCTGGAGAAATAAAAAAATAGGGAAAAGTGTAATTGTTTTTAATTATCTGAGGGCTGTTATGTAGCAGAAGAAATAGCCATTCTGCCTCGCTCAAGAAGCCAGACTAAAACCAATGAGGGATAGTGACCAAGAAGCAGTTGTTTCTCAGTGCTCAGTTAGGTAGGCTTCCCCTTTACCGAATAATATACCCTACCCAACAACAGAGGGAGATCTGGGGTACCTCTTTCAAGCACTCAGAAGAAAACCGAGGGCTGTCATTCACCACTTGCCCTTTTGTGGGTGATGTTCGGCTCTTACCTGACTTTTATGGTAATATATCTCTAGCTTCCAATTAAATCTTACAATCCATATTGGCTGCTCCCATTTATCATTCGCCTTTAATGTACTCTCTAGATTCACCACTCCTATGATCATGCTACATAATTAAACAATGATAGAAATGAACCAGTTATCATCAATGCACTCTGCATGCACATTCCTGGCCTTCAGCTTTTCTAGTCCTTGCAGCAATACCTTTCCTACCCTAGAAGAAGAAAAGAAAAGCTCAAAAATCTAGTTTCCCTTTGCTTCCAGTAGGGAGCAAGGGGAGACTTTACCTACTAGCTGGATTCGATGATGCAAGATAGGAAGCATCCTGAAGGCAATACTGGTTAAGCAAGCCAGGAGCCACCAGGTATGAGTTTCATTCCTAAATGATTGTTGCATCTATTGCATGCATTTAAATGTGTCTCTATTCCATTTACACTAGAAAATTTGCAAGACATCTCCAATGGGTATAGGACGTTGTATCATTTTAGTGTGTTTGTATCTCTGGTACAAATACATTTAGTATAATTTTCAAATACAAAATAAAATTTTTAAATTATGTTTTAAATACATTTAATGTGTTCTTTTGGTGTATTTGTGCTACAATACCTGGAAGTAGTAGGTGCTAAATAATCCCCTGTTGCCTGATTAGATATTAAAATTCCACCAAAGCAGATGGAGATGAGGGCCCACATGATTGTCGTGAGCTTAAATGCCATTTCTGGAACTTCCTCCTACATGCTCAAACTCAGATTCTTTTTTTTTTTTTAAACGTCCAACTTGAATCATTCCTTGGCCATTGTCCTGATCCTAGCCCTTGCTTGTCCCCTGAGTCCTATGAGAAAAGCAGGAATGTAACAACTAGAAGTACTTAAGCAAAGGCGTGTTGGTCATTTATCGGAGTTGACATTGATCATTGAGTGGAAAGTCGGGCTAAAGTATTTCCAAGGTGTCTTCCAAACCCACAATTGTATGATTATATTCATTTTTAACTTTTCCCTACAACTCAATTAAGGTACTTCTCTATAACAGTAACATTAAAGCAATTAACGATTACAAAGAGTAGAAATTAAGAGAGAGAAGAATGTGTTTGAGTATATGTACATGAATACATGCATGTGTGAATAGCCACACGAAAATATAAAATATAGAATAATTAATAGCAAAAGCTTTTAAATCAGACATATTAAGTGATGCCTGCCAGATCATTATTTCTCATCTGAAATAGCTTAAAAATAGCATCTGTAATACAATGCACACTTTCTATTCATGGAAGCTAAATACCAAAAATAAAAGAAATAAATTGAACTTTATGACTGATTCATAACTTTATATGCTTTCTATTCCAATTGTCAAGGAAATTAGTGCCATTGGATCTTTCCTCAGATAAATGTGATATTGCCCTATTCACTAGACTACTTAATGAAAATTAATATTTTACATTCATGTTCATAGAAATGATAATGAATTTCAATGCCTCTTGCTTTTCTTGTGGAAGGAGGAGGAAAATGTTTTCTGACTTGATTTATTCATTTTCTGGGCCACAGCTCAGAAATTGTTGAGCAGCTCTCTCTGTTGTCTTTATTCCTTGAAAGTTCTCGTATGAGTCAGGATGAAAATTCGGTTTTTCTTTAATTATTACTTATGCACAGTCAATTTAGTTGCAACACAAACCTATCTCGTGTCATGTTTATTGTACATACGTTATATGGGAAGGAGTCTCTTTCTGTTGCCATATGGAATGAAGAATATGGCCAGGTTAGTAAAATATAATAAAAATATAAAATTAAATTTAAAAAAAAAACCTTGATTACTATAGTTTTACTATTGGAGAGAGTTCTTGGTGCTGAAGGGCTTATTGCCAGTAACATCTGGACCAAAAAAAAGGCCTTTAGGATCATAGATAAAGGGCTACAAGGGACCTTAGAAGCCACTGAGTTCAACCCCTTCATTTTACAGTTGAAGAAACTGAGATATGGAAGGATTAAATGACTTGCCCAGGGTCACATAGTCAGTAAATGTCTGAGGCAGGATTGTAATTCAAGTCTTCCTGACGTTGAGTCCAACATTGTCACTACTCCATATTGCCTCTAATCATAGGCTATTACCTGAAAGCATTATGTTTTTTTAAAAATTAGTTTACAAAGGGAAGGTAAGATGAAGGGAGCCCTCATATTAAATATGCAAAGTCAAGCAAAGAAAACTCTCTTGTTGGCCAAGATTATGTATTTTGAGTCTACCACCTCTCTGTTAAAAAGCAGATAGAATACTTCATTTTCAATCTTCTGGAAATGAGGTTTGTTATTGCATTGATCAAAGTTCTCAAGTCTTTCAAAATAGTTTTTCTTTACAGTGTTGTTATTATTGTTCTTTTGCTTTTCCTCACTTCACTCTGCATCAGTTCATACAAGAATTCCCAAGTTTCTCTGAAACCATTCTTCTCATCATTTCTTATGACATAATAGTATTCCATCACATTGATATGCCATAATTTGTTTAGCTATTCCCCAATTGATTGGCCCCCTCTTGGTTTCTTGTTTTTTGCCACCACAACAAGAGCTGCATTTTTTTAATGTGTATGTCCTTTTCCATTTTCTTTGATCTCTTTGGGGTATGGGAATAGTTCCCAAATTGCTTTCCAGAATTACTAGTTCAATTCATAGTTCCTCCATCAGTACACTAATGTACCTGTTTTACTGCAGTCCCTTCAATATTTATCATGTTCCTTTCTTGTCAACTTTGCCCTTCTGATGGGTATGAATTCAGAATTTTTAAAATTTGAATTTCTCCAATTATTGGTGATTTGTAGTATTTTTTCATATGCTTGTTAATAGTTTACATTTCTCACTTTAAAAAACTGCCTATTCATATCCTTTGACCATTTATTGAGAAATGGCTTTTGCTCTTATAAATTTGATGTAGTTCCTTATATTTCTTGGATATAAGACCTTTATCAGAGAAACTTGCTACACATATTTTTCCCACTTAACCATTTTCCTTCTAATTTTAACTGGAGTGGCTTTATTCACACAAAATCTTTTAAATTTTGTATAATAGAATCGTCTATTTTATTTTCTCTGATCCTTTTTTTGTTTGGTCATGAACTCTTTCACTATCCAAACTCAAAATTGTTCTAATTTGCTTGCTTCATCTTCTATGTCTGTCACATATCTATTTGAAGTTTATCTTATTATATGGTATGAGAAATTTGTCTATATCCAATTTTTGCTATATTGTTTCTAAGTTTTTTCCAGAAGCTTTTGCCTCAAATGGGGCCATGAAGAATGGGGCAGGATGGAACAACAATAATTATTTGAAAACTGGTATCACGTAACGTGTGGCCATCTAATGCCACCAGTAGAATGTTGGTATTAAAAAACTAGGAAAAACTTCTAGGAGAAGTTGGATATTATTAAGGGAATTGTGCTTTTTTTTCCTATTCTGTTTAATCACTTCACCCTGTTTGCCTCAGTTTTCTCATCTGTCAATTAACAGGGGTCTTTAGGTTTATTAAATACTTTGCACTGTATTCATTTGCTTCAATATGTTGTGTACATAGCCTGTTCCACTGATCGACATCTCAATTTTTTAAATGAGTATCCAATTGTTTTCATGATTACTACTTTGTAGTATGGTTTGAGATCTGGTACTGCTAGCCTTCTTTCTCACTTTCCCCGCCCCCATGATTTCCCATAAGATTCTTGATGTTGTGTTACTTTGGAAGAATTTCATTATCATTTTTTTAGGTCTATAAAAATTGGCATGGCACTGAATATGTATTAATAAATTAATGAGCCATGTTATGTTAGCGTTCTCAATAACTCAAATGCATACACGATCCTATTGATTTTAATGTTCCATCTGTTAGGGAATTCCTCAGCCCAGAGATCCAAAGATTCTCTTGGAGAGTAATTCCTCCTACCTAGACCTGGAGGACAATAAATCCAGAGGCTAGGCTAGAAGGAGAAAAAAAAAAGTTTAATTAGCATCAGCTGATAGGTAGTTACCAGATGGCTAAAAACTCTGCAAAACAAAAGAGAGATGCCCATATTTCACGTAGGGCTGTGCACAGCTCCAGGGCAGGAGGCAGAAGCAGCCAGTTGCTCCTCCAGCTGAGGCTGCTCCAAGCCACTTTCCTTATTGAGAAAATTGAACAATAGAGACAAGATGTCAGGTGATGGGGATGGGGATGCGGCGGGGAGGTTAATGGAAAATATCAACTTTGGAGTAACCTAGTTGTGGCCCGGGATCAAATCTGTTCAGGTAGGGTGTTTCCCTGGAGCTAATCTCATTCTGAAGCCTGAGATAGTGGGGAGATGGAAAGTGACTGAGTCGTTCTTTATTTACACAGCCCTCCAGACCTAGATTTTTTTGATATCTAACGCTATTTCCAGGCATATGTTTTCTCCCCTCCCAAACACACAGCACACAGGTTTTATACATTTCTTCCATACATCTAATAATAAAATAAAAAATGCTACCCATTTATACCTGCCCAGTCTGCATGACTCTTGTTCATTTCCTGTCAAGGGTTCACCACAGAGAAACCACCCAATGAGCTAGGGACCTTCCTTTATCTCCTCCAATATCATGAGGATACCATGGGAGTATTCAGGCAGTTTACCTTTATCCATCCTTCTCACCACGACCAGTCCATCCTGGTTTGTTTTTTTGTTTGTTTGTTTGTTTGTTTGTTTTATTTTTTGCTTTTTTGGTGAGACGTTCAGGGTTAAGTGACTTGCCCAAGGTCACACAGCTAGTGAGTGTAATGTTTCTGAGGTCACATTTGAACTCAGGTCCTCCTGAGTCCAAGACCAGAGCTCTACACACTGTACCACCTAGCTGCCCCCAACCTCTTTTTTTTTGAGCATATATTTTCCTGATGACATTCATACTCCAGTACTTCTTGAAAATATCTCATTTATTATTCATTGAAGCTGCTGGCACTCTCCATGAGATCTCCATTGTCCAGTGAGTTATACTCAATTTCTGTTATTTGAAAGGGGCAGCTAGATGGTACATTGGATAAAGTGCTTGGCCTAGAGTCAGAAAGACTCTTCTTCCAGAGTTCCAATTCAGCCTCAAACACTAACTAGCTATGTGACCCTGTGCAAATCACTTCACCCTGTTTGCCTCAGTTTTCTCATCTGTCAAATGAACTGGGGAAGGAAATGGCAAACCACTCCAGTATCTCTGCCAAGAAAACCTCAAATGGGGCCGTGAAGAATGGGACAGGATGGAACAACAATAATTATTTGAAAACTGGTATCACGTGACGTGTGGCCATCTAATGCCACCAGTAGAATGTTGGTATTAAAAAAAATAGGCCTACAATTCTAGGAGAAGTTGGATATTATTAAGGGAATTGTGCTTTTTTTTCCTATTCTGTTTAATGATAATAATGTATTAATGCTAATTCATATTAGTATCCTAATCTACCATCCATAAGAAAGATCAGGTTGGTGATTCATTTAGATAACTATAACAAGAGAAATGAGTTATTTGGTGTCATTTCAATCAGTAACTAAATGTCATACCTGAAAAACATAAATACCATTAGATTTAAAGAAATAATAATAGTAATAACAAATTTATACAGTGCTTTGAAATTTACAAAGTGTAAATTAATAGTATACCCTGGCACCTACATTACCTTTCCCAGCCTCCCAAAAAGTAAAATGACTTGTGTTCACTTCCTAAGCCTTGATTTTCACTCCTCTATGGACACTGACTGCTCCAATATGATTATATAAAGACAGATTTATCTCAGGGCCCCATTCAGAATGTGATTGCATTACCAGTACCTGGGTTATGTGGACCTACCATTCAGACAAAAGACTTCACTGATTAAAACTGAAAGGATGCCTGCCCTCACCTTGGGAACTCTCCAGTGGAGACCTATCACTTACATATTGTACTGTAGGGAATGGGTCAAAAAACCTATTTTACCTTGGCTCCTTATTCTGCCCTCCTTGCCTCTTTGTTCCTGACTGCAATTTAAAGGACTGACTTTAAACTCTAAAGACCCTGCCATAGTAGTCGCCCAGCACTCCTTAGATTAATGAGGGCCTAAGCACAGAGACAGCTGAGGCAGAAAGTTCACCTTTTCAGGTTTCTTTAAAAAGCCCAAAGAACCAAAATCTTTTAAACCTGCTAAATCTCAAAAGGATACTGAAAAGTACACCTATATTGTATTGTATGGTTCCCATCTTTTGCATGTGCAGAGGTTGGCAAAAATTAGACATGTCAGTAGCATCCAAAAGATTATGCAAAGCAAGATAGCACTTATATTCAATGGTTTTTGAATATATGTTCCAAAACCAACATATATATCTTGAGTGTGAGGGTGGGGCTAGAAGTTGAGATTCAACTCAGGAAGTGCTACAATAAAACTTCAGCTGTCAAGAACCCTCCTGGAAGGAGCCATTCTAGAAAGTCAGGTTTTCCAAAGAGCTAAAGGTTTTCCCTGTAGGGGCCAGAATTGTAACTTTTGATTTTGATTTTTAGGAAAATCTTTCTAAAGTGTATTATTTAATTCCAAAGTATCCAGAATATAATTCAGCCTTTTTGTTGATGGCTGCAGATGATTATTGGATACCTAAGTTACTGCAATACACTAGCTACCAATGCAGACATAGGTCTTACCTCTTCCTTCATTAAGCCTCTTGGGTTCTACCCTGCATCCCCAAAGCTATACACATTTATTCCCTCCTCGTGTTGCCTTGTATCTATTGAGATCTGTTTTACCCCCTCAGTAGAATACAAGCTTTGTTAGCACAAAGACTTTTAGCCTAATCCAATGCCTAGCAGATAATAGACACTTAATAAATGCTTATTGAACTGAAATCAAGATTTAGCTAGCATAGAATATAAGACTAAATAGAGTGGGGGCAGGGGGAGAAGGGAGAAACAATGTCAGCAACTGTTGTACGGTTGTAATATAGATCAGTTAAGCTGGAAAGATTAGGTTGCAGAGGACTTTAAATGCCAAGCAGGAAAAGTTAGTAAGGAAGCAGTGGGAAACCACTGAAAATTTCTCAGCAGAGGAGAGACATGACCAGTTCTATGAGTAAAAAAGATAATTCTGGCAACCGTATGAAAGAATGATGAGACAATGGAGAGTGGGGAGGGAGAGTAGAAGCCAGCAGACCTATTGGGAGGCTATGGAAATAATCTTGGGAGGTGGAAAAGAGGGCCACCCTCTGGTAGGAGTAATGGATTTTGGGAAAAAGAAACAATCAAAAGATGTTGAAGAAAAAGAATCGATAACACCTGGTAGCTGATTCGATTTGAGTATAAGGGAAAGATATAGTATCATAGATTTAGAGCAGGAAGGGACCTCAGAGGTCATTGGCTCTAACGCTGTCATTTTACAAGTTAAAGATGCTGAGGTCCAGAGAAATTAACTGTCTTGCTCAGGGTTCCTTCTACCCCCCCCCCAAAAGTATCTGAATCAGGATTCAAATCCAAATCTTCCTGACTGCAAGTTCAAAATTCTATCAGCTATGCCATGCTCCCTGTCTATAATCTGAGCTCATAAAAATGGGAGACTGCGTGAATGATGATACCACAGGCAGAAATACCGGTCAGAAGGAGTGGGTTCAGGGGGAAATATAATGAGATCACATTAAAACATATTCAAATTAGCTTTAGATTTTGAGCTCGACATGCTGGTGGGATCTCTGAGTGGGAATGTCTTAAAGTTGGTTGGAGATGTGAGTCTGGACAGGCGAGAACTGGAAGAGTAGATTTTGGAGTCATCTGCATATAGAGACTGAGGTGAAGCCATGATAGTGAATAAGACTGCCAAGAGTGAGGGGGTATGCAGAGAAAAGAAAAGATGGTCAATAACTGTCCCTTTTAGAAACTCATATGAAGAGATTAGAAAGAGGAAAGTGAGAAGTATAGAAGATTGTGATGTTTCTCTCTTTCTTTGGAGGCAATTGGGTTAAGTAACTTGAGTAGGGTCACACAGTTAGTAAGAGTCTGAGGTCCATTTTGTATCCAGGTCCTCCTGACTCCAGGGCTAGTGCGCTATCCACTGGCCCATCTCGCTGCCCTGATCGTTATGTTTCTTAAACCACCAGGTAGTAGGATCAATGTAGCCGGAGGACTTCCCTAGTGCAGGCTAAATGAGATTTTCCCTTAAAGGGTTTTGAAACTGTCCTATAGACAGTGCTCATGGGATGAAAATTCTTGGGCTGCTGATTCCTGGGGCCTTAAGTATCAAAGCTAGGGGGAAATCGTCACAAATTCCTCCCTTGGGCTTTTGTCCCACAGATTAGCGTAACCAACACTGCCACGGGGAAGTTGTGCTTGGCTGAATTAATGCTGCACCATCTCTGAATATCTTTCCCTGCTATGGTTAAATAAACCTCCTTCTGATAATTATTAGGACTATACGTGTCTCATTTCATTCCAGACTAAAGTTGGAGTTATCAGCCTGGCATGAGTCATGCATGCTTGGCCCACAATAAAATGAAAGAAAGAGTGTCCAGTAAGAGAGGACAGAAAACAGTGTCAAAAGCTTCAAAGAGATTAGACAATAGTCACTGACTCCAGAAATTTGGAATTTGCTCTTTTGAAAAAAAAAAAGACTTTGATAACTGCTTGATTTTGGGTTATTTGACTCTTTTTTGTTGTTGTTTTTCTAGGCAATGGGGTAAGCGACTTGCCCAGGGTCACATAGCTAGTAAGTATCAAGTGGCTAAGGCTGGATTTGAACTCAGGTCCTCCTGACTCCAGTGCTCTATCCACTGAGCCACCTAGCTGCCATTGACTCCTTTCTATTAAGGTGAATTGAAGCATCTGAAGCTAAATGACCTTCCCCAATCCTTATTTTGTTTAAATCTAGGGGGACTTGCCTCACTGGTACCTCCCAAGGTAGAAGCCAGAAAAAAAATGAACAAAAATGGACTGCTTTCATCAGCATTATAAAACTGTTCAGAAAATAAACTGCTTAGAAATTACTTCAGGGAAAAAAGTCATGATTTTTTGAAGTATCATGACCATCACGCATATCTTAACTTTTCATACAATATTGAAGCTTGAAATCTAAAGCCACCCTTCCAAAAATACACATAGCTCAGTCAGTTGTGTTTGCCCATAGAATTCTTTTTCTTTTTCTTTGTCACTGGCTACTGGTACAGAGAGATGGGTCCCCGCTTATACTTTTACTGAGAAATATTCATGCTGAGAACATAGTCCAACAATTCTATTTTAAGTTGGTACATTCTATGGTTCTACTCCATACTTTTAGAGGGCTCTTTAAGCTGCAAACAATTTGAACGATTTGAGTCTTGATATTATTCAGAACAGGTGAACAAATATTCTCTTCATCTATCCATATGTTCCTGTGCTTTTTCTTTTTTTTTTTCAATATGGGTACATCTGTCTACTTTCTTTTCAAGATTGGTATAATCTTTTTACATTACTACCCATTGTCTTTTATTAGAGGAAAATGGAATGTTTATCATGGGGTGATTTATGATACACCTACTTCCACTTGGCTGTTTTTTGTACACATTACTGTAGATCATGAATTCTTAGCCTGTGATCCATTTTAAAAATATTTTGATAACTATTCAATATTATTGGCTTCTTCTATAATCCTGTGTATTTTATTTTATGCATTTTAAATTATTCTTTTAAGGCAGCTAAGTGGCACAATGGATAAAACCCTAGATGTGGAGTGAGGAAAATCTGAGTTCAAATCCAGCTTCCACTTACTAGTTCTGTGACCATAGACAAGCCACTAAACCTCTCCCAGCCTCAGTTTCTTCATCTGTAAAATGGGAATAATAATAACACCTACCTCCCAGGATTGTTGTGGGAATAAAGTAAGATAATATTTGTAAAGGACTTGGCAAACTTTGAAGTGCTATATAAATACTAGTTATTATTTGCTAGTTATTATTCTGAGAAAGGGTCCATAGCACCAAACTGTCAAAGGTGGATCAACGACACAAAAAAAGGTTGAAAACAACTGCTGAGAAGGTTACAGTGCTCCCACTATACTATATTGTTACTTAACTTCTTACTGCATGATGATGCAATGCTGTATGCAGAGCAACAGCGAACGGAAACGCTCCTTGGGGTGTCCTAGCACACCCTGTTCACACTCTGTGCATACCCATGACTAAACACGGGGAATAAATACTATTCCAGACTTCTGAATTGTGCTGGTTGTTGGGCAGTTACCTTCTAAGGCTACTGAGCTATGGAGCAGGTGGTTGTTTGTTCCCTACTCCCCTCACCCTCAACCACAGAGCTGCCTCTTATTCTGATTCTCCAGCGCTAGGTTTCGTCTTCCCTGCTCTCTGATTAGCTTCTGTTCCCCACCCTGTAGTCACTTCCAATCACGCTTCCAGTAATGCCATTGCCATGGCTATCTGACATATCCTCCTAAATCTTAACCTTCTCTATTTCTTTTCCTTCTTGTCTCATGCCTCATGTTCCTTCTCAGCTTTTATCTGTATTTTTTAAAATGAGACGTTTATTTACTTGACCACTAAAATCATAGTAGTCCTCTCCTTCCAATCTGAACAATCACATACTATCAGATATAATCTTTGTCTTTAACTCATCTTGGTTCTGTTTATTTATGGTTGGGTAGCTCTGGAGCTATTTTTTCTTTCAGCTATTACACAGAAAACTTTTCACATCCTATGTGCACACCAATGTTCTAAGTGCAAAGGGCAAAACCAAAATGAGTAAGATAATCCCTGTACTTCACCACCAGAGATTATTCTTAGTGTGGGGCACTTTGGGAAATGGGGCCATTCTGGAAGGATACATTCAAGATAGCTGGTGTTTCATTGTATTGCCTTTTGAACTCCTCTCTCAAAAATTTCCTTTGACATTCAATTCTTGACCAGTGACCAGAAAAATATGCTGGTGAGATTTTTACTAAGCTTTAAACATCAATACTCTTTCTTTTCAAGTTCACAGACCTGTGACTCAGCTCCTGTTGAGCTAATATTACATTATATGAAAAGACCCTGAGGCTGAATCACTCTCCCTATAATTGACATTCCAAGCATAGCCAAAGGGTTTTGAAATTTTCCTGCTCAACTTGCTGCTAAACAAATGATTTTTATAGCATTCCCTCAAATCCCCACACCCAGCCCATATAGTTTAGGTAGGCACCTCATCAGGAAAATGATTAGGAAGGAAATTAGAAGCAATCATTTTACTCTTTTAGTTAACAGGAAGAGTACACTTGTCCCCTCTATTATTACAGATAACTGGTCTACTTCATTATGAAAGAAGAACTATATAAAGGATGGATTGGAGACGGCAAAGTCTTAAGTTTGGGGGCTATTCCATTAGTATAAGCATGAGATGATGAAGGGCTGAAATAAGGTGGTGAGCATAAGAGTGAAAATGGAGAAAGAGTAAGAAGGATGATGTGGAGGTAAAATAAACAGGACTTAGCAGCTTAGTATAAGAGATAAAGCACTGAATTTGCAGTCAAGACACCTAGGTTCAAATCTTACCTTAGATATTTAACTAGTTGTATCACCACATGCAGGTGATTTCAACCCTCACTGACTCAATTTCCTTATCACTAAAATGAAGATAGTTATCATCATCATCATTATTTGCACTACAAAGGTGTTGTAAGGAAAGCATTTTGTAAACTTTAAAACTATGTATAAATGTTGTCATTGGCAACTAACTGGACATGAAGGGAGGGGTGAGAGTGAGGGAAGAACCAGTGATGACTCTGAAATATTGGGGAGAAAAAGCAGGAAGATGAGTTCAAGGTGTGGCACTGAGTTTCCATGCTAGTATATCTATATGGCAATGCCAATCACTTTGAAATGTGAAAGTGAAACCTAAAGAAGAGAATGGGGATAGGTACAAGAGTATAATGTAGATTTAGAAATCTGTATAAAGATGATCATTGAAGACTTTGAAGTAAATGAGATTGCCTACAGAGAGAAGGTAGAGAAAGAAGGCTGAGCATGGAGCCTTAGGGACACCTTCACATAAGAGGCAAAAATGGGAGGATGAAGGAAGAAAGAAAAGGTTATCTACAAGAGGGATTTTTTAACCCTCTTTTGTACATTTTTCAGCTCTTCTTTAGAAACAGGCTTGGTCATTATAATTATCCAGCATTGTTTCCTCTTTTCCCATTTACAGTGTTGTTGTCATTGTATAGAGACAGTATAATATTTTCCTGGTTCTACTTACTTTGCTTTACATGAGTTCATAGAAGTCTTCTTAGGTTTCTCCAAATTTTTTCTATTTCCTGTTTCTTCTAAGTTCGGTAATATTCCACTACAATAATGTATCACAATTTGTTTTGTCACTCCCACATCAAGAGGTACTTACTTTATTTCAAGTTCTTTGATAGCCCAAAAAGTGTTGCTGTGAATATCTTCAGGCATATGGGATCTTTCTATCTTTATTCTTCTTGGGCCTTATACCTACCAATGGGACCTGTGGGTCAAAAGGTATAGACCAAGAGTGGGGAATCTGCAACCTCAAGGCTATATGTGGCCCTCTGGGTCCTCAAGAGTGGCCCTTTGACTGAATCCAAGGGGATTTGTTCTGTGAAGTTTGGATTCTTGAGGACCTAGAGGGCCACTTGTGGCTTCGAGGCCACGGGTTCCCCATCCCTGGTATAGACATTTTAGCCACTCTTTTAGCATAATTTCAAATACTTTCCATAATAGTAGTCCAATATACAGCTCTACCAGTGTTCCTATCTTCAAGAAAAACACATTCAAATACTGCTTGTCTCCATCTTTTATCATCTTTGCAAGTTTACTGAGTAAAAGAGAAAACTACACAGTTGTTTTCATTTTCATTTCTCATATTATTTGTGATTAGGACCAATCTTTCATAGGGTTATTGATAGTTTGAATTTTTTCTTTTTAAGGATATTCATATCCTTTGACCATTCATCCTTTGAGGAATAGTTTTTGGTTTTATGTATTTGTGTTAATTCCTACATATCTTGGATATCAGACCAACCCAAGTCAGTGCACTTAGAAAGGGGAAGTGGTTACCACTAAAAACTTGATTTTGTCAAAAACAAGTCATGCTGGTCTAACTTTATTTTCAATTTTTGACAAGGTTACTAGGTCATAGAAATGTATATAGTTTACCTTGTCGCAAGGTATCTGACAAAGTCTCTTATGCTAATCTTCTATTCAAATTAGAAAGATGTGAGAGTGACAAGAGTACAGTTGTTTGATTTGGAACTGGTTCGTTGACCATACTCAAAGAGCATTCATTAATATAGCTCAGTGTTAAATTGAAGAGAAGTCTATAGAGTATATTGTTTCAAGGGTTAGTCCTTGGTTTTTTTCTGGTCAACATTTTTATCCTTTACTTAGATTAAAGCACAGATGGCATAGTTCTCAAATTTGTAGAAGATATAAAGATGAAACGGGTAGATAAGATGGTTAATAGAATCAGGAACCAGAAAGATTTCAACAGGCCCAGAGTATTGGGTTGAATCTAATAAGCTGAAATTTAATAGATATAAAAGTAAAATCTTACTCTTGTATTTAAAAAAATCAATTTTATAACTACAAGATGAGAAAGATGGTTATCACCCACTTGATGCCCTGTAAGTATGAGTTTTCCACAGGGTTCTGTCCTAGGCCCTCTTCTTTTTCCTCTCTACACTTGGTTACCTCATTGGGTCTATAGGCTTAATTATCTCTTTGCAGATGACATCATAGATATATTTATCATATATATGTATGTGTGTGTATACACATATATATGCACACACACATTAAGATAATTAGAGATCTATATCAATTTATATCTCTAGCTCTATCTCAATATCAAGATAGATATATCTAGTGTTTCTTCCAAGTTCCAGTTCCCACATTATCATTTGCCTGATGGATATTCTGAAGTGTACATTCCATAGATATCTCAAACTCAATGTATCTAAAAGAGAATTATATGGCAGCAAGACCATGAATATCAGTACCTCTTAAGAACTAAAGATAAACACCATACAGAGGGCAATGGAAAGATACACGCTGGGTGTGAGTAGGCTACAACATATAACCAACAAGGAATCCCAAACAACAGCAGGAGTAAAGGATGATTATAAAGAATTTTATGACAAAGAGAAGATAAGCTGATCATGTGATGAGAGTGAGGAATAGCAAATAGGTGACCAGTTTTCTACTACAATACAATACAATTACAATACTACAATATTTTCCATTACAATATTAGCAGAGAAAAAGGAGAGCCCCCAGTATCTTGGATGGACCCCTGTGCAAATCTTTGGGAAAAATATGGAGGGGAAAAGTTGCACAGGATGAACAGGTGTGGATGGGTTGCAATCTGCATTGTTTGAGGGAACTCTCGGATTAATGAGATCACATTTGAGCATCATGGAATAGTGTTCACTCAATTTGATTGTATTCATTTGCATAATATGGCCAATGAATTCAGTGAGTGCTTCTGTCTTGATGACTTTTGGTTATGTTATTGTTAAAAGCTATGAAAAGTCCCCAAAGTATCTTAATGTTTCCATGGTTTAAAGTGGTTAACTTCACTGAGAACCCTATCAGCTCTTATGATTCAATCACTGGCTAAGAATGATTAGCTGTTTCCTAATTCATTGTTTTATGAAAGAGTGGAGAGCTAGGTGGCACAGTGGATAGAGTGTCAGACCTGGAGCTAGGAAGACTTTTCTTCATGATTTCAAATCTGGCCTCAGATGTTTACTAGCTGTATGACCCTGGGCAAGTAACTTAACCCTGTTTGCCTCAGTTTCCTCATCTGTAAAATGAGCTGGAGGAGAAAATGGCAAACCACTCTAGTATCTTTGCTAAGAAAACTCCAAATGGGGTCACAAAGAGTTGGACACAACTGAACAACAACATAACGAAAATGGATTAAGTTTTGAACTTAGAGACCACAAACTTCAAACCCAACTTTGCTACTTACTACCTATGTGACCTTGGCCAAATCACATAATCTCCCTATTCCTTGGTTTCTTCATCTACAAAATGAGAGAGTTGGCCCAGATGACATCTAAGATGCCTTCTAGACCTACATACCTACATCCCATGATTCACATATGAATGAAGTATCTATAAGTGACAAATGTATGCCTAAGATAGGAATCATAAAGAAACAGGAGGATGAGAAAGAAACAGATATCCTGAGAGGAAAGAATAGAATAAGAAATAGAGTAAGAAAGCCACTTAGTGATCATCACCAGGCTTATTAGAAACTATAGCCTGAATACCCTCACACCCAGGAAACTGGTCTTTTCACTGTTTCACACTCCAACTTTAGATCAGAGACTTGGAAAAATCTTTTTTTGTGAAGGATAAAGGGACCCAAAGGTGTTGTGAAGTTAAGGAAATGCTAAATGTGGAAACTATCAAAAGAACCAGATAGATTTAGTTTCATGCTAAAGAGGGTACTACACATTTAAGACTTGGGCACCATATATTATATACCATAATATATGTCCTCAATGAAAAGACTTACTGAGCCCAGGAAAACAGAATTTATTAAGTCATAAGTATTTATTAAGCAACTACTATGTGCCAAATAGTATCCTAGGCACTGGGGATACAAAAGTAAAAATTAAACAAGTGCTGCCCCCAAAGTTCTTAAATTCTCTTGGGAGTAAATAGCATATACACATGAAGTATACTGCAAAATACATAGAGCAATTTTTGGCAGGGAGGCTAGTAGCTGTGATAATCAGGAAAAGCCTCATTAAGAAGAAAGCACTTGAGCTGAGTTTTGAAGGATTCTAAAAGGCAGAGGTAAGAAAAGAGCTCATTCCAGGCATGGGGAACCATCTGTTCAAAGGCTTGGAGGTGGGAGATCCGGCAAGCAGACCAGTTTGGTTGGAACAGAGTATGTGAAGAGGAGCAATGTGTAATGAGACATAACAAGTAGGTAAGCCTGAATCTAGCCTGAAGACAGATTGTAAAGGACTTTAGATACCAAACAGAGAAGTTTATATTTTGTTCTGGAGACAAAAAGATGCCACTAGAGCTTTATGAATGGAGGAGTGACATGGTCACACCTATGTTTTAGGAATATCACTTTGGCAGCTATGTGAAGAATGAATTAAAAGGGGTGGGGATATGTGAGGCAACTTTCTTACTTGTTTCTTTTCATCTCCTCCTAAAAATCTTTGCCTTTGGATGTCAGTCTGCTTAAGGAATATGCCCTCGTGTAGTATCCTAAGTACAGATGAACAAAATTTCAGACTAACAGAATATAAGCAGGATACTGTAAAAAAGCAGCAACTCTAGGCTTCTCATTTAAAATCAACCTTAACAAATTTCTTCTGAGTGTGTTGTCTGGCTTACTATCAAAATTTACATTTTTCATAAATTTATACTCTTTTTCCCTAGACTCATTAAGTTTCTTCTTCTACTATTATAAAGGTTATAACAAAGAAGCCAAAAGAGCCCAGAAACAGCCTTAGTCAGCCAACACTTCATCCACTTGCCAAGTGGAGCCACATACCAGCCAAGGCCAACAGGTGTATAAAATATAAACTCAACTGTAAAATACTTTAGGGAGGAGGTTGGCAGAGGATTACAAATAGTATCACCTCATAAAACAATTAAAAGCAGTAGAAGTAAAAGCATGTCTTCAAACACTTAGACTAATTGGACCATATTATCCAAAGAACATTGATATTGAACTTCCAGGAGAGCAAAAATAAGCAGAAAAATGAACAACTTTGCCAATATTTCTTTCATAATCAGATGTAAAGGACCCACCATATTTGGACCCAACACCTCAAACCCTAACATCCTGAAGGAGGTTGAAATAGAACTTTAAAAGACAGCATTATGGCAAAGAATTGGAAATTGAGAGGATGCCCATTAATTGGGGAATGGCTGAACAAGTTGTGGTATATGAATGTAATTCATATATTGTGCTATAAGAAATGAAGAACAGGCTGACTTCAGAAAAACCTGGAAAGACGTGTAGGGTCTGATGCTGAATGAAGTGAGCAGAACCAGGAGAATGGTGTACACAGTAACAGCCACGTTGTGCAATGACTAATATTGATAGACTTAACTCTTCTCAGCAATACAAGGATCTGAGACATCTCCAAAGGCCTCATGATGGAAAATGCTATCCACATCCAAAGAAAGAACTATGGAGTTTAAATGCAGATCAAAGCATACTATTTGCTATATTTTCTTCTGTTGTGTCTTGTTTCCTCTTTCTGGTGGTTCCTCCAATTGGTTCTAATTCTTCCTTACATCACTAATGTGAAAATATGTTTAATAGGAATGTATATGTATAATCTATATCAGATTGCACACCATCTTGGAGAGGGAGGTGGGGAGGGAGGGGGAGAAAAATTTTAAACTCAAAAGCTTATGGAAGTGATTGTTGATAATTCGAAATAAATTAATTTTTAAAAAGAAGTAAAAAAAAAAGACAGCATTATGATGAAAAACTGGATCAGATTACTCAGGAAATGTGCTGGAAGCAAGGCAGTCCTGAAAGAACTGAAGGATCATCTTACAAGACATCTCAAAAAAAGGGAGATGATCTTTAAAGAACTCAGAGAACATAACCCCATTGTTGAAAAAAGCAGAAATTATATCATTACCTAAAAAGAGTATCCGTAACTACTGGCCTATTTGCCTACTCTTTTTCTTTAAAATATTCTGAGAATAATCTATACATGCATTAAGGATATCTTTGACCAAAAAAAAAAAGCAAAAAAGTGGCTGGATGTGAGAAAGGTGGTATCAGAAATCCTAAATCTCAGACACCATCCTTTTAACCAGCAGTTTATTTTCCTGATCAGATTTTCTCTTCAGAGCCCTTGTCCTTGATTGGCAGCTGTGATGAAAAGAATACTCTTGTTCCTGTGGTCTTCAATTCCTTCCCCAAGACTTCCTAATCCTTGGCAATGCTTTCTTAGATTTCTTCTGGCACTATCATTTGTGCCCATATGAATCATCAAAAGTGTTGTTTGACAAGTTTTGGAAAGTTCTGTGTCATATTCTGAATACACATGTGAACATCCCGTCATGAAAATCAACACATGACTGTAAGACTGCAGCCTTCTTTCTTATTATTATCAGGTCCGCAAGAGCTGCCTTATGTCAGTGAGTCACCAGTCACTACCTTTCATCTTCTTCTTTGTCTGATCTTTATTGGATGATCTCTCACCTGACAACACCTGTGAATCCGTCTCATTATTCCTTGGAAGACAAGCAGCTGCTTCCTTTTAAGAAGTTCAGCTTTCCCTTTGTGGGGGGATGATACACCTCATATCAATTACTTAGTTCAAGGTGATCCTTCTCCTTCCTTTCCTCCAGCTTCCTGGCACAGATCAGAATTCCCCTCTAACTTTTCAAATCCTTTTCCTACTTTCTTTCCACACTAAAGCCCCCTCTTTTGTTTTTTCCCCTTTTTTAAAATGAACAAATCATTCTTTATTGATAATGTACAGATTTATAAAGCCACTCTTCACATCCCTTTACCTTCCTTATTCAAGGAAAGCTGACCTGCACTTTGATCAAAAGAAAATAATCAAAGTAGAAAATCATCAGAGAAATACAGTAATCTCAGAGGGAAGAGTATGGGAAAGGAAAGGGACAGTACCAGAAAAGGGCTCTCACTAGGAGAAGGAGGTAAGAAGGGAAAGCATTTTAGGAATGGAGGAGAGCCAGTGGAAAAGCACAGAGTGAGAAGAAAGAATTTTGTGTCGGAAGAACAGAGGACCTGTATAACTAGATCATAGAGTACATTGGAGTACAGTGGAGTATAAGAAGTCTGGAAAGGTAGGAAGGGTACAAGTTATGAAGAGCTTTAAAAACCAGGATTTAATATTTGATCCTGGAGGTAATAGAGGGTTGGTGAAGTTTATTGAGTAAGGGGGTGAAATTATCAGACCTGTGCTTTAGGAAAATCACTGTTAGTGGAGTAGGGAATGAATTGAAGTAGGAGAGAGACTTGAGTAGGGAGATCAACCCAATGGACAGTATAGTTCTCCAAGCATGAAGTTATGGGAACCTGCAATCAAGGTGGTATCTGGATGAGTGGAAAGAAGGGAAGATATAGATATATACATATATGTGTATATCTATATCTTTATAGCAGAGTATATAGCTATATAGTATATAGCTTTTTAGCCTGATGTTTTCAGCAACGTAGTCAGATGCCTACAACAAGGATGAAAATGGCATTGAAGTCAACTACCACACTGATGGTAAATTATTTAACTTGAAAAGTCTACAAGCCAAGACTAAAGTAGAGGGAGAGTTGGTACACAACTTTCTGTTTGCAGACAATTGGACACTCAATGCAGCCTCCAAGGCTGAAATGCAACAAGGTATGGATCATTTTTCTGCCTCTTGTTCTAATTTTGAACTAACAATTAACACCAAGAAAACAGAGGTTCTGCACCAGCCAGCACCACACCATCCATACATGGAACCATGGGTTATGATAAATGGAGAAATTTTGAATACTATGGATAAGTTCTCTTACCTTGGCAGTAAACTTTCCAGGGATATACACATAAAAGGTGAGGTTGACACATGCATTGCCAGAGCTAGCTCAACATTTGGGAGGCTCTGAAAAAATATATGGGAGAGAAGAGATAATAGGCTACCTACCAAACTGAAGCTCTACGGAACTGTGCTGACATCATTGTTTTATGCCTGTGAAACCTGGACTGTCTACTCATACCCTGCCAGAAAACTGGACCACTTCCATTTGAATTGTCTTAAGAAGACTCTGAAGATCACCTGACAAGATAAGATGCCAGACACTTAAGTCCTCTCTTGAGCTGGGTTACCAAGCATTCAAACTCTACTTCAGAGAGCACAACTCCAATGGACTGGCCATGTTGTTTGAATGTCCAACATATATTTTCCTAAAAGACTGTCTTATGGAGAACTCACACAAGGCAGGTATTCACAAGGTGTTCAGAAGAAACAATACAAGGGCAGTCTCAAGGTATCTCTATAGAACTTTGCTATCGATTGTGAGACACAGGAGACATGTCCAGCATGGCGTTCCTGCATCAAAGAAGTTGCTGTGCTCTATGAACAAAGCAGAATTATGGTAGCTCAAAAGAAATGTGATGTGCAAATTTAGAGACCTCTCCCTTTCAAATGGTCATATGGACTATTTGTGCCCAACCTGTAGTAAAGCCTTCCACACTTGTACTGGTATGATCAGCCATAGCCAGACACACTATACGTTGACCCCAACATTGTGATGTCATTTTGGTCCTCTCTGAGCATGATGTATGTATGAATATATTTATGTGAACATGTGTAAATATACAAATATGTGAATGTTTGTATATGTATATGTGTGTATGACATTTTGAAAATAGAAATGACAAAATAATAACAGATGGGATACATGGGGTGGGTGG
Source organism: Vombatus ursinus (assembly GCF_900497805.2). Classification (NCBI taxonomy): domain Eukaryota; kingdom Metazoa; phylum Chordata; class Mammalia; order Diprotodontia; family Vombatidae; genus Vombatus; species Vombatus ursinus. The sequence continues at coordinate 56,067,482 of NW_020954596.1, forward strand.
AAGAGAGGAAACTAAGCTTGTCAATCTAGGGGACTGGGGGATAGATGTACTTTCAATGGTAATAGGGATGTTTGGAAGAGGGGAGGATTTTCAGGGACAGATAAGTAGTTTTGCTGAGTTTGAGATGCCTACAGGACATCTAGTTCAATATGTCCAAAAGACAATCGAGAATGTTGGACTAGAGTTCATACCCTATATATGGGTTATTGCAAAATTCTCTGTCCTAATCTTGATTTCTAGAAGATACTTTGCTTTTCACTTTGTTTTTCTTTGTCCCTCTTATAGCCAGCTCCCATATAGAATTTACTTCCCTAATTAGCATCTTCTCATCTCATTAGAAACTCAAACTCACTCTAACTTGCTTCATCTCTTGAAGACCTCCTTTCTTTCTCAAGTCCTTTTCCTTCTCCTTGAGTTCTTCCCTTTCCCCTCCCGGAGTTCTTTCCACCTCCTCTTCATTAACCTTCATCTCAAGACTTTTTCTGTTCTTACTTCTCTATCTCTTCAACTATTTCTTTATGAATCCTTCTCTTCCATTAGCTCAAATTCTTTTCCTCTTTCAGCATGAGTCCTTCTTCTCCAGTCCATTTTCTCCTTTGATCCTTCAACTTCATAAATCTTCCCATATTTCTCTCCCTCAAATTCAACCTTTTTCACAATCCCAGAATCCTTCAAACCTCCTCAATTCTCACACTTATCCTTCAGCCTAAGACCTTCTCTTGCTCCTTTCCACTGATCTTCTCCCACTGTAGCTGGAAGTAGAATGAATCTTGCTATTTTCTGGCAAATCAAGATTTTTTTTTTAGGCTATTTCTCCCTGCTGGTGCTAAATGAAAATTCAAAAGATTACCACTTTCCTCTTCTGTTGCTACAATCTCATCATTCCTCTTCCCACTCATACATTCACAATACCACCTACTCATCAGCATTTGCCTAACTGAAACACAGCTGCTCAGATATTGGCTTTATATTGTCAAGACCACCTATACTTGGTACTACCATTGGTCTGTAAGAGCTGCATCAGTAGCCTTTTAAGCCCTACCAATCATTCTCTAATCTTCAGTGACAAACCACATGGAATGTTTAACATGAGAGCTATTGCTTGTATGATACAAGTCACTGAGAAGAAAAATGGGGAAAAAACTACAATTTAACTTGATATAATTTATGTCATCCATGTCTTACCCTCTTAGATTTTAAACATTCACAGGAAGATAGCCACTGAAAAAAATGTTTATAGGCATTTAATAATGCTTAGTAAATAAATGAATGGATAGGGACCGAGAAGAGGTATGATGGCATTTTACCAGCCTCAAACTCCTCACCACCATAATCTTTTCTAGAGCGAGAATTGGCTTTATAGAGGAGTAAAAGCTTGTCTCTGCACCCCCCCATCATGTTTCCTTATTCCCCCTCTTCTGATACCAGTCTCCCAGTTGTCCAGGAATCCTATACTTCCATGCACCCTACCCAAGTGGAAGCCTACCCATGCCCTGTCTCTATAAGAGTGTACACCATTCTCTACATTACCCTCATCTCCCCTTAAAAAAGAAACAAAATGAAAAAAAAAAGAAACAAAATGTAACCTTTAATCTCTGATTATAAATGAATCCTTTAAAAAAATCCAGACCTGTGATTTCATTGGTATAGGAAGCTTCTGATGAGGAAAATCCTCCTAATAATGCAGACAATTCATCTGTAACTGATAGCCTTAGAAAGTTTCCTAGGTCTGTCCCCTTCTCTCCATTCACACAGCTACCACCTTATTTCAGGGTCTCATGACTTCTTGCTTAGGTTATTGCAACAGCCTCCTAATTTTGTCCTCCCTGTCTTAAGTCTTACCCCACTCCAATGCATCCTACACATTGCTGTCAGTAATTTTCCTTAAATGCAGATCTATGTGACCCCTTCACAGTCAATTCCAATGGCTTCCTATTGGATCTAAGATCAAAGATAAACTCTCCTGTTTAGCTTTTAAAGCCCTATACAAGCTAGACCCAACCTATCTAGTTTCATTGGACATTCCTCCTCTTCTTGCCTTCTGCCATCCATCCAAACTGTCTTCTCTGTGCTATATAATGTCCCACTCTCATCTCCATGCCTTTGTACTAGCTCTCCTACATGCCAGAAATGTGTTCCTTTCTTATCTCAGCCTCACAAAGACCTTCCTTCTCTTTGTTTAAGATGCAACTCAATCGAGCACCATCTTCTTCCTGAAGCCTTTCCTGATACCCCTAATTACTAGCACCCTTTCTCACAAATTACCTTATACTGAATTACTTTTCTATTATTTGTATTTACTAACTTTATATTTATGTTATATATGTTTTTCATATATAATTATCCCTACTACATTATGGGGGTTAGGGGTGCAGTGCCCCCACAATCTGGAAAATCTGTGTAAAAATTTTTGACCCTCCCTTCATGCCAGAGAAGAAGTCTGAATTATTATGGTATTAAAAGATATGTTGATATTATATAAGACTATACATATATTTTATGCATTTCTGAGTTTCTAAGCTTTTTCTATGTCATCTGTTGGCCTTTGCATGTAATATAAGGCTTCCACAAAACTCCAAAAAAATTCCCATTTAATTTCTCATTCTGACCTGCCATATATTGAAACCATGATGGGGAAAGTCTCAATGTAGAAGGGATAACTATACACTTATTCTCTCTCCCACTAGAATGTGGGAGTAAGGAGTAAGGATTGTTTCATTCTTTGTACTGGTATCCCTCCAGCAGCTAGCAATTGTTTGGTACTTAGTAGGTACTCAACACATACTTATTGATTAATTGATTGACTGGGGGCACTGAGAGATTTGCCTAGGTTACAAAACCAGTATATCTCAAAGATAAGTAGAACAATCACAGAAGATGAATGACCTAGGTTTAAGTCCTTCCTCTGATAGGAATACATACTGGGGTATTTTAGTTGATAACCTGAAAATTTTATCTTTCTGAGTGAAAGGTGAATAGAAATAATAGTATTAATTTTTTAAGGGCTGGAAGGGGTCTTAGAGTCCCCCCCACCCCAAATGAGATAGAACTAGATCTATCATGATGTATGTATAGGGTATTCCTTATGCAGGCCATCATATTCTCTGCAACTTCTAGATTTACCTAGAGCAATGAGAGATTAGATGACATCCAGTAGATGGGTAGAGGGACTGAACTTCAATCTACCTGACTGAAGCTGGCTCTCTATCCTCTATGCCATGCTGCCTTTCTCCCATTCCTACCTCCATTTTATAAATGAGGAAACTGAGGCCCAGGCAGTCTAAGTCACTTGTCCAATTTACCACAGGTAGTAAGTGCCAAAGTCAGAATTTAAACCCCAGTCTTCTGATTCCAATCTAGCAAATATTTCACTAAATTAAAATTTCAAGGAGGCGTACAGAAACAACCTTAAGTTGGTAATGTGACAGGTAGATAAGAGGGAATTTTTTTTAAGGAGGGGAACTTTGGGGAGCTTTCACATTATATTATATTGGTGGCTGCCTACCACTAAATCAAGCATTTCTTAAGTACTTATTCTGTTCTAGGCACTTCACTAATCACTAAAAATACAAGTATAAGGGAAAAAATAGTCTCTACACTCAAGGAGCTTAGATGCTAAAGGAGAAAGATAACACATGAAAGGGAGTTGAGAAGGGGGCGAGTGGAAAAGGAGAAAATACACACTTGTAGGAGGGAGAGGTCTAGAGAATCAGTAGCAGAGTTGAGAAAAGATTGAAGGAGAGAAAATGACTCTTTGGACACTTCCAGGTTTTTCACTAATCATCAGAACAGGGTGACTCAGGGTCAGAGGCATCTTCCAGAATAATAAGACTTCTGGTGAGTGGAGAATCATCCAAAGAGTCAAGAGCAGAGGTGGGAGAGGAGTGAAGGAGTAATATGATTAGCCTGTGGACTTCTTCAAAATAGAGGTCTCTACACCAAGTCTACTTTTTTCTCAACAGATGGAATACCACAAAGGCCTGACTTTTCCAACAGAACATGGTAGGAACCAGAACCAAGAGCTCCTCAAATAGTACCTGGCCATGAGTAATTCCTCTGGTTGGTTTAGATTATCAAATGCCCAGGAAATTTAAGGCTCTGGTCCAAGAGACAAAGAGGGTTTGGGTAGAGAGCTGGAGGGAAGACAGAGAAACAAAGGCAGAAAAAGAGAGACAGAGAGAGGTAGCAATATGAATATACTTTTCCCATTGGCATCCATGCTACCTGGGAGGTGCACATGGTTCAAATATATCATGGCACAAAATTCCAGGTAGGTATCCAAGAGATGTTTTAGAGTCATTCAGGAAGAGGTAAATTTCTTCAGTCAAGCTACAATTTTTCAGTGGCTTCAAAACTCAAACAGAGATAGGCGGTATGCACAGGCAGGAAGAGATTGGGGAGCACTGAGATATAGGCCCTTGGTGATGAAAGCTTTGACAATAAAGAAAGGCCAAGTTCTCCCAGATTATCCAAAGGTTTGCTGCCTTATGGCTACATTCCAAGTTAAGTACTCAGGTGAGTTACCTTAGCTCTCTCAGGTTCCTGGAACACTATTTAATACCAATACAATGCTACAGTTTTCAAAGTGCTTTCACCTTCATTAGCTCATTTCCACCAAAGGATACAAGACAACTTTCATTGGTCTGAACTTAGTTCACTTTTTCAAAGTGCTTTACTTAATCTCTACTACTGAAGTACTTTGCTAGAAGAATAGGCTCAGATAATAGAAATAACCCTGAAAGTACCGTGTGAATTCAGGACATTCTTATCATTTGTGACTAGTGAAGGATTCAACAGCATTCATTCAACAAGTATTTATTAAGCGCCTACTATAGGCTAGACATTAGAACTACCAAAGCAAAAAGAAAAGCATCCCCTGCTCTCAAGGATTTTACATTGGGGGAGGGGGAGTAGAGAATACAACATGCAAGGAAAGAAATGTAAAGTATATACGAAGGGCTCTAAAAACTGGGGGATCTGGGAAGCCCCGATATAAGAAATGGAATTTAAACTGAACCTTGAATACAGTTAAGTGTAGTTGGGGGTTGGATTCCATGGAGGAACAGGATGTGTGAATAGGAACTTCCGTGGAATTGAGCTGAGCTCCACATATGTTCCATGTGATGGCCCCTGCAGGCCCATCTTCACGTATGCTCCATGAGATGTGCCCCAATCCAATCCCCAGCTACACAAGGATTCTAAGAGGCTGAGATGAAGAGAGAGGACATTATAGGTATAAGGGTCACTGGTCAAACGCTAAGAGATAGGATATAGGATGAACTATATGGGAAACAGTAAGGGTTTGTCATTTCCTCAGGAGAGGGCACTCCTAGTCTGGGGAATGTCCTGCACCAACTCAGACTGTGACCTGTCTATAACTTGGTAGACAAGTCCTAGGGAGTTGCCTAAGGCACATAGATGCTAAGTGGCCTTCCTAGGATCACGAAGCTGCAGGTAGAAAGTATCAGAAGTGGGATCTGAACCTAGGCAGTACTGGCTTTAAGCCAGATATGCTATCTACTATACTACACTTCTTTTTTTTTAATTTTAAACTTAAATATACAATAAGAAAAAAACCACTGTAAACTAAAATATTGAAACTTAAATACAAAATAAGGAAAGAAAAAAAAGCATCACCAAGTGCACAGCAGAACATAAGATAGGATTCAAACTATATAGCAATAAATTTACATTTCAAGAAAGCCTACTTAATAAATACTATGCATGTGTCCAGAGTTGTCCATCTTTTCTTTGCTTCCTTGTAAGTTGTCTTTTGTTCTCTGCTGTGTACTTTTTACTTTATTCTTTTTCCCCCTTTCCTGCCCTGCCCCAAAGAAGGCTACAATTAAGCAAGGAGATAGACATAGATATAGATAGATATAGAAATAAACATACACATATATATACATACATACATACATACATACATATATAAACAAAGACATATACATACATATACACATGCATACATACACTTACTACACATGCATACACTTAGATAGCTATAATCACACTCACATATAGACATATACATTCATATGCATCTATGTAAGACAGTACTATACTTATTTGTCCTCTTCATAAGTCCAAGTCTTTCCATATTTTTCAAGTCCACCAACCCATCATTTCCTATACCACAGCAATATTCCAACCTTAGACTTTCTAGTTATTTTAAATAGTCTAAAACAACACTGATGAATATGGCTGACACATAGTGTAGTTCCCTATTTTTCTCTTTTGATTAAATCTATTTTAGCCTTAACTTGATGAAATCTATTTTAGGCTTAACTTTGTCGGAGATCATGATAACCACCCCTTCTCCTTTTTCCCTAACAAATTCTACTACTGCTCTTTATTTTATGTTTGTGTATATCTTTTATTTCTTATCCCTCCTGACTCCTCTACTTTCCTTCTACCCTCTACCTTGCCCTCCTATTACTTAACCTACACCCCTTCAAGGATCCCTCTCATTTCCTCCCATTCCCAATAATCTGCACCACACTTCTTAACTCAGTAGTACACCTACCAAGCTAAAGCCTCAAGAAAACTCAGGAAAAAAAAAACCTATAGAAAAGCAGTGAATCCCTTTCTATTTTCTTGGTCTTTTTGTTTTGACATTATTTCATGTAAGACTATTAATCATTGAATCCCAAATTTAACCCCAATACAATTTCCTTAGAAAAGCCTAATGATTAACTTTCAGTAGGTCAGCCTCTCATTTAATTACCTTCAACAGTTTTTCTACCTGTTTTCTCTTGGAATAACAATAGGAGAAAGCAATTTGAGGTTTTTTAAAAAATGCCAAGTTTGAAGAGGCTTACCTCTTATAAACAAACAGAGCCTGAATTATGGGTGTTTCAGTTGTTTCTTTCTGCACAGGTTGTTTTTAAGTAAAAATTAATTTCTCCTTCATTTCACTCTTGTGGACCATTGTATTTACCAACATAAGGAAAGAAAGCTCACTTCATCGACTTCCTGTAATTACACAACATAACAAAAGGTCCTAGAGGCTTCAGCTTTCTGTGGAAAAGCTACAAAAATGGATAAAGGCAGTATAATCTTGAAAACCTGCTTGATATTCTACTGGTGGATTCCCTAGTGAAGGAGACAAGTGAGATAAGGAATAAAGAAAAAAAGAATTTTTTCTGAAATATTCCTAAGAGCATAAAGATCACTTTTAGAGTTGGATACCTAAGAAATAACTCTATCTTCAGACTGAATATTTATTTTCTTATTACTTTCATAATTACTACAGTTCAGAATTGGTATTTTCCCTGTGTGTTAAGGGTCAAAAAAAAAAAAAAAAAGAAGATTGAAATCTAGCCTTCCAGAGGACACAAGCAAATGATGCATATTACCATACTGAGTATGGAAGGCATTGCCTGTGTTGATAACATAAAATGGCTCTAATCCTGTGCTGAGAACATGCAATGTTCTGCTGCTGCATTTCTGCTGAGGTGTGTACTACGGGAAAATCTCATTAGAAAGGGCCTGTCTGGATTGTGAAAAAATACTGTTGAACAAACATCACAGTACTGGGGCCCAAGCCAAGCCCCCTCTTATATTCATTACTGTAAAGTAGCAAAAAGAAACTAGGAGCCCTGGGCCATTTGGTGGTCTTCATTTGAGTCTGGCACCCCTCAGTATTTTCCATTGGCATTGTTTTAGGTCATCTCTTCACGTCCATTGCCAGAGTCCCATCAACACACCTTTCTGCAAGGTCCTACAAAAGACACCTGAATTCAGAAGCAAAGAGCATCTAATTTAAAAAGAATCACTGGGTAAATAGCAGGGATATGAGTCAAGTAATAAATGTTCTCTGTAGCAGAGGACAAAATGTCTGCCATCTCCAGGGGAGCGCTAATCAAATTTCCCCTTAATGCCTTCGCTTCCCCCAACATCGAAGGAGGACACAGTTCAGAGTTGATTTCCCTCTAGCCTGAGTAGGGCAGACAAGAGAGCATTGATATCTGTCCCACCCCAGTTCTGCGTTACCTGTTCTCTGAGCATGTTGGTTTTCTTTTACCAGACCTGTGATTTATCAATGTAGGGATCTCCCAAAATGTAGAAATCCCTCCACTGATACAGACTGGCACTTTCTCTGAAATTTATAGCTTTAGAGTGTGGCCTGGGGCATCGAGGGCTTAAGTGTCCTGGCTGTTTGTCTAAGAGGCAGAGTCTAAGCCCTTGTCTTCTTGATTCTAAGTATGCACTACGGCATGCTGGCTCCACTTATCAATTCCTGCTTCTGGATATCCCTCCCCTGCTTAGTTTTTACAAACCACTAAATGCAAAACACTATGCAAGGTTCACACAAGGAAGAGATCTTATATAGCACCTGTTCTCTGAAAATTTACAATCTGTAGGAGGGATTAGACAGACACTAGAATAACTATAGTATAAGGCAGAATGTGATAAGTTAAAAAGTGCTCTAAGAAATTTAAGGAAGACAAAGGGGAACAGGAAAATCTCCACAGAAGAGGTACTTGCCTGATTAGAGGATTGAAGGAGAGGATGGATTTAGGGAGGAGGAGGAGAAAACATCCCAAGCAACACTTGAGAAGGGGCAGAGGAAATGAGAAAGAAATATGGTGAGGGGTGGACAGAGGGGACAGGGAAATGTTACATTCAACACTGTTAAGAAGTGCTTCCCAGCATCACTTTGTGTTGGTTTGCCTCTTACCTGTCAAAGAGATCTTTTCTGTCTTCTTTGCTAGCTGCCATTTCTCGCCTCTTAAGATGAATGTTTCCCAGAGTTCTTCAGTCTTCTACTCTTTTGCATTCTCTCTGAAATCTCATTCTCTCTCATAGTTTCACCAGTTAATTCAGATGACTCCCAAATCTACATCTCCAACCCTGATCTGTCCCAAGCTCCACACCCTCCATTCCAATGGTCCATTGCACATCTTCATCTAGGGCCATGGCCTGCGATTCAAACTCATTGCTATCCCCTGCCTGGACTATTGCAATAGCTTCTGCATGCTTAATAGATGTTTGTAGAATGGGGAAGGGGGAGAGAGAATTGGAATATTGAGGGAAAAAAACAAGAAAACATTTTTAAAATTCATTCATACCTTTTAAAAAGAATTTTAGCAAATAGTCCTTCAAACTTTCGGTGCACGTTTTTTTAAATTCTCACAAGAACTCTTCAAGGTAAGCTATATAACATATCATTGGTCTCATTTTACATTAAAGAAGCTATGGTGAAAGGATTTGTCAACAGGTACATATACACACACTATACTAGAGTCTCTGGAATTCTGAAATAGCCTACTACCAGGAAGACAATAACCAGATGATAAATTCTTGAGAAAGGCAAGATTGTCTGTCAAGTTGTAATTCTGCAGAAATGAAATCTTAACAGGCGAGAAGCCAAGTGCTAAGGTTGAGGGATAAATGTGGTACAGGGCATCTCAGACGTGTGTGTTCTCCGTAACTTGAAGAGGTTCTCGGACAGTAATTTAATTAAAACCATTTCTTTGAAATGGAAATTAAAAGAAGTAGCTAGAGAAAAGGCAATTTCAATGTAAGAAAATAGTCCTATTAACTTTGTGACCTTTGATGATCCCTAATTAAACCAAATCTTTTCTCTTATAAATTTGAGAATGTAAACAGAACTATAAGAAGATATTTAAATGCATTTTTTAAAAAGACTCCAATATGGAGAAGACTGGCAAGATGACTGAGTGAGAGGTTATGGCTAAGTCCTTCTCTCCTTCATCACTTCAAAACATTATGAAATATGCCAAATACAGTAAAAGAACTACAGAAAGGGGGGGGGGGGAATGTCACAAGGAAAACTTCAAGGAAATAACACTAGAGAGACTAGAGAAATATTAATAAATAGAAAAAGGATTTCTAATGCAAGGAATAAATACTATTGGATAAAAGAAAATGAATATGATTCTCAAGAAGAAATATATTTGCTATTACAGTAAAAAAAAATTTCTTCCAAATTAAAATTGAGCAACCACTGAATCAATAAAAGGGTTGGGAAGGTCGGTAAAAGGTTTAAAGGAAGTCATATGGAGAAAAATTAGAGCTCTAGAAACCATTCTGAAAGGCAAAAAAAAATAGAGAATCAGGACAGCAGGTGAATGGCAGAGAGAAGACAAAAACACAACAGTAAGTATCAAAGTAAAGTCAAGAGACAGCAAGATGAAAGAACCCTTGAGGTCTCTCCTGACCAAAGCTACTGGCACTAATTTTTTAAAATGGGAGGTGGGGGTGAGGTAGGGAAGAATACTGGTAAGTTGAACTTCCCATTAAAAATAACTAGAAGGTCTAGAAATTAATATCCCCCTCCAAAATAAATGCCAAGGAAGAAATTTTTAAAATCAAAGGAGAGAGAAGACTTAATCCTATTGAGAGATAAGACAAAAAGCTGAAATACATTTTCATACTTATAGATAGATACAGACATGTACATAACAATCAACATTTATATAATACTTACTAGTACTTGGCCATGTGCGAAGTACATTTACAAATATTTATCTCATTTGATCCTCAGAAGAACCCTGTGAGGTAGGTGATATTATTATCCCCATTTTCCAGATGAGGAAAATGAAGCACACAGAGATTAAATGACTTGGCTAGGGTCGCACAGCTAATAAGTGTCTGAGGTCACATTTGAACTCAGGTCTTTCTGACTCCAAGCCTGGCACTCTGTGCACCTATAGTGTCACCTAGCTGCCATATCTATATCTATATATATATATATAGATATATTTATACACACAATGTATGCATACATTTATGCATCTAGATAGCACAGTGGATAGAGAGTAGAGCCTAGAGTCAAAAAGACTTGATTTTAAATCCATTCTCAGACAATAACTAGCTATGGAACCCTGGTCAAGTCAAATAACGTCTGTTTGCTTCAGTTTTCTCAACTGTAAAATGTAAATAATAACATCACCTACTTCATTGGGTTATTGTGAGGATCAAATGAGATAAATATTTTAATGTGCTTCACACAGTTCCTAGCACATAATAGGAGCTATATAAATATTTATTACCTTCCTCCTTCCATCCTTCTATCACTATCCTTATTAGACCTTAGAAGAATAGCACTTTATTCTGCACTTATAGCCATAGCCCTATCATTAACTGTTTCATTTTTATCTTTATGTGCCTAGAACCCAGCACCATGCCTGGAACATAGTAGGTGTCTAATAAGTGCTTACAGATTGATTGAATATGGACATTTGGGCTATTTGCACACTAACAAAAACTCTGGAGAATATAGCTACTGCTATCCCAGCACACTAGGTTTCTCAATGTCTATCCAAATGTCATTTGAACCTCCAATAGGATATGCTAGCATAAAACCTTTCTTATTTCCTCTCTGTATATCCTCACACAGAGAAACACACATGTGTATCTGTTGTACATACTTTTATATGAAAGCTAAAATAGTTGAAAAATCAAAACCAAAAAAATGTATAGCTATTTCTCACTCACCTAAAACTCCTGCACAATTTTGTGTTTCGTCAAAGGAGAGCTGGACATAATTATGCATTCCCTGAATCATCAGTCCAGATGCTTTAGACACAGCCCTTCAGTTGACTTCTTGTGCATCTATAACAACACACTATACCTCAGTAGTAATTCTCATTATTTGGAAAGCTTCTTGCCTCCAAGATGACCATTTATCTTCCATTATCCCCAGGAGTCAGGTGGCACAAATTAGTGGCCCATTTCCACAAAGAGAAAACCTGTAGCACCAAGGTCAGGTGGCCCCATATGAAGAGACAAGTAAGTCTTGTAGCCCTGAGCTTCGATGTCTGCAGAAAGGAAATAACAATCTGTGTATTGTACCTTGCACGGATGTAGGGAATGGCCAGAAAACACACTGTATTTTACTTAATTACATTTCCAAAGCCTAAGCACATTATTAGACACTTTCTATAGACAAATTCATCCTTGCCTGTCTTTGTACTTCAGATTTCAGAACTGAACCCTCGGCATGTCAGACGTTGACAAGAGGCCACATGTCTAATCAGTAGAATTCTGCCAAATAACATGGGATGAAAAATCTATTTCAGCAAAGCCAGTAATAGCCATATTGCCTCTTTTTCTCTTCATCAAAAGGCAGAAAGTCATTAAAATAAAACACAGATATTAGTGGTCCCAGCATTCTTAATGTTGTCACCTCTTTGACACAAATCTAATATTTGTGAAATAAGAAGCAGATGCAATCATCATTGAATTATCATATCTATAACTTTCCTTTCTTGGGGATTGTGAAAGCAAGAACTCGTCCAGATAAACATTATAGTTCAAGAACCACAAAATGTTATGGCCTCATAACAGTGAAGGCTAGCCAGCTAGGTCTTGCTAAGAAATAATCATCAAAATGACATAGGAGATTTAAAAGCAGCTGAGAATCTTTTTAAGATAGAGTTTTATCATTGCCTTTTTGTCTTTACAACAGTCATTTCCCTTAACCTCTGGCTACCCTCACTGACTGTTCTTTATGACAATAAAGATGTAAGCAAAGCAAACCAATAGAGTAAATGTGTCTGACACTGTATACCACATTGTACATCTGTATTCTCAACTTCTCTATTGAGTAGGTAAGCTCTCCTGAGCTCTTTACCAGTTTTCTAAGACTGAGATTGTACACTACAATGAAGTTAAGTGTTATTTACATTACTCTAGTCATTAGGTATGTTAATTCTCTTTGTTTTACTTCCTTCAACCTTGAATGTTTCATACAGGTCTTCCCATGTTTCTCTGAATTCCTCATTTTCATCATTTCTTATGCCATAATAATATGATATTACATTTACATATCACAATTTGTTCAATTCTTCCCCCATCAGTGTGGACCCATTTTGTTTCCAGTTTTTTCTACCACAAAAAGTGGACCACTGAGCATTTAAAGGGACAAGAAAGGCTGGTTACTAGAGGAAAGTGTATTTGACCTTCCTAAAACAGAAAACAATTCATCTTTTCTAGGTAAATATTGTACATTGAGTGCCACATAGCTATACGGCACAAACTTCATAGGGTAATAGGCTCCCAGACTAAAAAACATAAAGACTGATTTGCAAAGTCAGGTGGCAGTTAATAGATATCTTGGTAACCATAGGGAAAATAAATGTATTCTCAACTGGTGCTCAACAAACTGGTGCTTCTTCATTCACTAATGCTTATTGGCCCCTTATAAATAATCATGATCACATTTGTGGAAAGTGATAGTTCAGTAAATACTTTATTACTGATGTGATTGCTGTGAAGTCATAGGCCAAGCCAAAAGAACATAAAATTGTCCTGGCTATGATATCAATGAAAAGCTTCCATCTTTTGTATTTTAAAGTACTAAAGAAAGTTATCCTTTACAGTTTTCCAATGACCTATTATGTTTATAAATATCTAAACCCTGAGCACAGATTTTTTTTTTAACCAATCTGTTGAGTGGAGAAATATAATAATTATCATTGTACTAAACTAGTTGAACACGAATGACCGTTAAGATAAACCTTCATGATGCCCAATGATCCAAAACTACGATCATCAAGAAAAGTTAAAAAAAAACTTCTGTAACAAATTAGATTCCAAATTTGCAGGCAACCGGTGAGCGTGGAGCAACTCTAGAAGGTCTTGAGCTCCCCCTAGAGGTCATCTTAGTTATTACAAAATGTAATTTTCATCTGAAATTGTCAGGTAACGTTTAAAATTTTTTTCACATGTTCTCAGGATAACTATCGTTATTGGTAAATCATCAATTTCTTTACTAATTGGAATCTCCCAGTTTAAAGGATCTTTGAACAAAGAGAAAATAAATGGGAAAAATACATAACACTTTTGTTTGTTTCATAGTTATAGAATAACCTTAGCATTCAGGTTTAGAATCACATCTGCTAAAATGAGCATGCAGATGTTCCAGGTACAAAAGGATCATAGATTTAGAGCTTTAAGGGAACTTAAAGATCTTCTAGTGTAACTACCTGATTGACAAATGAGGAAACTGAAGCCCAGACAAGTGACAACAATGGCCACACACGAGGTTAAGTAATGAAGCCTGGATTTGAACACTTGCCCCTTTATGCCAAATGCATCTTATTTCCATTGTACCAATGCCTCCATTGGTTAAAATAAATAAATAAAATTAAATAAAATAAATATTAAGCAATGTCCTCTTTGGGAATGTTTAGAGGAGGGACATAATGTCAGTTTCATTAAGGTAATTCCAACTTGTATTTCAAACCAAAAATATATACTACTACTTCAGCTAAATTGGCCAGAAAATTGAGATGTTGTTTGCTTGTTTGTTTTTTCAAGTGTGATGTCTACTTGAATTATCTGGATAATTACCTCAATTCTCTACCTCACTATATATGGACACAACCATAAAGTTTTCATATTCCTAGTAAATTTCTTCTAAACTGGGGAAAAGGGCCATGCTTTATTCATCTATGTAGACTTCTCAGCACAGAGTAGACTATAGAAAAAAATGGATTCTAAATGAATGAATGAATGAAGTGAGGGGTAAATTTTACCCTTTACTAAAGAGAAGAGGCTAGGTACCTCACGATTTCCATCTTTGTTGCTTTTACCCTATAGAAATATGAAAGTGCATTATTGAAAGGTGAGATGCCCCATTAAACTACTAACTACCTATTGACTGCTTCTATTTCCAAGCCCAAGCCCTACCCTAGAAAACAATGGAAGTAAGATTTGGAGGGAAGGAAAGGATGGACTAGTGATTTAGGTGAAGGTTCCCAAAGAAACCCCAAATAGGACTCATTATCTTACACAAATGTTCACAACCTCAGAGGGCTCCTCAATTTCTCACTTTTATTTCACATATCTAGTCAGCTGCCAAATCTTATAGATTTACCTCCATATCTTATCTCCCATTGGTCCTATTTTTTCTACTCATTTGGCTACCACTCCAATTCAGGACCTCATCACCTCTCATTTGGGCTATTGCAATAACTTCTTAACTTGTCTCTCTGCACCCAGTCTCTTTCCTTTATCCAATCCTTCCTCCACACAAATGCCTCAGTGATATTAATAAAGCACAAATATGACCTTTCACTTCCCTACTCAATAAACTACAGTTGCTCCCCTATTACCACGATGATCAACTACAGACTCCTCCGTTCAGCATCTATACCTCTTCACCATCTGGTTCCAACCTACCTTTCCAATTTGATTGCATCATTTTATGTTTTCTACACATTATATGAGCAACTAGGTGGTACAGTGAATAGAATGCCAGATATGGAGTCAGGAAAACCTGAGTTCAAATCCAGCCTCAGACACTTACTAGCTGTGTGACCCTGGGCAAGTCACTTAACACTGTTTGCCTCAGTTGCTCATCTGTAAAATGAACTGGAGAAGGAAATGGGATACCACTCCAGTATTTTTGCCAAGAAAACTTCAAATGGGGTCACAAAGAGTAAGACATGACTGAAAATGACTGAACAACAACAATAACTCATTATGTCATCTAACTAAACTGATCTTCTTGCTGTTCCTTAAATACAAAAGAAATCCCTTCTCCATGCTGTGGTATCAACTGTCCTCCATGCCTTAAATATATTCTGTCTTCACCTCTGCCTCTTACGATGCCTAGTTTTCTTCAAAGCTCAGCTCAAATACTATCTGAAATCTTTTCCTTCATTCTCTTAGCTACTACTGCCTACCTACCCCCACAAAGATCACCTTATTTTTATTTTATTTATGCTTGTCTGTATCTGTGTATATGTATCCTCTCAGTAGAATGTAATTTTCTTAAAGCCAGGGATTGTTTCAGACTCGTCATTGTATCACCAGTGTCCAAAATATTGCCTGGCAGGTAGTAGGCACTTTTAAAATACCTCTTGATTGGTTGGTTAATTGATTGAAATGGGCTTGAGGCTAGGAATAGTAATAGGGACAGGAATCCTGGATCATAAAATGATAAATTTAGAGCTGGAAAGAATCTTAGAGACCATCACATCTAACTCTCTCTTTTTATAGATGAGGAAACAGGAACAGAAAGGTAAAGTGATTCTCATATACTCAACGAGTATGTGTGGAGAGGGAAGTATTCGAATTCATTTATTTTTCTGATTTTACACCCAGAACTCCTTCCATTGACTGCACCAGCCAGCTGCTGCCATCAGTCCCAACCAGCTCAATTCCCTACCTATATTTTAGTTACCTTCAGATAACAAATTGTGTTCTACAAACTTGTCCCTTTACATGATTTTGCATCTTCTTTTTGTTTTCTTGGTCCCCACCCACCACCCCCTTGGGTTTCTAGTTAAATTCCTTTTGGAAAAATTCCAACCTTTCCCTGTGAAATCAGGATTCATCCACATGCAGGCCATGATAACTAAGGGAATCAGCCCTCCTCTAGAGACACCAGCTATACTCCCTTAGTTAGTGATGAGAACTATAGTTCCAGCCTGAGGTGTAGGGAAGAATTAGTGGTTCTGGGATGGAGAGAAGTGAAAACTCAGGAATCTGTAAAATACGGTCCATCATTTTGTTTAATAAATCAACTTCACCAGCAGGATGAAGGTGGGAGAGAGGGAATTCATTCAATAAGTACAGGGTATCTTAAAGGTTTCGGTGACATTTTAAGCTTTAATATATCAAAACTGCGCTGAGACTTTTGGAACACCCCGAATAACACCTACTATGCATCAGGCACTGTGCTAGGCACTGATGATACAAGTACAAAGAAAGAAACAATTCCTACTTGCAGTGAGTTTACAATCTAATAGAAGAGGCAACAAACATGCATAAAAATATATACGGCATAAACATAAAGTTAATAAATACAAATACATACAAAGTATTTAAATACAAAATAGTCTGGGAGGAAGGGCACTGGCTATTGAGTGGGATCAGGAAAGGCTTCATGTGGAAGGAAAGAGAAAAGGAAGGAAGAAAGGGATGAAAGGAGAAAGAGAGGGAAGGAGAAAAGAAGGGAGGGAAATAAAATGAAATAGATGGAAAAAAGAAAGGAAAAAAAGAAGGGAAGGAGAAAGAAAAGGGAAAAAAGAAGGGAGGGAGGAAGAAAAGAAGTAAAAAAGCATTAAGCACCTACTATGTGCCAGATACTATGCTAAGAGCTTTACACATATCTCATTTGATCCTCACTTTTGCAGTTGAGGAAACTGAGGCCAAGGTTAAGTGGCTTGCCCAAGGTCACACAGCTAGTAAGTGTCTGAGGCTGGATTTGAACTCAGATCTTCCTGAGTCCAGGCCCAGTCCTCTATCCACTGTGCCATTTAACATGCCTAAAAGATGATGCTTGAGCTGTACCTAAAAGGACAAAGGGACTCTTCCAGGTAGAGGTGATCAGGGAGTTCATTCAAGCATGGGAAAAAACCAAGGCCAAGAGATAGGGAATGGAGTATCCTATATGGGGAACCCAGAGAAGGCCAATGTAGCCTGATGATAGAGTGCCCAAGAGGGTGTGTGATGTCCTTTGAAGTTGGAGAGATAGGTCAAGGTTGGATTGTGTTGTGCTTTAAGGGTTAAAAAGAGGAGTTAATATGTTATCCGACCTAGAGGCAATGGGAAGCCCCTGGATTTGACTGAGTGGGGAGTCAGAGCTGTACTTAAGGAAAATTACTTTGTCAGTAATTTGTGGGATGGATTGGAGTGGTGAAAGAGGCAGGGGGATCAACTAGGGGGCTTTCGCAATAATCTAGATTAAATTTGTATTTATTAACTTTATGTTTGTGCCGTATGCCTGAACTAAGATTGGAGCTGAGAGAGTGAAGAGATTGAGTGGGATTCCAGAGATGTTGTTCAGGGAGTGGCTCAACAGGTAAGACATAGGTGAAGGTTTTAGTGAGTCAACAGTACGATGTTGCGGCAAAAATAGCTAATGCTATCTTAGATTGCATTAAAAGTGCCCAAAACTAGGGAGGTGATTTGTCCTGGTCAGATCACATCTGGAATATTTCATGCAGTTCTGGGCATTGCATTTTAGTGATAACAATAATTCATATAGATTTAATCCATCAACAAACAATTGTTAAGTACCTACTATGTGCCAGGCACTGTGCTACATGCTGGGATACAGAAAGAGGCAAAAGACGCCTCCTGCCCTCAAGGAGCTTGCAATCTAATGGGCAAGAAATAGAGAAAGGACTATAGAGGTCATCAATTCATACTCCCCTTCCCATTTTTTTTTTTACCAGAGGAAGAATCTGATGTCTTAGAAATGCAAAATATCTTATTTGAGGTCACAAAGATAAAGAACAGCAGAACTGGCATTTGAACCCAGACCCTATAAATCTACATCCAATATTCTTTAACTGTATTCCACTACTCTAAAGCCCTTTTGTAAACACGTTATTTTCTTCACAACAGCCCTGACACAAGCAGGATTTGTATCATTACCTCTATTTTACAGATAATAAAAATGAGCCTCAGGAGGAGGGCCTCAGTGGTGACACAAAGTCAGGATTTGAACCTTGGCCTCTATGACTGCACCATTTTTACCTCACCAAATGTATATCCAGGGTGAAAAGGGAATTAGAAACCTTGTCATATAGGCATTGGCTCAGTGATATTTTAGCCTCTTAAAGAGAAGCCTTACATGAACATAATAGTTATCTTGAAGTATTTTAAGGGGTGTCTTATGTTGGAGGGATTAGACTCCATCTATTTGGCCCTGGAAGGCAACCAGAAGCAATGTGTAGGAGCTGCAGAGAAATCAATTTCAGCCGAATAGAAACAAGACCTTCTTAATCATTTGAGTTCTTCAAAATTGAATTGGGCTGCCTCAGCAGGTAGTGGGTACCTCTTCACTGGAAATGGATTGGCCTTTACAGAGGGGATTCAGCCTTTCCTAGGTTGGACTAGATCAGAAGTGGGGAACCTGCGGCCTTGAGGCCACATGTGGCTTTCTAGGTCCTTGGGTGCGGCCCTTTAAAGGGGATTTGTCCTGTAAAACTTGGACTCAGTCAAAGGGCCGTACCCAAGGACCTAGAAAGCCACATGTGGCCTCAAGGCCGCAGGTTCCCCACCCATGGACTAGATGATTTCGGAGAACTTTCCAATTCTAAGATTCTGTGAGAGTTGCTATCGACTAAATGTACTGATATCTCCTACCTAGGGCTTTCCCTCACCTAGGTTCATAATGGTCTGTCTAAATTTGTGCGTGATGGCTTTATAAGAGCATAGATTTCAATTTGTAAAAAACCGATTTAACAAAAGAAATTAAGCATATTTAGGATGCCATCCTAACCTTTTGGGGTTAATATCAGATAGAACAACCACCATCTCCCATAAGATATTCTTTGGTGCCTTTGTAAAAGAATTAACATGTTTTGGGCTTTACAGGATTTTCTAGTCTTATTTATTCCACAAAGTATCTAGTGTTTACCCTAGCAATTAGGGGAATAGAGAGAGCAGACAGCAATGTGGTCTATGAGGGTCATTTAAGAGTTTGACTGGAAATACTAAAAGGATTGGGAGGAGATGTCTAGGCTGAACTCCCCTGCCTCCTGATGCACTGATGCCAAGTTGGGAAGTATCTAAGAATTCTGCAACTGGATAAATTAATATCAGCTTTTAGTTTTATTGATAAAACCATGGCCCCAGATGCTCCTATCCTATGTAAGGGTTAAGAGGAATGAAAAGATGCTAATTGCTATGTTCTATTTGATAAAGAAAAACATAACTATTTGAATGAGGATTTAAAAAAATTTTAATTACAGAATGTAAACAATTCGAACATTAGGATTATTTCTTTTTTATCTTTTCATTCCCTACCACAGTGCTTGGCACATAGTAGGAAATTTATAAATAAGTGTTGACTGATTGATTGAAAACACCAATTGTCAAAAATGTATGTTTAGGTACCTGAAAATGACTCATTTCCATAACATTATTAGAAATGTAATTCAACATGCATTTAATAAGTACCTACTATATACAAGGCATCTTATTAGGCACTGGGGATAAAAACAAAACAAAACATTATTTTCCTTCAAAAAGTTTACATCCTACTGGGAAGGAGCAATATGACCTATAATAATAATGATGATGATGATAACAATTAACATTTATATAGTGACCCAAGGTTTGCAAAGCAATTTACATATTTTGTTTCATTTGTTCCTCACTATAATTCTGTGAAATTGGTGCTATTGTTTTTTCATTTTTATTGATGAGGAAGTTGGAGTTAAAGAAGATTAGGTGATTTGCTGGGGTCACACACCAAATAAGTATACAAAGAGTGATTTGAACCCAGATCCTAATACACAAATAAGTTTCTACAAAGTAATTTCAAGAGGGGGAGAACAGAAATGGAGGCGGGGGAGGAGGGGAGGAGAGAAAAAGACTCATGTGGAAGGTGCCACAGATGTACTTTATAGAAAGCTGGGATGGTAAGAGGAGATTGCATCCCAAACAGGGGGGAATCACCTGTACAAAGGTGTGGAAGTAGGAGATGTAACCATGTATGGGAAGCAGCTAGCAGGCCAGTTTGACCAGGGAGTTCCATTAGGCTATCTAAAAACTTTTTGAGCCCAAATTTAGACCAGTCAGGGGCTGAGAAGGCGTGGATAAAGAGCAATCTTTATTTCCAGCTACAGAATGACAGTGTTTCAGATAGCAAATGGCAGCACTAATAACTTAGATTCTTCTGCATTTGTGCTGGTTCAAACCATCACAATCTATTGACTTCAAATCTGTTTTCTTCTTACTTTTTGAACTGCCAAGAAGTCCCAAGAGTCTCAAAGGAAGTTTTGAGAGCTTCTGCATACTTACTGTTGCTAAGGAAACAACAGTTTTAATATCTGTGTGTTTGGGCTTTCAGACACTGTTTGAAGTCATTCGTTTGTAAAGGAAAACCTTTGGTAAATAGGTTGTTTAGGTGTGTGTAAATTTGAAGCTAGCTTTCTTAGGAGTTATTCCCCTACAACCTTTGAATAATAGTGTGTTTCTGAGTCTCTATTCTTTCTTAGCATTCACATGAGAATTTAGTACCCTATCTTAAATTGAGTTGGTATTCTTTTGATCCAAACAAGCATAATTATCTCAGCACCTCAAATATTAGGGCCAATGGTTCTTAGTTAAGCAAAATATAAATGAGCCTGGAGATAAAGACCAAGACCATTGACTCTAAAAGCACTTGAAGACTATTAAAATCTCTAATAATTGCTAGCCACAAAAAGACTTTTAACTGAAGTGTTCCTTCCCTGTCTATGCCCCTGCCACCACTGTAATATAGGCCTTAATTACCACTCTCCGGGACTGCTGCCATAGCTTCCTAAAAGGCCTTCCTACTGCTCTCTTTTCTAATCAGGTCCTCAAACTGCTGCCAGATGAGCCTTCCTTAAATCCATCTCTGATCATGTCACAATGGTACTTAAAACACTGCTGAATAATATTCAAACTCATTTGCCTGGCATTCAAGGCTCTTTGCCATCTGCTACCATCTTACCTTTTCAGCTCTACCTTACATGACTTTCCACCTTATTCTCTATACTTTAATCAAACACAGATCTTAGTACTTTGTGTGTACCACCCTTAAACATGTATTACTGTGCATTAGTCATGAGCAACAATGTAGTATAATGGAGAGAGGACTGGCTGGAGTCATGAAGACCTGATTTTGAGTCCTTCCTCTGATACACATTAGCTATGCGATCAGCAGCAGGTCAGTTAATCTCTCAGAGTCCCAAGCAAATCTCTAGGACTACTGGGCTTTGAGTTAGAGGATGTTGTTTTGAATCCTAACACTACCTCTTACTACTTGTATGAACATGAGCAAGTTATTTAACTTTTCAAAGCCTTGATTTTCTCATCTGTAAAATTGGGAGGTTGGATTAAACCTCTTCCATGACTTCTAGCTCTAAATCGATCATGCTATGATCCTAAGTTACAGAAAAGTCACTCATCTCTATGCATGGGACGAATGTCCACAGTGGATATTCCCTCATACCAATAAAATGACAGGCCTGGACCAAAGTTTTTATGTGACAAACCTCCCCTACTGGATTGTAAGCTCCATGAGAGTAAGAACTGTGTTTTATTTAACCTTTGTATTTCGCCCAGTGCCTTGCACAACGCTCTTCACATAATAGATGTTAAGTGTGGAGTTGAGTTCTGTGTTCAGGAGTGACAAAGAGGTGTGAGTTCATTGTCCACTCACTCCCATCCTTATATTAGCCCCAGCTGTAGACCACCATTGCCTCTTAAGTCTCAGCATTGCCTGCTCTATCCCCTAAGGTTTGAACTCTTCTCTCTCTCCCAAAACAATCTGAATTTATAGCTCACTGCCTTACTTACATAGCAAGCCTAGAATTAGTCTTTAAGCTACCAGCAGCTATTTGAGTTGACATAATACACGGAACCCAATTGTGTCTCTCACTTTCGAATATTGTCAGGAGAGAGAGCCATTGTGGTCAAGTTAACTTTACTTAGCATGCAATTCTGGATGAAGATTTCCACCAGCATCACCACCCTGGCAAAGGCATCATGTGATGCAGCAACAAGGATTCATTTAACAGGATAGAATCAGAAGTTACGAGATAGGCAGCAAACAGAAAGTGAGGTCAAGGACTCAGGTCAAGAAGGTGGGACTTTGAGGAAGGGAGCCATGAAGAAACAACATTATAGATTAGAACAAAGTAAGGTTGATAGGCAAACTACCAGCAAAAGAGGGGAGGGAGAAATACCTGTGAGTCTCTGTCTTTGCATGTGAAATAGCCTCTTCCAGAAAAATGGAGGGCATAGGGGGATGGGGAGTGATAGGAGGACATGTCTATTTGACTGTGCTGTTCAGCTTTATTTCACTTAAATATTCTTTTATTAAGAGACTTGGAAAGTTCAGTGAATTTTTATAAACCAATCAATTAGCAAGCATTTATTTAGCTCCTTTGAGCTAGGCCCTGTGGTAGGCACAAGGGATACAAATACAATAAATGAACTCCTATTCATAGGATTCCTCTCTCCTCCTTTCTACTCCTTAGAATCATTACCAACAACACTGTCTGTCACTAGTTGTCCATTGGATATCTGCCTACCATGTAACCATGTTCCTGAAAAAAAGTTCTTCTCTCATTCTGCATTTCAGAAACATCCAAGGAAGGGGAGTTCAACTCAATTCCCCTTCATCTAATCACCTCTCCCTTGGCTTCATCCAAACCAAGAGACCTAAATCCTCCATAGAAGGCTTGTGTCACAGGTCCTGCTTAAGTAGATCTAACTTCTTTTTTTCAAATTCTATTTATTTTATTCTGAACTTAAGAAATAAAAAAACATTTCCATTACATAGTAGAATATGGGGGAAAAGATGATTGCACATCTATTATGTACAACTCACTATTACTCTTAAATATATAATAAAGTTATCATGTAACTTTCTTTTTTTTTTCCTTTTTTCTTCCCTCACCTGCCCCCATGGCTGCCATTAGATACAAATGTGTGTGTGTGTGTGTATGTAAAAGCATTCTATACATACTTCTATTTAGCTATTTTTGCCCATATATTTCTATTATGATATACATTAATCTACTTCTTCAAAATTCCTTATTAGCAATATGTTGCAGCTGTCTCAGATCCACCAGGCACCTATCCACACTGCTTTTGGGTGAGCCTCAATTTCAATTCTTCAGAGACAACAGTGTTCCATGACTCACAGCCAAGGTTGTGCTGGAGCCAACTAAACCACTAGCTGATAGCTAAATATTCAGGATGAGCACTTATACCTCAAAAATTGCCAAATGGGACAAATTGGGGCTTGATCTATTGTTTTATTGATTGACTAAACTCAAGAAAGTGATGAAGAAAATATTAATAAGGGGAAAAAATGTAACATGTTATACATATGTTTTATTTACTTATTTTTAGACAACAAGTTAAACATATACCAGCGTACATACTTCTGCTCACAGCAGATGGCAAGTCTTTTAATCCACCCAACAGAAAATACAAAAACAACCAAAAGGACTCATAGTAGCACATAAACTATTGATAGGATTTTCCCTGCCTTCTCCAGTGAGTCACCATCTTTCCCCAGGGTCTGTTCAATTCACCAAATTCACCTTCCCAAAGAAGGGTAACAAACTTAAGGTTACTCCAGGGGCAACACTCGTTATTCTGGTGGGTTCTTATTTCAACCCAGAGATCCATATAGACATCCGACTTTATAATATTACACTGAGGGTTTGAACATCCTTATCTCATGAAGGAAAACAAACTACAAAGACAATCAGACCTGCACTAACCAAATAATCCTTCACTTCCCCCTATTGTGGCTTCATCCTCTTGCCTCTCCTTTATCTATTGTTAGGATGAGGACAGGGGAAGGGCATTGTGTGGGGGCAGGGAAGGAAGGAGGGAGGAAAGGGAGAGAGAGATTGGTTTTCCAAAAGACTGGTGCTGCTCAATATCTCCCCTGTCTCTCCAGTGCCTTTGAATTCAGCATTGCTAAAGAAAGGCAAGTCTAAAACAAGTACTTTCTAGGAATTCCTCTTTTCTCTCTAGAAGGTTGGATTTCAGAAATCTTGAACCTATTATCTAGAAGGGTAGCCTGAGATTAGCCCTACCCAGAAACTCCCTACTTTTTCCTAACAGACTGAGATTGAGAAACTCACTTCTTGATTCATCTATCCTGGGACCACATGCAACTACCTCATGTCTCTCTCACTACATCTCCAGGGTTGGGTCCAGGTCCTCAGTGTCCAAGAATTTAGTGTCCAGCAACTAGTCTGTCAGTCCACATGGATAAGAATATGCAAAAACCCCATGTGCCTCTGCCCCAAAGCAGCCATTATTGAAGGGAAGAGAGTAGGGGGAGAAAGCTCCTCACCCTGCTCAGATCTATTCCTAACCCTGCCTCTCTCTCAGGCTCCCTGGGGGATGAGGGGAGGAAGGGTGAAGGGGGGGAGTAAAGAGAGGCCAACTCTGCAACTAACCCTCTTTTGGAGTATAGTCCATCCTTCTGTATCAAACTAAGCCGGTAAATGTATTCCCAGATGATCCAGACCAAGTTGCAAATGAGTCAAATGGGAATTTCCAAAACCTTTGTGGATAGATGAAATCAGACTTACTACACTATAATTCATCAAGTTGATTAACAAATTCCCCTAGTTAACCTCCAATGTTTAAATGTTTATATTACATTTTAAATATACTCATCATTGTTTTAATGAGTTACTATCATATCTGCTGTACATCATAGGTATTTGGTGTTTATTGAATTGGACTATGTTCACCATATACTTACATCATCAATGGGAGAATAAGAAGGGAAAGAGCTATCCACACTTAAACCTAAGAAAGAAGATTGATTGATGGGCCTCCTGAGTTGAAGACCTAAGAGCAATCCTTTTTAAAAAAATCTTAATGTAACTATTTCCTTATTGAATGATACCTAAATGATTAGGATATGAAAGTGTCTAAGGAATTCATAGTTCATAAAATTTTCATCCATATCTTAAGATATATTAAAACTGGATCTAAACAGAAATTAACCTTCTCTTCCCTCCTCCTAGAACAAAGAAGCTAGTAATTCAGTATTAATGTCTTGATTCTGAAATAGAAATTAAAAAAAAAAAAACCTGGTCATTTGTTTTATTTCATCCTTTCTCTTTTTCTCTCCTTTCCATGATTTAAAGCCAAAGGCAGGAAGGCAAAGGAGAGACAGTCTGAAATCTAATCCCTGGCACCCCACAGTTATCAGGAATCAAATCTCTCCAACCAAAGGGTCTCCATTAATAGTCAGCATCTTGAGTGTAGCTTCTTTACCAGTTGCCACCTGGGAATAGTTCCAGTTTCAAGAGTTTTTTTCTCAACGCATGGCTTTAAGAAACCTGGAATTTATTCTAGATGATAATTTTGTGTTTCTTGTTTCAGATGGTTACACCACTGATGACATTGAATTTTACTGGAATGGAGGAGAAAGTGCAGTATCAGGGGTTAACAATATTGAACTGCCTCAGTTTTCAATTGTGGATTACAAGATGGTGTCAAAGAAGGTGGAATTCACAACAGGTAAGAACATCACTACCAAACAAATGCAAAAACAGTGGAAGAGGAGAGGAGTCATGAGAAGGGAGAACATGACCCAAGACTGTTCATAATCTGATTCTCTTTCTTTTAAACCCAGGGGCATATCCACGGTTGTCACTGAGTTTTCGGCTTAAAAGAAACATTGGTTACTTCATTTTGCAAACTTACATGCCTTCAACGCTGATTACAATTCTGTCCTGGGTATCTTTTTGGATCAACTACGATGCATCTGCAGCCAGAGTTGCACTAGGTAATGTGTTTTCAAACTAGCAAAATGCTAATGTGTTCTGAGTTCAAACCAACCAACCTATTGCAGCAAGTATAAGCACCCAATTTTCTTACTGTAAAGACTTTCCAAATAATTAAAATTGCACAGCTAATCATGAAAACATACTAGATAGTACACTGACTAGACCACAGTCAAATGCTTCTAAGTCAAAATAATTTTCTGAAATATCACACACAAATTAGCTTTTTGAAGACTTTAAACAATTATTTATATACAGATTCTGAGAGAATGTCTATTTTTTTAAACATGCTGTCTCATTTTTATTCCTACTTGCCATATTGGAGAGCATTTACCTGGCTTCGTTCTCAAAATAATCTGAGGGGAAAAAACTCTTACCAATTCAGAATTAGAAAATAATATTTCAAGACACCCATTTTGGTAGTTTGAAAAATAATCTTCTGGAACTTTAACCAGAGTAAATTCTACTGACTCCCATTTCCTTTAAGTGGAGCTCATTATGCCAGGATAAGACAAGGGCTATTCATCAAATACATTAATGATCTGTGATTAGAAATGAGTAGAAAATGGTTTCCTTCTTGGGGAACAAAATCAGGCATTAATCATAGTATAGCTGAGTAGTTACTGGGTCACAGGGCAAAGAAGCCATACTTCAAAGTTTAAATGATTACTTGGGAAGTAAGAAAAGAAGATATCTTCTTTTCTTACTTCCCAAGGAAGTAAGTGGTGTAAGTAAGTAAATCAGTGGTGGGTTTGGCCTACTTTGGCATCCATGGGTCTTCTTGGCTATTTTATATTGGGCTCAACTTAACTTATCACACTTAGTAATTCATCTACATGTACCAATAGAGTACCAATTCTTTGAATAGGCTAGAATATAAAATTTCCTTTGAAGCTACTGGATAATATTAGACAACAAGAGCATCCTTTCATATTTAGACTATGTGTCATCTCTACAGCTTGTTGGCTGAGTACATCAAGCTTATAAGGTCAAGTAGTAGCAGCACCTTATACAAGCATTGAACACATCAGGAGTAAGGAACGTATGCAAATAATTTTCCATATCATGCGTATATATACTTATATTTTAAATGTGTATGTATGCGTATGTGTATATGTTATAGTTACAGACCCATTACTGGCTAATGTACACAACAGGAAAAAAAAAGTTAGTAGAGACATAAATTATAATTTTGTCTACATTTCTGTTATCCAGGCTAATTAGTTTAAGTGGAGTTTCATGATTAGAGGTCTCAGTAGCAAGAAGCACAAACTGAGACTGACTTTCTGGAATCAGATACAAAATTTTTGAAATTTAAATAACTTGTGGTAACGTAAAACCCTTTTGCATTTGCTTCTGCTCTCTGTAGCCACAAATAAGTTAGAGCTTCATACTTAAACAAATGAAAAATTAGCCTTAGGAATAGATGTGAAAACAGAAATACAATACATTTTTAATAAAAATTATTCTTTCTAGGAGCAGCTAGGTGATGCAGCAGATAGAGCTCTGACCTGAGTTCAAATCTGGCCTCAGACACATTGACAATTACTAGCTGTGTGACTCTGGGCAAGTCACCTAACCCCAATCGCCTCACCAAAAAGCAAAAAAAAAAAATAGTCTTTCTTCTTATGAACATTATCCTTTGTTTGCTCTTTAGCCATGACATATATGTACACACGTATTGTGAGGAGTTATTCTCTTCAAAGAAACAAGCACACTAAGTTGGAAAATACTTCATATGCACTTCTCAGTCCATCATATTCAAAACCATTTCTCATCTGTATCATTTTACTTTTTTTTTTACTTTTTTCTGCTCTAATAAGTTTGTGTTGACCAAATCATAGTTATCTTCTTGCCTCTAGGAAAGAGAAGGCCAGAACAATCTTTTTCTTTCCTAATTCACATTACTGTCTTCTTGCATTCTTTTAAAACCAACCTTCCTCTGTATTTAAGTTTTCTGGCCTCCTGCTCTTACTTGTGACATCCTCCATGAAGTTTTTCATCTTTCTCATTTTTCTGCCTCCATTCGTTTTATATATATCTTTAATTTCTTTTCTCTTACATATAACCTTTGTGATATCTTGTGCCCCGCTATCACAGCCTAATCAGTCTAGAGTTCCAATTCCTTCTCCACTGTGACTTCTTGATTCTTCTGATCAATACAGAATATCAATCTGCACCCACATGAACCATGTATGATTTAGAGTAGGACCATATTTAAAAGATAAGTTAAATAGGCCTTGTTCCTGACCTGTAAGAGGTTTACAGTCCTAAGATACCTCACCTCAAACTCAGTTCTTTCAGAAGGTGTTTATGTGCCTCTGTGTTAGGCTCTAGAGGGAAGTGGTCAGAGATGAGATTGAGAAATGCCACCAACAAAATATTACATATTCAGAAAATAATTCTAAAACCAATGACTTTGTGCAAATTATTGGGTTTTCTCCAAAATAATAGCAATGGTGTTACATTACTATCTAATGCTGAATTTGTTGAAACAAGCTGCTCTATTGGCCTATGGGAAATCATATTACTGTCCTTAAAAGAGAGATTCTTGATATTTTTGTGTGTGTCATGGACCTCATCTTTGACAATCTGGTAAAATCTTGAGTTTTGTCTTTCCACTGGACTTAGATGACAACTTTGTGAAACTCTGCCTCATTTAAATCCAATTCATGCACAAGTCAAGACATCACCCTTCGATGTCATTAGTCCTCTTTGAAAAGGAAAGACAAACAACAAAGCCTATAGACGTGTTCTCAGAATACTGTTTTTAAATGTATAAAATAAAATACATAAGATTACAAAGGAAACAAATTACATTGAATTACATTACAGTTTTATATATTTTAAATTCATGGACTATAACCATAGAATGCTTACCAATCTACAGGCAATGTACAGAATGGTTTCCTTCAGTGCTCTGGGAGGGGTCAATGAATGGAGAGGAGACTAGACAATGGTAAAGAAAAAGTTCAGAAAATATGAATGAAGGATCTGTCACCTATTGTCTCATGCATCAAACAGTATTTTAATCTGTGATTTGTTTTTCTTTGTACCTTGCTCAATAGGAAATATCTTATCAGCATACCACAAATATCAATTAATATTTTTAGGCATCCTGAAGGAGATCTCTTTGCAGGCTGCAACCTGCTGATAAAAAAAAATCTTCCCTACCAAATGGCTGACCATCCTAAAGCCATTATTCCAGGAGAATAGCCATAGAATGGAATGGTCAACCCTCTCTACCCAAAATAACTTCTTCTCAAAGCTGCTGTAAGTCAAGTTTGGCCTTTTTGTTTTGCAGGAATCACCACCGTGCTGACCATGACCACCATCAGCACTCACCTCAGGGAGACCCTGCCAAAGATCCCCTATGTCAAAGCAATTGATATTTACCTGATGGGCTGCTTTGTGTTTGTGTTCCTGGCACTGCTTGAATACGCCTTTGTAAATTACATATTCTTTGGGAGAGGCCCTCAGAAAAAGGGAGCTGGGAAAACAGACCAGGGGGCTAATGAGAAGAACAAACTGGAGATGAATAAAGTCCAGGTAATGTACTGAGCATTAACAACTGGACAATTGCTCATTTTCTTATCAGGAAAACATGCTCTGGGATAGCCCATGATTGCATTTAGTTTGATTTTCAATAGAATCTAGTAGTCTATTAAAGAATTATTTGATTAATCTGAAAATGTGCTCAACAATGTGGTTTTCTAAGACTAGCGTGTCCAAATTGGATTCCCCCATCACGAAGGTAAGCAATACCTTGCTTTTCTGAAAAGATACTCTTTGAACCTGGGTTTGAAATATTCTGATTTAAGTTGGTGGGTCCATAAGCACAGTGTAGATTCTGTACAGAAGAAGTCAAGAGACCAATACCATCATCTACAAAATAAAACTAGTAGGACTAAAACTGTTCTAATGAATGAGATAATAGATGTAAACCCACTTTGAATTCTTCGAAAGAGTGATGTTCTACAAATTCAGAGTACCATTACCATTTTTATCCTCACTATTAGCAGTTCTTGTGAGCTGTGGACCTCAATGAGGATAGTTATTGATCTATTTGTTCTTCTAAAACATTTATCTATTTTAGTCTCTGTGGGTTTGACATATGTACCACATTTCTTTGAAATCTGTTAAAATTACAGAAGAAATGCTCATTTGAAAAATGCTACTAACTTAAATTTCATTTCAAGGTGGCTGATTGAATCATAAATCAAACTATAAAAGTTATCTTCATACTCTTAGCAGTCTACCAAATCAGTGACTTGAACCCAGTCCATTCTATCAGTCTGTGTTCTAATCAAAGTATCAAGAAACTAAGAGATGACCAGGCAAGGGACATGTCTTTTCCACTGCACCAGATGTAAATATTTTTCACACTGAAGAAAACTTGGTATTTTATCAATACATCCACAAGGAAGTTTCTTGGTGTTTTTTTTTAACTTTCATCAAGCCTAATGTGACACACATTTATTAAATGCCCTCTATGTCCCAAGCACTGTGCTGGTCACTAGGCATACAAAAATAAAACAGTCCGTGACTCTTAGGAATTTGCGTTCTAATGGGGGAGGGGGGGAGTGAACAGTGTGGAATGAAATGTACAAAGACAAGTAAATGCTAAATATATATGAAATAAATACCAAGTAATTTTGATCTGAGAGGAGACACTAATGGCTAGGAAGATCAGGAATGACCTGAGTTTAAAACAGAGCTAGTGATTCCATGAAGTTGAGGTAAGGAAGGAGTGTGTATCAGGCCCAGAGGTGGGAGATGAGATAATATATGTGAGGAACATCATGCAGACCACCTTTTCTAAGCCTAAGAGTGCATGACAGGGAGAAGTACGAAATAAGTTTGGAAAGATAGATTGGAGTCAGATCATAAAAGGCTTTAAATGTCAAACAGAGGAATTTGATGGGGGGAGGGGGGTTGTTTGTTTGTCTGTTTGTTTAATCTTAGAGGCAATAGGGAGTTCCTAGAACTTCCTGAGCAAGTGACTGACTTGGCCTGACTTGTATTTTAGAAACAGCATTTTGACAGCTCTGTGGATGATGAATTAGAAAGGGGGAAGGAATAGAGACAGGGAGACCAATTGGAAGGCTATTACAATAAGCCTTATGAGAAGTGATAAGGGCCTAAACCAGGGTGATGATAGCCAACATGAATGGAGAGAAGGGAACAGATTGGGAAATGTTGTCCAGATAGAACAGACATGTTCTGGGAAGTGGTGGTCTTAACGAGAGGGTAAGGAAGTATAACTCGTTACAGATGACTCCAAGGTGACTGGAAGGATGATAGGGTCCTCAACAGAAATAGGAGGGTTATAAGGAGAAGTGGAATAAAGATGAGTTCTGCTTTGGATGTGTTAAGTGTAAAATGTCTTTAGGAAGTGAAGTAGAAATAGCCACCAGGCAATGGACAAAGTGGTTGGGAGGTTAAGGAGAGAAGTGGGGTGAGCCTGTAAATCTGAGAGTCACCGGCTTAACTATGAGAACAGATGATATGACTGAGAGCATGAAAAAAAAAGTAAAGGAAAGGAAAGAAGACATAGGGCAGAGCTTCTACCAATTTATTCTAGTCGTGTCTAAGCCTTCTTCCACATGATATTTCATATTTCCATACTTCCATATATTTCAGATATTTAATAGCTAATAATAGCTAGTGTTTATATAGCTCCTACTGTGTTCCAAGTGCTTTACAAATATTAACTCATTTGATCCTAACACAACATCCCTGTGAGGTAGGCGCTATTATTATCTCCATTTTATAGTTGAAGAAACTAAAGCAAACGGAGGGTAAATGACTTGCCCAGAGTCACACAGCTAGTAAGTGTTTGAGGTCAGAGTTGAACTCAGATCTCCCTGCCTCCAGGCCCGACACTCTATCCACTGCACCACCTAGCTGTCCTTGTTTTACTTGAAGATAACAATTATGCCCAACCTAAGTATTCTTTTCTCTAGACTAAACATGTCCGTTCCCTTCCAATGATCCTCATACGACATGGACTCAAGTCTCTTTACCATCCCAGTTATCAGCTTGTTGCACATATTAGCTTGTCAATTTCCTTCTTAAAATGTTATTGAGTTGTTTGCAGTCATATCTGACTCTTTGTGATCCCATTTGAGATTTTCTTGGCAAAGATACTAGAGTGGTTTGCCATTTCCTGCTCTAGCTCATTTTACTGATGAGGAAACTGAGGCACAAACAGGGTTGAGTTACTTGCCCAGGGTCACATAGCTAGTAAGTGTCTGAGGCCAGATTTCAACTCAGGAAAACGAGTGTTCCTGACTCCAGCCAGATTCTCTATTTACTACACCACCTAGCACAAAACACCCTACTATAGAAATGCTGTTTATCTAAGAGGCAGCTAAGTTGCACAGTGGTTTGAGTGTTTGACCTAGAGTTAGGAAGACCTGAGTTCAAATCTGACCTTAGACACTTACTAGCTGTGTGACTCTGGACAAGTCATTTAACCTCTGTCTGCCTCAACTTCCTCAGTTGTAAGTGGAGATAATAATAGCACCTACCTCCCAGGTTTATCGTGAGGATTAAATGAGATAATGTTGTTTTAAAATGTTTATCATAGTGCCTGGCACATAACAGGAGCTTAATAAATGCTTATTCCCTTTCCTTTCCCTTTCCCAAATATGCCTTTATCCAAGTTATTAACAAAAATATTAAACAACAGATACCTAAAGACCTACACTATGAACCTTTAAGGTACCTTCAAGCCATTAATGACTATCCTTTGGATCTGACCATCCTTCCAGTCCCAAATCCACCCAACTGTACCGTCTTCCAGTCTCCACCTTTTCCCCAAGAATAGTGAGAGACTTTGTCAAATGCTTTGCTAAAACCTAGGTGAAGTATTTCCATAATATCCCTTTATCTACAAGTTGAATGACGCTATCAGAAAATGAAAGGAGGCCAGTCTGCCAGGAGTTATGGAGCCTTGCTGGTTCTTTGTCATCACAACCTCTTTTTCTAGGTATTCACTAACCAGCCCTCTAATAGTAACATTCTGGTTTTTTATGAGGAATTCTAAAATACCTTCGACGTACTCTTGAAGTCTATAAACTCAGCCAGAGATCAAATAATGAAAATAAGCTATTAAGTTGGCTCTCCCAAAGGAATAATTCTAATCCCAATACTGTATCACTTACCCAGATGACCACAGTAACAGTTTATGGCTTTAGGCAGGACTTAGCATCCCTCTGGGTGCTAATTTCTGGATTATTACAGACTTATTGGCACCCCCCAGCTGGGTTCTAATAGTCTTTGAGCCAAATCCCTTGGATAGCAGCTTAAGCATCCCAACTGACCAAAACTATCCAGACACCTCCATGTGACCCATCACATCTGCCTGCACACATAGGATGTGTGAAGTCACTGGCTCCAGCCCAATTCTCTTCTACTTACCCTGACAATCTTCAGGGCTTTTTTTTTCAGGTTTTTTCAGGTTTTTCTTTCCACTGTCACTTTTTTCACTTCTTAATTAGCAGACAGAGAGTGACAGGAATCATTGTGGACTTTTTAATGTATCTTAAATGCTTATTTCTCCTACTACCTACTTTTAAAATGTCAGGGGAACCTCAACATGTGATTTATTCAGTTGAAGTGCTCTGCCCTAGTGTTATTTAAAGAGCTTCTTCTATGCTTTCAAATGCATATGATGCAGCATGATACATACTCTAGAAAATACAGTGGCCTTCCAGTACAATGGAAATGGTCTAGGCCTGGTGAGGCAAGATTCACGAAAGAAGAGAAATGATCTCTAAAACTGTTATAAGAGTTCCTTCCACCCATGTAACAATTGCTCCTGAAATTTAGGACAATGTTCAGTATACTCCAGATTGATACAGTCACCACAGTGTCATCCACAGAAAGAGACCACTAGAGAACCCCACAATCTATGGGAAACAACTTTGCCCTCTGTAATAGACCATTCAAGAGAGTAGTGAATACCTTTATTAAGAATATATCCTCAGACACACAATACTCGCTTAGCTGTGTAACCCTGGGCAAGTCACTTAACCCCAATTGCCTCGCCAAAAAAAAAAAAAAGGAGAAGAAGAAGAATATATCATTGTTTTATCCCGTCCTTAATGCCAACAATCAGATCATTGACAAGTTATTTCTATGGTTTGATCTATTGATGAATCTTGTATAATCTCAACATGTGCATGGGGGCAACTTGTTAGAACAGAATCAATTTTGGGGGGAAATAGTAAACACATTGGAATCTTACCTATACCTTTTAGGTAGTTTTATGACTATGAAGATGTGGTCTGCCATAGAAAGTTTTCTGCAAAAGACTCTCTCTTCGTTTCACATATTTCCAAAAGAAGAGATATTTTTACTTTTTTTTTTTTGGCAATTGGGGTTAAGTGACTTGCCCAGGGTCACACAGCTAGTAACTGTCAAGTGTTTGGTCTGAGACTGGATTTGAACCCAGGTCCTCCTGACTTCAGGGCCAGTGCTCTATCCACTTCCCCACCTAGCTGCCCTAAAGAGACAGTTTTAAAAAACATGTAGGTCATTTTCATTGAGGTGTTGAATTAAATCATACGGGCCTATAGTCATTGAGGTCCTCTTGACTGCCTTTATTTTAAATAAAATGTCTGCTTATTTCCAATCATTTGGTATCTTTCTTCTTTGGGATATATTGAAAATTGCAAATTATATTGCCCAAAAAAATAGCAAAACAGTGGGAAAAATCCTGAGTACACCAAAAGCTTGTTTTGATACCCAATTAAACCATATCATCCCAAGAACACTTACAGATGGAAGTGGAAGGAGGACAACAAATAAAAGGAAAATAAGTGATATTGGTCAGCATTTCTATAGCAATCTTGTTGTTGTTTGTCCTTCGTTCTCAAAGAGAACCATGACATCAGGGGGGTGAAGCCTTGACTTGCAAGTGAATTGCATTTAAGTGAGGGAGGGCTGTGCAATGTCACCAAACACCTCACTTTCACCTCCAGGGTCATCTGGGTCCAGTGGTGAGATATACATCAGGACAATTAGAGACAGCCCCGGATGCAGTGGGATACCGTGGCCTTTTTAAGCTAAGGTCTCAATTTGACTGAAGCAATGCCCATTCAGTGATTAAGGTTAGGTAAGAAATGAGGCAAAGAATGGCCTCTTTGACCTACTTAAA
Source organism: Vombatus ursinus (assembly GCF_900497805.2). Taxonomy (NCBI): domain Eukaryota; kingdom Metazoa; phylum Chordata; class Mammalia; order Diprotodontia; family Vombatidae; genus Vombatus; species Vombatus ursinus. Next base: position 56,102,885 of record NW_020954596.1, read on the forward strand.
AAAAATCAATCTGGAAGGAGAAGACCCTCAGGGTTTCTGGCCAAAACAGAAACAATTGCTATAGCAATCTATCCTCATCATGGATGACAATGCAGCCAACTTGGACTCTTAACCATCAAAACCAGATGAATCACAGAATTTTAGAGATGCAAGCCACCTCATCAGCCATCTGCTCTAATCCATGCCTCACAAAGGAATCCCCAGTATAATACACATAACCACTAGTCATTCAACTTCTGCTTCAAGACTTCAGACAAGCAAGAACTCACTATTTCCTAGAGCATCACATTCCACTGAGCTTAGAAAACTCTAATTGTTAGAAAATTTTTCCTAATATTAAGCCTAAATGTGATGCTTTGCTCCTTGCACCTAATGCTCCTGATTCAATCTAGGGCTAAATAGAAAAAAAAATCATATACCTTCCCACATGCCAGCTCTTCAAATACCTTGAACACAGTTTTCATGTCCACTCTGAATCTTCTCCTCTTGGAGCTAAACATGCCCAGTTCCTTTAACTAATCTACATGTAACAGCAGCTCATAGCCCTTCACCATACTGGTTGCCCTCCTCTGGAAAGTCTCCAGATTATCAATACTCTCCCACAACTGAGCACAGCACACCAGACATGGTCAGAATAGGACAGTATACAACTGAACTATTGCTTCCTTATTCCTAAAAGCTATGCATCTCTTAATGCAGCCTAAGATTGCTCTGCATTTTCCCACATCACAAAGGGAACTCGCCTCAAACTTTCAGGCCCCTAAAACCCTGAGCTCTTTTTCAGATATACTAATGTGTAATCATATCTCTCTCTCCCTCCCCCATCAAGTACATATGAAATGTCTTGGGTTTTTTTTTTTTTAACCCAAGTATAAGACTTTACTTTATCCCTATTGAATTCCATGATATTATGTACTATAATCTGGCCTCACACACTTACTAGCTATGTAACCCTGAGCAAGTCACTTAACCCTATTTGCCTCGGTTCCTCATCTGCCAAGAGGAGCTGGAGAAGGAAATGGCAAACCACTCCAGTATCTTTGCCAAGAAAACCCCAAATGGGGTCACAAAGAGTGGACATAACTGAAAATTGATTGAACAACAACAAAATGTACTATATCAGGAACTAAAAAGGGCACTTAAGAATGTCAGGAAGACCAGACCAAGTTCACACAGAAGTAATCCAAGAAATAAAATTTTTAAACACTGAGGGGTCAATTTTTAATATATCTCAAAGCATATATTAAATATACATTAAAAAAATGTTCCTAACTATATCACCCGTTTTAAAAAATAAACTAGCAAAACTTGGCTTATATTAGGTGGGATTTCATGGTATGTAAGGTTAAGAATTTTTTGTTTTTAGATTCGTTGCAGGCCTTTCAAGTAGGATATAAGGGGAAAGAGCTAGGAAAACTTTATGGCACACAGGCACAATGATGTGGAGCTGTGGATTGGTCCAGTCATTCAGGGGAGTCATTTGGGACTTCCCCAAAAGTTACTAAACAGTGCATACCCTTTAACCCAGCAATTCCACTACTAGGCATCTGCCCCAAAGAGATTAAATAAAGAGGGAAGGACCTATGCATACAAAAATATTTATAGCAGCTTTTTTCATAGTAGCCAACATTTGGAAGACAGGGAGTGTCTTCCCATTGAAAAATGGCTAAGCAAATTATGGAATGTGAATGTAATGGAATTATGCCATAAGTTCTGCCAAACTAAACAGTAGCAACAGACACTGGGAAGACCTCTATGAATGATGCAGATCGAAGTAATCGGAACCAGGAGAACAGTTTATACAATGATAACAACATTATAGAGAAAAACAACTTTGAAAGACTTTAGAACTCGGATCAGTACCCTGATAAATCACAAGTCTAGGAGAAAGAAGATAAAATATACTACCCACCTCCTGCCAGAAAAGTGATAAACTTAAAATGCAGAGAGAGAAATATATTTTCAGGCATGGACAGTGAGGGAATGTGTTGTGCTGAACTACGCAAGTTTATGATGAAGGCTTTATTTTTCCAGGGTTGTTGTTATTGTCGTTCATTTAGGGGGAGAGTGTGTCGGAGAGACAAATTACAAATGCCCATAGAAATAAAAAATAAATAAGTTGTAAAGGAAAATACTTTCCCCAAAAGTACCATCTTTTTCACAGTCAGAGATAGTACAACGAATACTGGACTTGAAAACAAACCTGGGTATGAGCCTGGCTCTGAAATCCACTGCCATGAGATCATGGGCAAGTCTCATTACCTTTCTAGGCCTTAGTTTTCTCATCTCTAAAATGGGTGTAATACCTTCTATACCTGTGATGAATGGGCTCTTTTTCAGAAAACATAGAAGCACAATTGGTTATATTTATGTAGCACTTTTAGGTTCGCAAAACACCTTTACACACACATTGCCTCATTTGATCTTCACAACCACTCTCTGAGATAAATGCTATTATTTTACATAGGAGGAAATTAAGGCTCAGAGTTCCCTAGGGTCAGAACTAGGATCATTCAGTTAATACGTACATGAGGTGGAATAGAACCCAGGTCTTTCTGCCTCTAAGTGCAGCAATATATCTACTACTCATGCTGACTCCACAAAACTGTAAAATACTTCCTGTGTATTGTTATTAATATTACCACGTGTGCTCTCTAAGGCTTCTACTTCTTCCTTTTCCTTTTCCCAAAATCAGATTCAGATAATACGTTAACAACCAAAGGAAGCTGGCCACTTCATCTTCCCATTTGTATTATCTGAAAAAGATATGTACAGAATGCATCCTGAATTGTATTTTAAAATGCTACTCTTTGTTGAATTAAATGTAGCAGAAAAAATATTAGATTATTTTTCCTTCAATGTAAAGGTTAACTGATCCCTCTATTGCTCTATATTGTAAACAGTTTAATATAAATGGCTTATGTGCCCTAGTCATAACTGTGAGCATCCCAGAGTTTTTTGTCTTGTTGCCTCTGGGTATGGAATGGCATTGCTCATTTATTACACACATGGCCTTCTGTGAGCCTTTGTGGACAGTCATGTCAACGGACAACTGCACCAAAGTCGCAGAAGTGTGTGCTTTGTTTTGATTTATGGTCATAGCAGCTGCATTGAAGCTCTTAAAATGAACCCATAAGGCACTGCAGATGTTGAATCCAGGTGTGAGAAATGCTTCACCCTCCAAGGTGACAAAGACTATAGATCTATGAAACCTTCAGACATCATTGGAAACTTAGAATCCTACTGAGAATTTTGACACATTTCAGACTACAATGAGCCTATCAAAAAGAGGGTCTCCGAGATATTTGTTTTCTTAATAAGGAGTATATAGTAATACATCTATATCTATACATAATTTAAGAGAGCATGAGAAAATCTGTCCATTTGAAAACTAGTGTTTCTATCTGTGAATGGCCACACGGTCTTCGCCCAAATGCAGATGACTATTTAAGGAATTCCAGACTGTCAGGGGTATGATGAAAGGGCCCAAAACATCCTCCAAAGGAAGGCACCAGGAACTTAGCAGTAGACAGTTCCACCAGCAACACTAACAGAAATGAGAGAGATTTTTTTCTTTACAGCAGAGGTTCTTAAGTTTTTGGGGTTTTTTGGTTTTGGTTTTTGGTTTTGGGGGGTTTTTTTGTGACATGCACCCCTAATGAAGCCTGTGGACTCCTCATGGGATTACAAAGGAAACCAATTTAATTGAAATACAATCATCAATATAGGGTTATGTGCATTATATATATATATACATATATATATATAATATGTTTCTATGGAGACAGATAGATAGATGATGGTGATAGGTAGAAAAATAGACAGATCAAGCAGATAAATTTAGAAAAGAATAGTTCCCACATCTCAGATTAAGAACTTTTGCTTTAAACCATTACCTCTTTCAAATACTTGCCATCTGTGGTGAGGCATCTAAATAAAAACACTGTCAGTAAGCTGTTTAGAGGATAGCATTTAATTTTACATTTACTACAATGAAAGTAATTTCAAAATATTAGCTATGTAGAGGTAGGGCATGTCCATAGCTTAGTCTATTACAATGTCCAATGTGGCATGATTTTTGCTATGAATTCCCATTGGCTTCACCTCCCTCCATTACAGGCTATTCCTCTCAGTTTTTGATGAAGTTACCTTCTTTCCAGCTGTACCTCAAAAGCAACCCATATTAGAATGTGAGCTCTTTGAGGGCAGGGACCATGTTTTGCCTTTCTTTGTTTCCCCAGTGCTTGGCACAGTTCATGGCATACAGTAGATGCTTGTAAATGTTGGTGACTAAGTGACTGACTTTATGACTGCCTCCTTTACTCTTATTCTACGTACTTTCTCTTCTACCGTCTGTTTTATTTGCCTTCTGTCTATGATTTCAGCAGGCCAGCCTTGCTTAGTGACTCACAGATGTCAAAAATGTTGTTGAGCATTCTGGAAAACAATTTGGAACTATATTCAAAAAGCTATTAAACTGTCTTTGACCTAGTAATGGCATTACCAGGGGTCAAAGGAAGAGAAAAAGAACCCACATGTACAAAAAAATATTTGTAACAGCTCTTTTAGTCATGGAAAAAAAAATTGGAAATGGAGGGATTGTCCAACAACTGGGGAATGACTAAACAAGTTATGGTATATGAATGTAATGGAATACTACTGTGCTATAAGAAATGATGAAGGGGATGGTTTTGGAAAAAACCTGGGAAGGCTTGTATGAACTCATGCAAAGTGAAGTAAGTCGAACCAGGAGAATAATTTAAACAGTAACAACACCAAAAAGACAAACAATTTTGAAAGATTTGTGAACCAATCACGATTCTAGAGGATTCATGATAAAACATGCTACCTACCTCCAATAGAGAGATGATGGACTCAGAGTACAAACTGAGGCATATATATACATATATATGTATATGTATGCATGTATGTATATGTGTATATATTTGTGTGTGTGTACATATGTATATGTATGTATGTGTAGTATATATGTATGCATATATAGTATGTGTGTGTATATGTATGTATATATAGAGAGAGAGAGAGAGATGGCTAATGCAGGAATTTGTTTTGCTTAACTATACATGTTTACAACGGATTTTATTTTTCTTGCTTTCTCAAGTGTGGAGGAGAGGGAGGTAGGATGGAGAGATTTCAGCAATGAAAATAAGATAAAATTGAAGTTGTTGTTTTTTTAAAAAAGAGTACAGAAAAAAATTTCTGAGCTTATTAGAAAGCCAAATTTATTTGTAAATGTTAGCACCACTCTTGCAGGTAACTCAGAGTAACATCTATCCTCTTGAAACTAAGCAGAATTTATTATTGTGTTATCGCCCAAATGCCCACCTCCCTATAAAAACCGTATGTATTAGCTGCACCTTCCAGAAATGAGGAGTGGGAGGGGAAACCACTATGAAACAGGAAGCCAGGGAGTACTGGTTATAGGAATGTCCAGAGTTAAGAGAGGAGGATGGTCAGAGTGGGAATTCAGAAAACAGCAAGGCATGCCACAGAGGCATCTCATAAGGGAGAAAGACATTCATTTCTGACATCAGTATACATTTCAGTCAGTAACTGGTAAGCAAAACAAACAAAAACAAAAGGACAGAGCACTTCCCTATTCATGAATTTGTGGCTAAATGCAGCTAAAGCTTGCTGTCCCTTTTTCCAGGTTGATGCTCACGGCAACATTCTTCTTAGCACCCTGGAAATAAGGAACGAAGGCAGTGGTTCAGAAGTGCTTACGAGTGCTAGTGACCCCAAAGCCACCATGTATTCCTACGACAGTGCAAGCATACAGTACCGGAGGCCCCCCACCAGCCGAGAGGCCTATGGTCGGAGTGCTCTGGATCGGCACGCCATTCACAACAAGGGGCGTATCCGGAGGCGGGCATCGCAGCTTAAGGTCAAGATCCCGGATTTGACTGATGTGAATTCTATAGACAAGTGGTCAAGGATGTTTTTTCCAGTCACTTTTTCTCTTTTTAATGTCGTCTATTGGCTTTACTATGTGCACTAAATTCTTTAAGGATAACATAATTTAGATCATTACCCTCCTCTATTGTTCTTTCTAATCTAGCAGGTCCCTAGCAGCTACACTGCTATATTTTTAAGGTAAGATATTCAGCCATCCACTTGGTTTTAGTTCCTACATATCAATTTTATTACTGTACCATGTTTACTTCAAATGAGAACAGTATTTCCCCCCTAGTACATTTCGGTCCAGATTATTAGCTCTTTGGGAGCAGCTTTGAAACAATCACTATTTATCACCATGTTTACAAAAAAAAAAATTACAACAACAAAGAGATCTAGGGCAACTTTTCCTAATATCTCTCAATTTGATTTTTTTCTCCTTTTTTAAAAATGAAAATGAAAAGAAAACCTTCCTCTTTTCCTGTATTGCTTCCTGGTGATCTGTAACATCACGCTGCCAAAAAATAAATAAATAAATTCTAATGTCTCAGAACAAGCCATTGACAAGTTACAGATTCTCAGGAAATCTCTGTTCCCTCCACCCCACAACAGAGGGAAAACAAGGAATCCCAAAGAGAAAAAGATTCTCCCACCCACCCCACTCCCAGAATCTACTCTATACCTAGTGTGAAGGTTTTCCTAATCTGTGGGGTGGAGAGTAGAGGAGGTAGGGGTGGAAGGGAGACAGAGACGTCAGCAATTTGCCTTTAATTGTGCTTGTCCCGAGTTTGTATCAAGGTCCTGCATTGCCTGCTTAAATGATGTACTATACCTTTAAGCTAGATCCTCTGGAAAGGACTTATTGATAGGATTGTCAGGCAAAATGTAAATTAACTTTAGATCCAAGCTTGTTTGTTATTGTGAACATCTTTTCTTCTTCTGACTTAGAAAATTTTGTGGCATTGTGCCATTTTTCTAAAAGACTATTTCAACTGAAAAGCCCTTGCCTCACATCATTCATCCCTTCCTTGATGCTCTCCTATCATATTATAAAGTCCTTGCTCCAGATGAGAGAAAAACGTAAAAAGACAGAGACAGAGACACACAAAGAGATAGAAGAATGCAGAGACTCACAGAAAGACACCAAGTAGAACACAACTGGAAAAACAGAGACACACAGATACATCAAGAGGCAAACACAAACAAAGACACATAAAGGGGAAGGGGAGAAAGAGAGAGAGAAAGAAAGAGAGAGAGAGAGAGAGAGAGAGGAAGCGAATATCTTATTGAGAAATAATTTTCTCCTTTCCATAGGGGAGGCAAGACGAATATGCTGAGAAGGCATGTGAACTGCCAAACATAACATGAAAAAGTAGGTATTTCTCAGTGTTTCGAGAAGCATTGTCTAAATCATGTACTGGTTACAAGATTCAGAGGGAGTTTGGAAGCAAGATATTAGATTACTGCTGGTTAGTAAAATAAATGTAAATATTCTACATGTGCTCCAGAATATAAAATGTAAAATGAATCCTCTGGGACAGTTCTGAGAAAACCAAAACAATTGTTCTCCTATTCTACTGGTTAGTAAAATAAATGTAAATATTCTACATGTGCTCCAGAATATAAAATGTAAAATGAATCCTCTGGGACAGTTCTGAGAAAACCAAAACAATTGTTCTCCTATTCTACTGAGAACCTTTCTCCATTTTCAGAAGACCTCATTGGAGCACGGTTAGTTTCAAGGGAAAAAAAAATAATCAGTGGGCCTGCAAAAATGGCCTTCTAGGAACAGGAAAATATCACTTCAATTTCACCTCTACACTAGAGGAGGGAAGCCTCACCTGCTCTTCCCTGCCCCACCCCCAGTTCCTCACCATGCCCCTCCCTCCTTCCCATACCTACCTGGAGGAGAGGTGACCACTATTTGCCAAAGGCATGAAGGTGCCTTGGTGGCACCTGCCACCTTCCCCTCTTCTCTCTCTCCTTCTTGCCTCCAACTTTTCAGAGCCCTACCACTCATGCAGATGGGATTCTTTCTCTCTCTCTTCCTCATTTCCTACACACAATGGTACATACAGACGTCATTAAACATTCTTAGTTACCTTTAGCTCATGTCCAACCCAGGGAGAATCAAGGCTGAACATTGTGGAGAAAATAAATATTTAGCCTTCAACTGGTCATTTTATTCATGTGCTTTAAAGTGGCCATAACCTATTAAATTGCTTAAATAACAGAAGGAGCTGGGGGAAAAAAAAGAAGGAAAATGGTGTGGGCAATTATGTCCTGCTATAGCCTTAGAGATAGATGTCCAGCTGTTCAAGTTTCCCAAACATTGAAGTAGATTCTCCAGTGTAGATACATCATAGATGTTACTGCACATTCATCCCTTTGCATTCATGTTACTTTGGCCATAATGTTACACATGATGTGCATTACACTTACCAGCTTTAGGAGGCAGATACTCAGGTAAAAACATGTTGAGGGCTGGAACTACCTGAGAGAGCTTTGCCTCCATTCTCTTTTGCCAAATAGAAGCAGGAAACTGGCTGGTCATGTTGCTGGTGGAATGAGGCAAAATGTTCTCACAGTCCAACCTTTCTAGTGCTTTACACTGGGAAACAGGAGAAGGAAATACGTCATGTGCAAAATGACACTGGTTCATGGGTCCAAGGGTGGGATTTTCTTAAATGAACATTATGTATGATACTTGGAAATATTCTCAAGTACATTCCATCTTTCTGAAGTTGGTGACTATTTTATAACATCTGTTTGAGAAGCTTAATTACAACTTGCCAAATGAAAAATATATTTCTAATGCCAGACAGAAAGAATCTCCAAGATATCTTATGATGATGTCGATTCCTTAGCATCTTACCAAAGGGTGATATTCCACTGTCTTTTCTAAACCAAGTATAATCAAAAAAGTGTTTGTTTTGGTTCACTTTGGTTCAGTTGGCAATTGTGGTGATGGGAATGACAGAATAAAATGTCTCAAGAAAGAAAAAGCATGCCAAGATAAAAATTCTAAGAGGGGTGTGGAATAATACCTTAGCAGCCTCTAGCAAGGCGGATGTAAATGCTCATGTAAATTCTGTATATAGTTCATTGAAATGTTCTGTCATCTTATGTTGTGTGTGGTTGACCATGGCTTTGAATGGATGCTTAAAAAACCTGAGACCTGTAAATAGTATTCCCGTGTTCTGACAGCTGCTTTCAGTGCTAGCCCGCATGGTCACCATTCGGGCCCAAATCAGAATCTTTCAGCTCTTGTTCATTCTCAGCCATTTTCTGGTGCAGTTCTGTGATCCTGCTGCAAGGCATCGCAAGGTCCATGTGTTCAGTGCCTCCCCCCTCCCCCTCTCCCACTGGCTGGGGCAGCGGCTGTTGAGCGTGTCTAACGGAGATGGGGGGGAATCAGCAACACCAGCAGAAACGGCTAGGCCTGCCAGTCACTGCTAGTGCTGCCTCATGGGAAGTAGAGGGTGTAACTCCTGAGAGTTTATTTAATGCCTATTTGTTTATCCAGATCTCAATTATCAGTGCTTACTAAAGGGGGTCAGGGATGGGATGAAAAATTGAAATCTACAAATAACCCAAAGCCTCAATTTTGCCAAATCCTTGGGCTTCTATTGTTCTCCCCACCCAATTTCCTTTTTTTCTTTTCACCTGATTTACTAACTAGGAGTCAAAAGAGAAACTTTTAGTTTTCTAGAACCTCCTGGTTTTTCTAGCTTTATAAAAGTTTCACTATGGTTGCTAATAAAAGATTAAATGCTCAAAGAGAGAAGAAAAGGGAAGAGAAGCAAAGGATGTGGAATCCACACAGACCCAAAGGAAACCACAAACTAATCCAGCTATAAGAAAATATGGATAAGAAGGTATCTGTGCTCCTATAATATGTCATGTGGGGCCATCCAAGCCCCAGGGGAGACACTAGTTCCAGAGAAATGCACTATTTCAATGTATCTGGTTTTGGAGTATCATAGAAAAAGCAATAGATTTGGAGGTAGAAGACTTGACTTCAAATCTAGGGTTTACCATTTATTAAAGTATAACCCAGTGAAAGTCAGTTCCCCCAAGTGGGGATCAGTTTCCTTTTATGTAAAATAAAAGGATTGGATGATCTTCTAAGGCGCCACACAACTTTCATATCCAGTTAAATCTCTGTCATAACAAGTTTTTTGGCATGTAAAGGAAAGATTGATAAGAATACATTTTGACTCCACCTTGCTGAGCTTACGTGGAGGGAACTCAGTTTGACTGACAGCTATCAATTCTCAACCAGTCTATACAATCTGAAAACTACGTAGATTTTTCTAGATATGTAAACATAAAAAGTTGATACCGTAATCATCATGGACTATAAGGATGCTAAGACTGAAGTTGGTTTTCTTTTTTTCTTCCTCCTTGAGTTTTCATATCCAAAGAAGGAACTCATAGTAGTTCCTGGTTTACCCTGCCCCCCCCCAACATGTATCTATCCTCATCCTGGAGTAATAAAAGCAAATCAGAAAAGTTAGTAAAGTAAGAAATGGGTAGGTGGGGGGGAAGGTGGTTGAATTTGTGGTCCAATTTGACAGGACAACGATACTCACAGAACAACTCTGCCTGCCTTGCCTGCCACGTAGACAATCAAAACTGAGCATCCAAATAACAGTATATTTGCCTCAGGTAGACATGGTCACAAGATCAAACCCATCACTGAGAGAAGTTGGAGAGTACCAAGGATTAACACCCCACTCTTTTATGAGGGGTATATAAGCAGAGGTATCTGGTAGTACCCCACTTCTACTCCCAAACCAGTAAAGGGAGGAGAGAGGTCTATTTCCAGGCATGGCTTTTTTTTCTGAATGCCAATTATTGAAATTTTAAAACCATATATGCATATTTAATCCTCTTGGCCTTCCTTTCTAAGAACATCTATTCTGTGCTAGTTCCTTGTCCGGAATTTGTTTCATTTTGCCTCAGGTAACATGATTGAAAAGACTTACTTTCTAAGGGGATTTTTTTTTCTTTTTTCTCATTCCCAACTTTCACAAAGTATCTTGAAAACTCAGCCCATGAGCATCTTCATTTCATCAGGTTTGGATATCTTCTAGTCATACATAGTCTTCACCAAAAAAAAAAAAAATGGCTTTTAAAAAATCTCCTCAGACTCCTGCCTCAGTTGCCTTATTCTCTAAGTAGCTACTTTTAAAACCTTTGGGGGTGGCATTTGGGACTACATTAGTCACTACCACTGCCATTCTCTTCCATATTATTTCTGTGTATTTCTATATATGTGAGGAGTGCCCACCTCCTGGAATATCTGAGTGTGTTAAGAAACCTCCTATTTCAGTCCAATTCCAAATTAAGTAGGAATATCCTTGCTTACCCTAAACTAAGTCTATGGGAACCCATGGGATTTATACCAGATCACTGAAATATCCACACAAAGATATTCCCTCTGAAGTTCTTTCTATCTCTAACTCAATAATTCTATGACAACCTCACCTTGAATTTCATATATGTAAATAATATTGTGAAATAACACTATATCTATCCATAGCTTAATTAGGACAAATTTTAATCTGAATAATTTACTCCTTTCTATTTTAATCATTCAAGAATGGTATACCTCACTGTCACAAAATGCTTTATCTTTTCCCATTAGACTGGCAGATAAAAATACTAATTTTAATCTTGTCCTTTGCAGATGACTAGGTCTATGTTCTACCCCATGTCCCTCTCTCCCCAGCCTTGTAGTAGTTCTTGCCAAGTCACAAATAAAAATAAGTAACACATTTATAAAAAGTTAAATAATTGCAAGACTTGAAGGGGAAATAATATATTAAAGAAAAAGCACTGGAGTGGGAATTAAGAAAACTAGAACCTGGTTCTGGATTGGCCGCTAAATACATTTTTGACCTAGAATAAAACACAATGGTTTGTGGGCCTTGAGTTCCTCATTTGTGAAATGAATGGCTTGGGCTAAGATGATCTCCAGCCCTAAAAATCTATAACGTGATGAAGTCTCTAAGTCCTACATGTCTATCTAAGTAGAGAAGCCGCATTGTGTATTGGAAAGAGCATTGAACTTTGGGACTCAGAGAATCTAGGTTTGAGTCTTGGCCTTGCCACTATTAACTGTGAGTCCTTGGGAGCAAGTTCTTAGATCTCTCTAGGTCTGTTTGCTCACCTGGGAGATAAGGAGAGGGGGAACCAAATTATCTGGTAGGCACCGTCTATCACTAAAATCATAGATCTTCAGGACTAACAGGTTAAAGATAATTGAGTCCAAACTCTTTTTTATGCTTTTTGCAGATGAAGAAAGCAAGACTCTGAGAAAGTAAGTGATTTACCCAAGGTCACACAGCTAATAAGTAGGGAAAACAGAATTTGGACCAGGGTCTTCAGAATCCAAACCCAATGGGATTTCCATTACAGCACACTACCTGACATCTGGCCAATTACTGAATTTGTTACATTGTTCTATTTTTTTCCAAGCCTCAATATTTATCTTTCCATGTACCATAACTCTAACAAATATAAAGATTTGTTATCAGTTCTCTATTTTTATCATTCTGACCTAAAATTTCTTTATACCTTTTCCTGACCCTTTAACCATTCATCTTAATTAAATTTGGTCCATTTCAACAAGTATTTCTTAAAACATCCAATGTGTACAAGGTACTATGTGAGGTCCTGGGAATCCAAATTTGGGAGCAGGAAGAGAGGGGGATGATAGCCCTTGTTTTTCAAGGAACATACATCCTTCCAAACAGAGTCTATAAAGAGGGGCCATGTATAATAAAACTGAAAAAGTAAGTTGGATTCAGATGTAGAAAGCCTTAAATTCCATTCCTAATGACAAGAGAGACCTAGGAAAGATTTTTGAGCAAGCGGTGACATGGTCAGAACAGTGGATTTGGAAGATTATTTTGGCAGGGAGGATCATAGAAGGAATAGGTTAAAGGAAAGGAGCTCAATTAGATCGCTACTAAAATAGTCCAGGTAAGAGGTGGTAAAATTCTAAATTAGGATAGTGACCATGTAAATAAATAAGGGGATGGACAGGAGAGATATAGTCAAGGTAGAATCCGTAGAGCTTGGCAACTGATTGGATATGGACGGGTGAGGGAGCCAGAAGAATTGAAATTTTTAGAGGTTATGATCTAGGTGACTGGTTTCCTATTCAACAGAAATAGGGAAGTGTGGAGGAAGGACAAGTGAAGAGGTCAGTCTTAAAAATAAGAATGGCTATTTCTTCTTCTGAGACCAAAGCAAAGAAGAAGACAGTGAAAATAGAGGTACTGAGGTGTGATGTAGGGAAAATGAAGGAGTTCACAAGAAATGGCCTTAATTTTCTCAGTAGAACAGGAAGTGATATCCTCTTGGGGTGCTAAGGGAAGAATAGGGGCCACAAGTTAGAAATCACTTCTGAGTGTGTGATAAAGAAACAGTGGGAAAGAATAAAACAGTTGCAATTGGGCCAGGATTCAGTCTAAACTCTATAAGGGATCATATGATTCAGAGCCGGAAGGAACTTCAAGGAAAGGCCCTGTCTTCTAATTATCTGTATCCTACAAAGTAACGGTCTGTAAATGTTGACTGACTGTCTACACTACTCAGTCAACTGTTGACTGAGTGTCTTCAGTTCCTGTTTACATAAATGAGTACTGGTTGTCCCAAAATATACTAACAATACCTCTTCTGAAGGACAAGAAGAAGGGTAAAGTGGCTGTTGGATACTGCCCTTTGTTTGCTGGAATATCAAAGGTTGCTTTCTAAACAATTGCCATGGATGGAATAAATACAAAGAAATGGCCAGACTACCCTGTTGAGACCCCCACCAACTGATAATCTCAGATACCACATGCCCTCTTCGATGAATTTTTTTCTATTTTTTCCCCTTGTTTAATTTTATTCCTTTGGTCAACCAAAGCCTCTCTTCATAGATTACGTGCTCATAAAGTTGTGATTGAACTATGAGTAATTTATGGCATTAAGCACTAAAGGGACCCCAATATGAATCCTAAGGGGAATCACAACAGGGGACATCCTCTGCTAACTGTGATGGTAATCAGAGAATAATTATGAGACCTGAAAACTAATCAAGAGGCCATTTGGTCCTTGATACACTCCTAAGACTTCATCTAGAATCCCTATGATAAAAATCCTTTTTCATATGCTCCTTAATTATTAATCTTCCTGTTTTCTTGTCATATAAATTACTCATATTTTAAAATAATAATTGTACCCTTTAATGATTTACCTTAGGATGACAGTCAGATACCTTATTTCTGTTACATGATCAGATTCTCAATTATTTCTTTGATTCGCCACCTACAATCCTTCTGGATACAATGTACAACGTATGCCCTCCTTTCCAATATCTTAATCAAATCAACTCATTTTAACTTGCTTCTTGCATCTGGATGCAGCTGGAATCATCTATGAATATACTGCAGCAATATCCCTAAAGCCCTCCCAATAAGTCCCTTTGTTCATTTTCTCTAAACTCATTGGAGAATAGAATTATATATGTGTGATTGCTCGGATTTGGAAACTTTAGTATTCATTCAATTCAGTGAGATTACCCCAGTATTCTCAGTCACACATACACACATAAACACACATTTGCTGTAATTATATGTTGCATAATTTGTTCTTTTCTAGAGAATTCATATTATTTACAAACAACCCAACTGCTAAAAATCACCACGTGACAATTATTACAAAAATAAGAGTGTGTCATTTTATGTGTCCAAATATCAAATTTTTAAAAAGTCAAGGTTTTCTGAACTCTTTTTGTAATGAATGCAACATTCTTCTCCTTTGCTCTTGGATGACTAGGTAGCATTTGGAGGTGCCATGATAGAAGGCTAATAAGCAATGTGAAGCCAAGTATTGTTTTAGGGCTCAGTGGCAAAATGAAATGACAAGTTTTTTCCCATTTAAAAAAAAACTCTGTTGTTGATGAGGGATAGGAAATGTGTGTTGGGGTGAGTAAAGATGAACTGAAAATTCTATCAGAGATGTCTATATTGAACTCACCACCTTTCAATTCTCCCCTTGATTCTGCCTGATTAGACACAACCTGAAGTGATAGGCCTTTATAAAGGAATCTATCAAGTTTATGAAGGCAGGGTTAATCTATTTTTTTAAGTAATAAACTAGATATCATAGTATCCTTCTGGCAATGAAAAATGCATCTGGAGCCTCATCTAACAGCAGGTGAAGTACCTCTAGAGAGTCATCTCATACCTACAAGGAAACAAAATTTCTTATACCAGCCTCCCTGTGAAGATTATTGTACTTCACTAACATAGTGTCCTGTTCTAAAAAACTGGATTTTTCTAAAGCAGGTGCCACCCTTCTAGAATGAAAATCGATCCACTGATGCCTCTTACACAGTCATAACGTGCAATTCTTATGCAAGGGGTAAGCATCACCAAATGCACAAAGAAAAAGTAAATTCAATTGAAGTAAGGGGCCATGGTGGGAGTGGGACGTGACCCCAAAACCGTGACCTTTGAAGGAAGAAGAGAAAAAGCACCAAGTCAAGTTGTATCTACCTTCCAAAAGAGTACAAGTGCTGTAAGCATCCTCCAAATTCTAGCGCCCTGGAGCAAAGCCCCCAGTTACCCCTTGTTATGACTCTGTTCTCAGAAAACATTCCATTTCTGCTAAACTCACCAAATATTTCTAGGATGTTAGATAGTTCGATTCCCTGAAGTGTTTTAAAATCTTCAACTAATCAATCTTCTGAACAATTCAAAGTACCCTCTCAGCAGCCAAGAAAGGCCATTCCTAAAGAGCTAATTCTTAATCATGAATTTTAATATACCACACACTCTATTAGAAGATTGATAGCATGATTGGTATTACACGGCTCTTGTAAATAAAATACTCCTTTTATCTGTTTATTTTTTCAGCAGGAAGAACCTATTTGTTTAATTATGACACATAAATTGCAATATTTTACAAATACTCTTTTGACATACGCATTTGCTTTGTTACAAAAGCAAGATTGTTGCAGTAATACTTTTTATACACCAGTCATACTGCAAAAAAATGGTTAAAATAATACAAAATGAGTATTTCTGAAAACATGGGGAAATTTTTATGAAATGGAACTGGTTGAACAAATGCCAAGGATGGGCAGGTCGACTTCTTAATTTTATAATTCAATTTTTCTATTTCGTATTGGTATATGCTGCATTTTCTGATTCCAACTGCTGTCCTGTCCAATGAAATTTGTGAATCTCTGCAGATGCTTTTTACACACGAAATCAAACTTTCATACAGCGTGTGCTTTATTGTACCCTTTTGTTGGGGATTTCGTTAAAACAGTCTAACAGTTACAGTCACTCTTTCTTATGTGTTTAAAGGTCTGTATATCTTTTAATTCCTCCATTGTCTCCAAGGCTCTCTGTGCACAATATCCATGAAAACCTATAGACTGTGATTTATACAATTATTCTAAGACACAGGTTTCCCTCAAGTGCAGTGAATCAAAGAACCAGAAACTGTTAAACGGCCTCTGATTCGTGGCCCCCTTTGGTCCTTATGACTTTTTTCTATTCATTGTCATTCACACAATTTTGTGTCTTGTTCAAATTACAATCAACCTGACATACAATCAGGTATGGACACAAGAAATGCTCGTACGATTGACTTGAGGACATAGAGCTATTTTAGCAGTCACAGAACTGTCGTTCAGTCAATATTTCTTTCCCGGGTCTTGTGGTTTCACCCTAGTGTAAGGTGTTGTTTCCTTTGCTTTCCTATCATGAGGTGTTATATGCTGCAGTAAATGAATGAATGGAAAGCTTCTGAAGACTAGTGTCAAAACCATCAGCAGTATTCCCAAACCCTATGTGCAGCTTTTGAAATGTAGAATTTGCTGTAAATATGTAAACTTTATGTTAGCTTGTTTATCCTAAAAACACAAATAAAACATTGTTTTTTTTTATTTTTTAAAAAACGCTTACATTTGAAAAGCTTACTTTGTACTGCAGTTGAAAACATGCAAGCTTTCAGGAATCTTTTTATAGTCTGTTGTCTTTCAGCAGTTGTAGAAATCTGAATCTATCATTCGTTAACTTTTGTTGTAAAATGCAAGACAAAGCAAACCCCTTGATTTGGAAATAATTCTTTGCGTTCTCCTCCAACAATTGGAAAACTAAAGATACCAGCATAGTTTCCAGGAACTTAGTTCTGCTCTTTCACCTTGGCTTTTCTAAATCTTCTTAAGCCACAAACCTTCCAAGCATCTGGATTCTCCTTTAGAACACGCATATATTTATATATTATAAAAGAAAAAAAAGTCAATGGAATTGTCTTGTACTCAAAATGATGTGCAAAACCGATGTGTCCATTTATCCAACTTGTTCACATTCCACTGTAAATATGAGTATCAGAGGTTGACCTGTTTATCATTCAGTCTCCTGATTCTACCCACACCGCCTTCTCCCCCCTTTGCTCCTCACCCACGCTCTGCTCCCTACCTTCAAAATTGTGTTGATAATAAAATGATGAACATACAAAAGGTGTGGGCTCATTTGTGGTTCAAAAAATAGCTCATCAAGGTGATTGGAGATCAGTTGTACAAATACTTCTATGCTTCACTTGGCAGATAGATTCTGGTATCTCGGCAAACATTTGTTAACTGCAAATGAACGTGCTGGATAAAGAAATTGAGTTTATAAAAGGGTATGCCAGAAAGAAAGAAAAAAAAAGGTATGCCAGGACTAGTAAAAGGAGTGATTACTGAGTTTTAAAGTGAGATGAGGTATGAAAAAAATGTTACATGTTTCTCCCAGGCCTCTCTGCAAGACGATAGTTTGAAGAGTGGTTATTGATCTGCATTGGTAAAAGGGTTTTCCTCACTGGGAGTTCCACATGCCAATGAAATCACAGGTCCAAACCAAATTTTTTTTTTAAAAAAAGGGATGAAAGCAGGCATTCTCACTGCAGAGGAAAACACACACACACACACACACACACATATACACACACCCCTTTATATTGGACCTGACAAGTGTTCCAAATAATATAAACATAACTATTTCATTAATTTATTCAGCATGGAACATTTACCCCAGAGGGCATGACATTATGTATAAAACAGAGAAAACCGTCAAGGCGCATATCAGAAATTGTTCCTGACCTAAAGAAGAGGCCAATCATGTTGAAATGACTGTGGACAAAAAATTCAAAACCATTTATCATTAAGTTCAACATTACTACATAAATGCTAAGAGGATGCTAGACAGTGGAATTATCAGACTTTTGGGTTTCTACATGGTGATCACTTTTGAACGTCTAGTGCTATGGGCCCATGTGCTCTTCCTTTTTTCTCTTTTTAGTATCTCCTTTTCCTCCTTACTGAAATACCCACTTTCACCCCCTTCCTCACCTACTTCTCTCCACCACCCGCTATTCCCTTCCTGTCCCACTTGTCTTGCTTAAGCTAACAAATGATCAGCCATCATAAAGGAAAATGAATGCTGAAGTTACTAGGTTTGAGTTTATGAATTCAGGGATAAAATTGTCTAACTCATTTAGAATTTCCTTAAAAGAACCATGGCAATTGGCACATTTAGGAAGACAGTGTACCTGCCATGTTGCGGGAAGGAGGAAGGAAATAACACTGGCCTCAGAGCCTCAGGAAAAGCTGAGAAAATTAGGACAGCATTAGAGAAAGGTGTCATGATTGTAAAGACTCCCTGCTCAGGGAGTTATTAAAGCTGTCTGAAAGCAAAGGAAACAAGACAACAGTATATTCAACAGGAATCTGAGGGCTGTCAATGAAAACAAAGTGTTTACTTGAATTTTAAGTGGATTACAATTCAGTCCTGCTCTAGTGCTTCATTCATGGTGTGAAGTTCTCAATGGCTTTGCTGGGGGAGTATGAACCCTAAGAGGGCCATCCGTGATAAGTGTAGTGACAGGCTGTCAGTCCAGCATCTAAGGACCAGTCTCGCTAAATTTCAGTCAGAGCAACCCTTGAAGATCATCTACTACATATTAGCGGGCAAGAGATCTCAATCAGTGAAGGAAATAGTTATAAAGTGTTTAGATTATCTCTTTGATTGTCACAGTAATCCCATGAGGCTAGGTTTTCATTTCCTCATTTTACTGGTTTGGGTTTTTTTTTTCCCCATCATGTGTCTTTAAAACAATTATTGCACATTTCAATACACAAAAGAACAAGAGGTCTGCATAAGATGGAAGGAACGAAACAAGAATTTAGTGCCTGTTATGTGCCAGTGCTAAGTTCTTTACAAACATCCCATTTAATCCTCACAACAACCCTGAAAGGTAAGTGGTATTATTACTACTTTATAGTTGAGGAAACAGGCAGTCAGAGATTATAACTGACTTGTCCAGGCTCAAGCTAGTATCTGAAGCTGACTGAACTCAGGTCTTCCTGACTACAGGGCCAGAACTCCACCGACCACACCATTCAGTTGCCTCTATACAAAGTGTAAGTCTGTTATGAAGGGTTTTTCCCCTTAGGAATTATTCTATATTGAACTGGATAGTTAACAAAAGTAGTGTCCTCCTAAGCCCTTTGTTTTATTTACTATTAAAGAAATTAAAAATGGAAGGGTCACTGGTTCTGAAGTCAGAGGACTTGGGTTCCCGGGCAAGGAACTGTTTCTTCATCTGTAAGATGACATCAGGGAGGGAGAATGGGAGCTCGATGGCCTCTGAGGTCCGTTTGAGCACTGGACCCACGACCCTGGTTTTTTTTTCCCTCTTTTTCCAGGTCTATCCCTACCCATTATCACGCCATCCCCATCTTCCCTTGTAACAAATACGTCCTGTCTATCGAAAAAATCAGCACCCTGGCCAGGTCTGAGGACGCGCATCTGTTTTGTGTATCTTGAGTTCCTTGACCCCGCCGAAGGGCGGGAGGGCAGGGCTCATCAGCAGTCTCTGGATACACCGCCCACCTTGACTGCCAGCCTCGATCACAGGTTTCCGCTGCGAGCGGGCTGCTGGTGGCTGAAACGGCGAGCGTCAGAGGCGGAGTCTGAACCGAGTACCCACCGACCCCACGTCACGCACTCTTCCCGCTACCTTCTGCGAGGCTTCAGTAAGTCACTTCATCTTCATGATAAATGAGGGATTTGAACTCAATAGCCTCTAAGATCCTGTTGTTCCACGAGGGGAGAAGGCGTCTCACGTGCCCTGCCTCTCAGAGCGAGTATTCTGGACCGCGAGGCTCAGGGAAGCTGAGGTGACCCGGACGCCCGGGGAGAGGCGCACAAGGAGGCGGGAGGCCGGTGAAAAGGTATTTAAAAATGGAAGATAAACTTTGTTTTCAAAAATTCTGGTGAGGCCGGTCTTACAATAGGAAAAAAATTAAAGGAAGTTATGTTTTTCCACCCTCGTTCCTACACCAAATGACCCACTTCTCTCAGGAGCAGAACTCAAGCGAGTACCATTAATATCATAGTTAAATTACATTATGGATGAAAATAGCTTTGGGGAAGTTGGCATGGGAATCTAACACCGCCTCAATAGGAAAATGCAGAGTTCCACATAATTTATAAAATAATATTTGGAGCACAATCTGTCCTAACCTGGAACACTGGGCTGATTAAACCAAAGTTCTAGTCAAATGACTATTCCTTATCTGTAAAATTGGGATAATAACTGTCGTACCTATATCACAAAGCTATCATAAGGACCAAATGAGATGTTTACAAAAAAAGGTTTTTTAAACTATGAAGCACTATACAAATTTAATATAACATTGTAGAAAGCAACATGGTATAGTGCTGAGTACGAAAGCACTTTGTAAACTGCTAAAGCTATGCAAATATAAAATATTTCACTCTTGTTTAGCATGTTGTTTGTAAGAGATTACAACTGGTATAAACTGATTTTTCTATAAGATGGTCCCTATTCAAAATTATTTGCTAAAATGTGAAAATTAACAAAGCACATATTCACCTTGCCAAAAGTTACAATATCATCTGTCCTCCAAACAGTACAGATACTGAATCCTTTTATTCTTATTGCCAGACTGTACCTGAGATAATACATCTAGAGCTGCCAATCTCAGGTATTTCACACCAAAAAGATACCTTAAGTATTTTCTTCATTTGAGTTTAACAAACTTTCCCAACAGAATTCCCATTTGGTTTCATTTGGCACATATGTGGACTCTTCTATACGTAGAGAAAGGCAATGTGGTACAGTGGGAAGTGCACCAGGGTCACCTACCACTTCTCACTGTGACTTGGAGCAAGTCAACTCTTCACCTTAAAGTCACTCATCTAAAACATGAAGAGGCTAATCGATTGGGCCTCTAAGGTCCCTTTTGGCTCTACATCTACAAACCTGAAATCAAATCCAGCTTCAGACACTTTTTAACTGTATGATCCTAGGCAAGTCCCTTAAGTTCTGTCTGCCTCAGTTTCCCCAACTGTAAAATGGAGATAATAATAACACCTACCTTGCAGGGTGGTTGTAAGAGTCCAATAAGATAATATTTGTAAAGTGCTTTTACCATGTGCTTTTTTTTTTTTCACTATGTGCCTGGCACACAGAAGACACAATATAAATGCTTGCTATAGTCATCATTATTATTACTTTTAAGCACCTATGAGTTTGCCAGGCAATATACTAGACAATGGGGATACAAAGACAAAAATAAAACAGCCCCTTGCCCTTTAGGAACTTACATTTGTCAAGGAATATAGATGTACACATATATACAAAGTACACAAGGATATACAAAATAAATACAAGGCAAAGTCAACATTGGGCAACCAGCAGCTAAGGGTATCATAAACAGCCTCGTGTAGAAGACATCTGACATGGATTTAGAAGGAAAAAGGGATTAGATGAGAGGCAGAAGTGAGGAGGGAATCCATGTCTGGTATGCAGGACTGCCTGTGCAAAGGCAAGGAGACAGGAGATGAAATGTGAGGACAGCAAAGAGGCTGATTTGGCTGGACTACAGAACGTGTGAAAATGAGTCAAGTACGATAAGCCTGGAAATACATGCTCGTCCAGGCAGCTGATTCAAGAGAAAGCTGGGGGACATGGCTGGCATGTTGGATGACAAAGTTAGAATCCAGATCCTGGCAGGCTTAGACCACAGGGTTGAATCCAATTAGATGAAATTTAATAGCATTAAATATTAAGTCTTATACTTAGGTTCAAAAACTCATCTCCACAAATACAAAACGGGGGAACCATGACTAGAGAGAAACTAGTCTGAGAAAGAGCTGGGACTGAAGCAAGTTCTATAGGAATCAAGTGGGATATGACAGCCAAAAAGCTAATGCGGTCCTCCTACGTGGCACCAAGAAGCAGAGGGGAAGGTGACTGTGCCACAGTGACTCCAGACTTCTCAGGCCATATCTGTAATACTGTGCTCAGTTCTGGGTTCTACAATTTCAGAAGGAAACTGATAACCTTTAAAGTCTCCAGTTCTTGTCCTGCTGAGCTGGAGTGAAAAATTAGGAGTTAACGGTGGATGTCACAAAGGCAGATTTCAAGTCAATGAATAGGATTTCTGAACAACTCGGGCAGTCCAAAGGGGAATGGCCTGTCTCTGGGGTCAGAGGATCCCCCGCATCAGAGGTCTTCAAACAAAAGCTTGATGTTCCCTTGTCAAATATATTGTAGAGGAGAATCTTGTTCAGCTAAGGTTCCTTTCTCTCTCTGGGGTTCTATAAAAATGTGCACCTATGTGTATATAGATTTAAAGTTTGTGAATAATAGAATCATTAAATGCTAGATGACATTATAAATTTGTTTCTGAAATACTTTTTAAAACAATTCATAAACCATATATATGTATATCGATGTATATGTGAGCAGATACATAATGTGTATGTATATATGTGTACACATACATAGATATAAACATATACATGAGGAGTATGGCAATGTTTTAAAATTAGGTTTAAAACACATTTAAAATTACTAATCCATCACTTATGGCACTAGTATTTACAAACTTTTTAAAAAATGGGACATATTTGTGCTTAGAATGTTTACACTAACCTGATGTATTTAGTACACACAGCAGGGCATTTTTCTAAACAGATGTTTCTAAAGATTTCTCTACAAAAGGCTACATAAAACAAGTCTTAAAAAATATAAAATGCTATTATGTTTTTTCATATTTACTTTTTTTATGCTTTTCACACCAACCATAGTAACTTTTCCTAACCAAGTAGATACTTTCATCTTTCTAATCTCAGATACTGTTGCTTGCTCAGATCAGCATACTACATCCATGTATCCCCTGGTTCTCTGAGCACACTCTTTTCTTGCTGCCATCTCAGTTGTAGTAGCAAGAGGCCGATGATTCTGATATCCATCATTTCCAGTCACTTCAACTGCAAGATGACCTTAAAAGACAAATTGAAGGAAAAAGTCAGGTTGTCTCATAATGGGATGTTGTTATAATGCTAAAATGAAATGCTTTTTAAAAGATGGGGAAAAAAATACGAAGAACTATGTTATTCTACTATCATGACTGATAATTGACATATGTCATTCACTTAAGGGACTGGGTTGATGAGCAAAGCTAGACAGTTTCACTTGTCAAATCACTGCTGTTGAACTCATTCTGTGGCCTGCCTAGAAACCCTGTGGTTCCAAACTGAAAACACAGAATGTTAAGACTGGGAGGACCCGACGAGCAAATCTAGTCCAACCCCTTCTCACTGACAGATGAGGAAACTAAGCCCCCCAAAATGAAATGACTCCACCAGATCACCAGGTCTTGACTCCAATATCCCTTTCATTCCACCCTACCACCTTTATTCCATATCACAGACATTAGTCTCTGCTTTTCTACACTATTAGCCACAAAGTCAAATCAAATCAATAAACACTGATTCAGTGCCTACTTTGTTTCATGCGCTGGGTTACGTGATGGGGATACAAAGAAACGAAAAAGAATGGCCCCTGCCCTCAAGGAGCTCACAGTCTAGGGGGGGAGACATGCAAACAACTATGGGTAAATAAGACATAGACAAAAATGGAGATAACTAATAGAAGGAAGGCACTATTGTTAAGGGGGATCAGGAAGTAGGATTTTAACTAGGACTGGAAGGAAGTCAGGGAAGCCAGAAGGTGGAGTCTCCACCACAGCAAAACACAGGCACAGATACATATAAACACCAATTCATATTTTACTCATGCAGCTCTAAGGATAATAAAGCCCTGAAGATTAAAACACACATACAAACTTAAACACAAAACTGTTCAATAACATGACAATACCTTATTAGCTGCTTCCAACGAATTTATTAAATTCTGCAGTTCTTCTTTATTCATTTCAACAGCATACTGTTTAATGTCACCATTTTCCTTTACATCTAGATCAAGGTTCAGAAGTAGCACTTGCAATGTGGCAATCTTATCACTAGATAGAGCAAGCTATTTAAAACAAAGAACATAGTAGTTAGGAAAAAAATTAAACAAGACTATTAATTAAACATTTTGAACCTAACAGCATATTTTTAGAGGGTAACTTTACCTGCTATGAAGTGTGGAAGAAACTAAATAAATCAAATCCATATAAAATCACAATCATGAGGCTTAATTAATGAACAAATAGATGCCAGCCTACTTTCTTTTCTGCTTTCCACAATTATTAAGTGCCTACTATGAGCACAGGCACAAAGTCTTAGTTTGATGCTTCATCCTGGTGTGGAAGGTGATCGTGGTTTCTCAAAGGCCGGGCCAGGCCAGCCCAGCCGAGCACAAGTCTGGGCAGCTTCCAATACACTAGAAAGGCTTCAAGTGTGGCAATGGCACTAATCTGACTTCCAAGGAGCCTAAATAAGTATGAAGAGGCTCTTCCCCAGGAAGCTCTCCCCTTGAAATCTCTTAAGTCGTTGGTTATGGCAATTCATGAAATAAAAATAAACACAAAATGGCCCTCAGTACTACAAGACCACTTCTGTTTTTGCAGGCATAATGCTAGATGGTGATAAGAATTGCAGATTTTAGGCCACATATAAACTTTGACTTAGTTACTGGCATTCTAAATGTCACATCTTTCTCCAATGATCAACAAATAGGCATGCTATTTTAGCAACTGAATCACATCAATTTTGACATTTAAGTTATCAGTAAACCAGAAGAAAAAAATAAGTTACAGCTAAATGGAAAAATGACTCACGGGTTCTCTTGGAAAGGGAAATGAAGGAACTGGCAGATTTGTTAGATTATGTACTTAAAGGCAGTAAGAAACATCTTATGGGATATTTGGTCATCTCGAAAAGCAGTACTCATTAGTATTTGCAAAACAACCACTATAAAAATAACTACAGCCTAATAGCTATTACAAAAGATAAAGAGATAGAGAAACTCTACAGAAAATTTGATAAGACCCTTCAAATTTAATCAACACGTACTCTTCTACCTGGCAACTTCACTGCAAACACAGGAATACGTGACAATGAAAATAAACTGGAAAAAATGAATGAGGAACAAAGGAATGACAGAGACTAAGACCTGGAGGCTATACAGAAGTCTCCTAAGTACATACATTAATATTTTCTTCAAGAAAAGAACTGGCAGGGGGCAGCTAGGTGGCGCAGTGGATAGAGCTTCGGCCTTGGAGTCAGGAGGACCTGAGTTCAAATCCAGCCTCAGACACTTGACATTTACTAGCTGTGTGACCCTGGGCAAGTCACTGAACCCCGATTGCCTCACACAAAAACCAAAACAACAACAACAACAACAAAAAAAAAGAACTGGCAGGTATTGGTCATGAAAATAATATCATTAATGTGAAACTGATTATATTTTAACAAACAGAATATGACTCATCACTGATAAATCAGCTATCTCCACTAACTCATTTCAAAAAAATTCAAAGCTATAAGTTTAAAGTGAGAAGGAAATAAGGTGGGCAATGGACATGATGCAAACAACTGATTGATATTAAAAACCGAGTAATGAACAGAAGAAAAGGCCCAGATTATAATAATTTCATGTCAGTGTAAATCATGGACCAAAAAAATGAAACCAAAAGAATTTTAAAAGTGCTTTAGTCTGCAAAGTTGACTTATTTGCCAAGTGCAAAGATATGGTAGCCAAAGGCACCGCTACTTTAGACTGTACTCCTCTGTAAAATCAGCTTTAATAAAGCTTTCAGAGAAATCTAATTAAGCAGTCCTTTCAAGTACATTCAAGGATGAAAATAGATGGAGGATAATGAAGAAAAGAAAACAGAAACAACCTCCAAAGATTACTAAAATAAATTATTTTTACAATTGAATACAGCCTCTCTTCTAATGTCACAATCCTAGATGCGCTTAGAGAAACTGGAGATGGCACTAAAGAAAACAAAGACAGAAAAACCAGCTGCATCAGACTAAAGGTAAAATCTATGACAGAGGTAACCCAATTATGAAGACATTATAAAATCAATTTACAAGGTTATCTGAAGAAAGGAAAGATACTAAAGGTGTAGAAAAAAACCTCAGACCTTATTAATTTGCACCCCCCACCCCCAAAAGGCTACTGAGAAAACATCTACTACTACGTACTATTTTCCCATTTACATAAATTTTCTATGAGAATCAGAATCATCAAGGGTACTGTCTAAAAGGGTATTAGTGGACAACAGTCAAGCTTTCCTAAGCAATACTGTAAAGCAACCCAGATTTTTACTATCACACAAATGACTAAAAGATGTAGCAAATACAAGAGATCAGCAACCACTCCAAAATTTGGCCTAACCACTTACACAGGAAAAACCCAGTGGAAAAAGAAGGTCTATTTCACAAATTAGGACATCTAGATAGCTAAAAGACCTAAAGAATTTGTCCATCAGGGAGAAAGAGACAGAGAGACAGAGAGACAGAGAAAGAGAGGGTGTGTGAGTGTGTGTGAGACAGTACAAATGGACAAGATAGGTCCAAAATTTGATAGGAGATAAGGCTAGACTGCTTTCAACAAATTGCAAAGCTCACTTAATGACTCCAAACTCCCAGAAATAAAGAATAATTTTTTAATACCAATATTCTACTGGTGTTATGTTAGGTTATGGATGTGTGTCACAGAACACTGTAGCCTCTCAAGAACTAAAAAAAATGAGTATCACACAGAGGGCAATGGAGAGGTACATGGTGAGTGATATCACAGAGGCATTGTATAAATGAAAAAGAAAGTGAGCTGTCCACAAGGTGAGAGTCAGAGATAACAGGTTAACAGCTCAGCTCATGCAATATCATGAAAATGTGAGGAAGCCCCTAGAATGTTGGGTGGATCCCCCTACAGCAAATTTATGTGAATATAGGGACAAAAGTAAGCAGGATGGCAGTGATTTGCATCATGCAGTCTTTGATGCAGTGACAAAGGCCTCCTTGCTATTATTCCAACAAGACACTCCATCTACCAACTCTGCTTTTTCACTGACTGTCCCCAAAATCTGGAACTTTCTCACTCCTCGAGTCTGTCTTCTAGCTTCCTTCATGACCCAGCTAAAATCCCACCTTCTAACAAAAGCCTTCCCTAATTCCCTTTAATGTGTTCTCTCTATCGATTATCTCCAGTTTATCCTGTTGATATCTTGTTTGTACATCATTGTTTTCATATTGTCTCACCTATTAGACTGTGAGTTCCTTAAGAGACAGGCTATCTTTTGACTCTCTTTGTATCCCCAGTGCTTAGCACCGTGCCTGGCATATAGTAGAAGCTTAATAAAAGTTTACTGATTGACTAGAGGGAACACAAACTTGATTATATCAATTTGAGTTTTTCCAGAAAAGAGCCAAGAACTTTCCCAGGCACTGAGATATGCAAAGTTTGTATAAAAAGCCATCTTTCTCTTCATGAAATTTACAATTTGAGAGGGATATGAGATACAGTACATAATATCACATGTTAAATGCAGTAGAGAGGCATAAAACAAAGTACTACAGGAGGACCAGGGGGAAAAGATTACTACTGACAGGAGAGGCTCAGCTTCACAGAGGAGGTAGCTGGGTAGGGATTCAATAGTACTATAATCCTACTTCAGAAATCTCCAATATCATTTTCTATTTGAAATTATTATGGTACTGTGAACAGGATGTAACAAAGACTTCACTCAAAAAACAAACCATAATAGTCACAAGTACTTAAATTCTGCCCATTTCAAGCAAGTGGGAAGAAAAAGCATTCCAAAGATAGGAAAAAAGTGGGGAGCCATGGAGGTTAAACACAAGTAATGTTTGGAGACAAATTCCAATCTGGTTGTTGGGCCTTAAATTCCTTCCTCAGATAAAAGAGGACAGAGAAAGAAAAGTAATTTTGAGCACAAGGTGTTGAATCAATAGTGACGCCACAGAAGGAAACCAAGAACAACAGGTTTAGAGGGAAAGATAATGATAAGTTTAGAAGAAAAGATAATGTTTTAGCCATGTTGAGTATGAGGTGCCAGACAGACAATCAGGTGGATATGTCCTATATAGGCAGCTGAAGATGTAGGATGTGACTCAGAAGGGAAGCTAAAGCTAGTGATGTAGATTTAGAAAGCACATACATAAAGTTAAGAGTTCAGCCATTGCCAGAGAGAAGATATATAAAGAGAAAAATGCCAAGGGCAGAATCTTAGAAAACATCCACATTAAGGATAGTTGCTTAGAACTACTCCCTAGAAGAACAAATCATATACCACTTCCATAATATTTATGAGGCATAAGTATTTTAGTAATCTAACTCATGCTGTTTTGTTTTGAGTTAGGAGCTCAATACATGTGTTTGACTATTTCAATGTAATTACATACTTCTATTTAAGGCTTAAAAGATAATAGATTTCAGAAAATTATTTTACCTAAACAGATTCTAAAAATAATACACTTTAGATACGCATCAAAAAAGGAAAAAAGAGCAATTTTACTGAAGTTTTAAGTGATCAAAACATGATTTCAACATACAATCCCAATTATATACTCTTACCTTTAACTGCCAATCAAAATCCTGTAACTGAGCAGAGGAAATGGCAATTATTTCTCCTAAGAGAGCTTTCCTAATTTCATCTTTCCGGCTTTTCAAACACTTCATGATTGTTTTCTGATGATCAGAGCTTAAGTGATTCAATTGCTCAATCACCTTTGAAATTTAAAAAAAAAAGTTTTTCTGTTTTTAAAAATAGAACATGCATTTAAAGGCAAAATAAAACAACATAGTTTGCATGGTCAATAAAACATAATCAGAATAATTCTGGCTGATATTTTCAAAATTTATCTTTCCTGGTAGTTTTTAGAAATAAAAGTTTATCCCATATCCAGGATGTTCAAATTTGCAAATGAAGGAGTCACAACCAGCCAATTAGAAAACATAAAAATTTTTGTTCTTCAAGTTTCTGTCTCAAGTTCAAAGAACACAGGATTTGTAATGAGAGGACCTGAGATTAAATCCTAGATCTGCTATTTACTACCTGTGTGCCCTTAGGAAAGTTACAACCTCTATAAAATGAGGGGGTTGATTCAGATGACCACAAAGGATCTTTCTAGCTCTAACTACTATAATCCATTTGTTTTCATCTAGTTGCCCTCCCAGTAAAATCCTAAACACATGAAAATTAAACCTAGGTAGAATGTGTGAAAATTCCAAGTTCTGGCAAAGTGGCTGCCTCCCATTGCTTCATCCGCTGGTATCAAAAACTCAATAAGCAATAGCCAAGTTTGAGCACTATTCCAAAATGCTTTCGAGCTGGGGACAGTTTATGAACCAATAAACTAAGAAATAAATATGATTAAACATTTCCTGAGCACATACTTCTTATAAACCTTATATTACGTGCTTTAGGGGATAGAAAAGGAATAACACATACTCATCACCCTCAAGGAGATTCCAATCTAGTAGAGGAAATTGGCTATATATAAAACAATGATAATAACAGATACCTTATATCTTGTATTATGAACCTGTAAGAATAGTATCAGAAGTACTAAAGCTAAGAATGAGCTAAGGCTGATGGAGAAAAGTAAAGATAACAAAAAGGTTTTCTTTCTTCCTTTTTTTTTAAACCTATATTGGGGAAGGGAGGAGGCTCAAAGAAGGAATAGGCCTACTCCTCCATGGGGATAGGGCAATGATAACTAACAAAGAAGGCAGAGCTATTCAACTCTCCTTTGGCTGACATTTTCTCTAACAAGGAAGATCTTCCTAAGTCAAATAAAGAGACAGTAAGACGGGGCAGCTAGGTGGCCCAGTGAATAGAGCACCAGCCCTGGGAAGTCAAGAGGACCTAAGTTCAAATCTGCCCTAAGACCAAACACTTGACACTTACTAGCTGTGTGACCCTGGGCAAGTCACTTAAACCCAATTGCCTTAAAAAAGAAAAAAAAGAGAGAGAGACAGTAAGAGACCATCTAGTTGATGTTCAAGTATTCTAACCTAGAAGAACTACATCCTAAGCTACTGAAAAACTAGTAGAGGTATTTATTTTTAAATACTTTATCATTCAAAATTTTATTATCAGAATAGCATTCCTAATTACACTGAATTCATGAGATTTTGCTATGTCACAAACATGCATCAAGAATGGCATAGGTATCACAGTGTATCATAAATTTTTCTAGAATTCAGCCAACAAAAATCTAAGATGCTAATTACCAAAAGACTAATTTGAGGTGTGATTACCTTTTCAAAATCTCTATTTTTACCAATGACAGTTTTGAAAAATTTGGAAAGATCTTCCAGAACATTAATCCACTCTGCTGAATCCCAAATATTTTCATAATCCTTAAACTGAGGATAAGTACGGCCACAAATGCCATCAATTACTTTGTGAAGAAGCTGTAAAGAGGAGGGAATTATTTCATTAAATTCAATTAGTATATTTGCTTTTACTATAGCGCTCACATATTCTAACAAAAGCACTAATAATGTTATAACAATTCAAAATCTAAGCATTTTCATATAACTGGTTTACTGAAAAGTTATTCAAATGTTTCAAACATTCTAGAAATGTTATTTATCTCAAAACCTGAAAGGTAGGTGAAATATATATGAAATTCATTTCGGGTCTTTTCCTACAAAGTATAGGGCTGCTTTACCAAAGTATCTTCTTTTTATAAAAGATTCCTTTTTAGAGATAAAGTCTTACAGTAACTCATAATTAACTATCAAATTCAAACCACTTCTTCATTCTCTTTGCTTTCAAAGATCTGTAAACTCCTATCTACATTGTCCATTGTGTCAACATCCACATCTGCTCCCCAAATGACCAAAGTTAAATCCAATTCCTTTATGCTCTTTTACACCAGGCATTTACAAGTTAAAACCAATTGTATATGTGCCAGATGTAAGAAGCCAGAGCATAAAGGCTGTCACTACCAAGAACCCAATCAAAATAACAAAAAAGTGGCCCCGTTCTCCTCCCCAATCCCTTCAAAACTAGGAAAGCACCACTGGTTCACAAAATATTTTTGACTACATATATCCATATCTGTACCTAGTGAAATACACAGCAGCTATCTTGTTACAAATGATGAAGAGAAAAAGAGAGGATTGATATTGGGACACCTATGGGGTTAGCAATTATAATTTCAGGATCCAGCAGACAAGAGTACTCCTTTACCAAAAATCCAATGTATGTGACTACAGCAACATTTCAGAGAATCACAGGGCTCAGAAGAGACTTCTAACTTTACGAGTTAGCTGATTCAACCCCTCCTGGGCAAGCTCATTTCAAGAAAAAAAAAACTGTACTTTGCAAAACAAAAACGAAAAACTTTTGCTAAAAGAATATTCCTTGCCAGACCCAACCTAATATTTGGTTGGTAAAACATGGGCCCCTTGGTTATGACAGTTCGCCACCAAGCTCGGGAGTACGAGGAGGGGCAGGGGGCGGGGCGGGCGCCGAGCTCAGCAAACCCCGAGCTCGGGCCTCCTCGGCTTCCCGCTCCTCCGCGCTCCCCCTTCACTTCCCTACCGGAGAGAAAAAGAAGGGCAATGGCGGGGGGCGCGACGGGAAGTCCGGCGGTGCACTGCCTTCTTCGCCTCACCTTGGGCCCGAGCTCCGCGGGCAGCTTCTCCAGCCCCCGCAGTGACAGGTCCTCTTCCGCCTCCATTTCCCCTCAACAGCGCAGGGAAACCTGGCTGGACGATCACGTGACACGAGCCCCGTTTCCCCGAGCTCCCATAGGCTCAGCCGCAAAGAGCCTGCTGCTGCGCTCACGTGACCCCTGACGACCCCAGCCGGTGAGTTCCAGGGAAAAGGAAGTGGAGAGACTTGCGCATGCGTGCATCTTAAAGAACCCTTCCTTTTTTTTTTTTTTTTAAGTGGCTCATGAGGGTACTAGAATGTTAGACCTGGCAGGGAGTCTGGGATATTGATCTCACTTCCTCGTTTTACAGAGCGGAAACTGAGGATACTACTTGACTGCTGAGAGGCAGTGCTGTACAGTCAGCGGATAGAGAAAGGGAAGGAAAGAGGGAGGAAAGAGAGAGGGAGGACAGGAGGAAGGGCGAGATAGAGGGAGGGAGGGGCAGAGGGAGAGGGAAGGAGAGAGAAAAGGAAGGAGGAGGAGAAGAGGAGGGAGGGAAAGAAGGAGAGAAGAAAAGAGAAGGGGGAGAGAGGGAGGAAGAGGGGGAGAGAAGGAAAAAGAAAGGGAGAGGGAGAGAAGTAAAGAAAGGAAAGGGGAGAGAGGGAGGGAGAGAAAAGGAGAGAGAGGGAGGGAAAGAGAGAAAGAGAGGGAAGGGGAGAGAAGGAAAGAGAGGGAGGGACAAAGAGGAGGAAGGGGGAGAGAAGGAAAGAGAAAGGGAGGAGGAAAAGAGAGGAAGGGGAGAGAGAAAGAAGAAGAGAGAGGGAGGGGGAGAGAAGAAGAGAAAGGGAAGGAGAGGGAGGGAGGTAGAAAGGGAGAGAGACAGAGGAAGGGAGGGGGAGAGAGGGAGGGAGTGGGAAAGATTAGTGAGACTGTAGGGACATCGAGGGGGTTAATAGGCTAGAGATAATGGGAGAATCACTTGTGCAGGTGGAAGAAGGCAAGGAGAAGGGCCACTTTGTGTGAAGGTGGGATGAAGGAGGAGATAGCAGCAGAAGGCATTTGAGTGATGTGAGGTGAAGTGTTGGAGAGAAGAGGGAGTGCTTGGTGAATGGCCTCACTTTTTCACTGAAATATGAGGCAAGGTTCTCATCTGAGAGGAGAAGGGAAAGAAGAAATATGGGAGATTTGAGAATTGATTAAAAGATTTGGGAAAAGCTGCTGTGATGGGTAGATCAAAGAAATAACTAAGAAGTGTAAATCAGAAAGCCTGAGTAGGAAGGGGTCCTGCTCTGATACTTACTATATAAGTGAGCAAATAAGGCTCTCTGAGCCTCAGGTTACTTATCTGAAATTTTGACATAATAATATTTGCACTACTTAACCTCACAATGCTGTTTTTAAAAAGGCACTTTTATATGACATAAAGTGGCTATATAAATCAGTTATTACAATTATAGAGATCTATAGGCTACATAAATGTGAGCTATTATTTTTATAACCGGCAGTTAAGAGTATTTATTACAAAATGAAGATTCAGTAGCAATACTTCCAAAAGTCTGCTAACCAGTGAGATATACTACATTACTTCACCGGACCAAAGGCCCCAAACCTCAGTTCATCCAGCGTTTCATTTTAGTGTAGCAATTTTAGAGTTTCTATCACTATATAAAAATCTAGCTTTTCACTAAAGTAGTTGCCAAGGGCCTATTCTGCTGCCTTTATTGAAGCAAAACGTCCGGGAGTTTCAGAAATCGTGATAGTAGAGATTAAAGTTGCCCCAAGTAAGAAGGATACATTCACAAGATGTTATGGGGGTTTTTTAGACAGAAGATAATGCTGATATGATATTGCATATGGTTGCTTTATCATTTGTTTTTGTTTTTTGTTTTTTTTTTAATCTGTTTTTTCTTCGTTACAAGGAATGGGTTCATTGAGGTCCTCTTGGTAAATGACTACCATAAGCAACAAAAGGCACCAATAAAACATTTATTTAAAAATAATCCTGGCATTCCTTCAGGAAGGATCTAACTGATCTCATTCACTCATAAATAGTAAAGGAACTATTGATTCTGTATACATTTATCAAAATAATCCTAAAGACTCAACTTTCTAAGAAACTGCCTGTAAAAGCATCCACAATTACTTACACAACCTAGCCCAAACTGAATTGCCAAATTACCATTCATCGTCACTTTAGATTTTATGAAGCTAATATTTAACTCTTAAATAGAACTTGTTTATTTATAGTGATGACATACATATATACTGGTTGTCACAATGGGTAGAGGATGGGACTTAAACTTAAATAATTCCTGAGTTCAAATCTTACCTCAAACACTTACTAGCTATTTAACCCTGGACAAGTCATTTAACCTGCTATTCTCAATTTCTCTATCTGTAAAATTATCTACCCAAAAGGCTTATTGTGAGGATCAGAGATAAATACACAGTACTTTGTAAATGATGAAGTACTGTAGAAATACCAGCTATTTTTTTTTTAGGTATTCTAATCCTTTATGTATGGGATAAACAATTATTTGAAAATAAGTTTTTCTTCTTTCTAAAACAGTTTAGGAATTTTTACGTAGATCACAAAAATATTGAAGGAGAAGTACTATATTGTAACACATCAACTTAAAATGGGCAGTTCAGTCATCTTCATTCATGACAAACTCAAAAAACGGGATTGAATATAGAAATTAAATGAGGAAAGTTAGAATTTATTTTTATCAAAGTATGTCATAAACCTACATTGTTGTTGTTTAGTCATTTCTTTAGTTCAACTCTTTGTGACTCTATTTGGGATTTTCTTGGCAAAGAAACCGATTGCCAATTCCTTCCCCAGCTCCTTTTACAGATGAGAAACTGAGACAAACAGAGTGAAGTGACTTGCCCAGGGTCATGCAGCTAGTAAGTGTCTGAGGCCAAATTTGAACTCAGAAAGATGAGTCTTTAGGACTCCAGGCATGGCACTCTATTCCTGATCAAACTGTTTAATTAACCAGACTCAATGTGTTTAGCGTATCTATTGGAATTAATTTTTTAAAGTGATTATCTTACTACTGTCCCAGATTTTTTACTTAATGAATATATGCACTTTAGATTAATGATTATTTGAGGCAAATGAAAAATGCTTATCTGAACATAGAGTTATACTTTAACAATGACACCCAGAGAAAGTGTCATTATGGCATTACATGCAAAAAAAGGGTACAAGCATTTATTAAGCACCTACTGTATGCCAACTGCTGTGCTAAGCATTTTAGAAATATCTCATTTGATCCTCACAACAACCCTGTGAGGAAGGTGCTGTTATCATCCCCCTTTTACAGATGAGGAAACTGAGGCAAACAGAGGTAAAGTGACTTGCCCAGAGTCACTCAGTTCAGTAATGTCTGAGGTTGAATTAACCTCCAGGTCTTCCTAATTCCAGGCCCAGTACTCTATCCCCAGGCTACCTAGCAGGAAAAAAACAAAACAAAACAAAAAGCCACTAGAGTTGTCATTATTATGTCGAGAGATTTATCAGGAATCATAAACTTTTAAAGAAGACTTTCTCATCTTTCTAACAATAATACTAGTAAATAACTTATTTCTGTGTACTTTTAATTGCAGGAGAGTACTTTTGAAATATCCCTTAATATTTTTTGGCAGATGGTGGACTGTTGCTTTTTCGGGTAGAAGCAAACTCGGGAAAATACATTGCACAGCAGTTGTAGAGCAGTGGAGAATGTCCTGGACAAAGCATAGAAATCCTAGACTAAATCAAGGACTGGGTATAAGCAGGGAATGCCAATGGGCACAAAGCTAGGATGAAGAATAAACATATAGACTGACCTCACTCTTACTCTGAGTTATGTGGACCATGTAGGTCTATGGAAAGAGTTGGCTCTCTAGCAAACCATAATCTTTCTCTACTTGGGAAGACTTCAGTCCAGAATGATGCAATAATTCTGAAATAACTATATGGCCTCCTGGAGAAAGCAGGGCTTATTGAAGATGGAAGGGTTTTCTTGATTGTTTATAAGTTCTGCAGTGTCTATCTTTTGCCTCTTTTTGTATCTCCAGTGCTGAGCACAGTGCCTGACACATAGTAGGCACTTAATAAATGTTTGTTGATTGATTATGGATTGATTTGGATTAGGTTAAATACAGCCTGTCCTACAGCAATATTTTTAATTAATAAATTTATTTATTTTTAGTTTTCAACAACCACTTCCATAAGATAGTGAGTTCCAAATTTTCTCCCCATCTCTCCCCTCCCCCCACCCCAAGATAGCATGTAAATTGATATAGGCTCAACATATACATTCATATTAAACCTATTTTCACATTAGTCAGTTGTAAAGAAGAATTAGAACCAATGGGAGCAACCACAAGAAAAAAGAAAAAAAGAGAGAAAAAGCAAATATGCTTCGATCTGCATTCAGATTCCATAGTTCTTTTTCCAGATGTGGATAGCATTTTTCATCATGAGTCTTTTGGAGTTGTCTTAGATCCTTTCATTGCTAAGAACAGATAAGTCCTATAGCAATATTTTGTTAGCCTAAATGCTTGGGTTAGAGCTAAGGGCTAGCTTCCTTTTTCTTTTCTTTTCTTTTCTTTAATTTTTAAATTTTATTTTTTCCAATTACATATAAAAACAATTTTAAATATTTAAAACATTTTTAATTTTGAGTTCCAAATTCTCTCTCTCTCTCCCTTTCCTCCCCCTCCTTGAGAAGGCAAGTAATTTGATATAGATTATACATGTGCAGCCATGAAAAACATTTCCATATTAGACAAGTGTGAAAGAAAACAGACCAAAAGCATTAAAAAAAAAAGAAAAATAAAGAAAGTTTTAAAAAGTATGCTTTGACTTGCATTCAAGCTCTATCACTTCTTTCACTGGCAGTGGATAGCAATTTTTTTTTATTAAATATTTTATTTCTTCCCCAATTGCATGTAAAAACAATTTTAACATTCTTTTTTTTCAAATTTTAAGTCCCAAATTCTCTTCCTTCCCCCCTCATTGAGAAGGCAAGCAATTTGACATAGGTTTTACATGTGTAGTCATGCAAAACACATTTCCATGTAAGTCATACTGTAAACAAAAACCCAGACAAAAAGAAACAAAATAAGAAATATAAAGAAAGTAAAGAAAAAGTATGCTTCAATTTGCGTTCAGACTCCACCAGTTCTTTCTCTGGAGATGGACAGCACCTTTCATCATAAGTCCTACAGAATTGTCTTGGATCATTGTGTTGCTGAGAATGGCTAAGTTATTCACAGCTATCTTCATACAATATTGCTGTTACTGTGTACAATGTTCTCCTGGTTCTGCTCATTTCACTTTGAATGAGATCAGGTAAGTCTTTCCAGGTTTTTCTGGGAGCATCCTGCTCATCATTTCTTATAGCATAATAGTATTCCTTCACAATCATATACAACAATTTGTTCAGCCATTCCCCAATTGATGGGCATTTCTTCAATTTCCATTTCTTTTCCACCACAAAAAAGAGCAGCTATAAATATTTTGTATAGGTCTTTTTCCTTTTGTTTTTTTTTAATTTCTTTGGAATACAAACCTAGTAGTGGTACTCCTTGGTCAAAGGGGATGCATAGTTTTATAGCCCTTTGGACATAGTTCCAAATTACTCTCTAGAATGATTGAAACTTCAACACCAGTGGATTAGTGTCTTAATTTTCACACGTCTCCTCCAACATTTGTCATTTTCCTTTTGTCATATTAGCTAATCGGATAGGTATGGGGTGGTAGCTCAAGATTGTCTTAATTTGCATTTCTCTAATCAGTAGTGATTTATAGCATTTCTTC
Source organism: Vombatus ursinus (assembly GCF_900497805.2). Lineage (NCBI taxonomy): Eukaryota > Metazoa > Chordata > Mammalia > Diprotodontia > Vombatidae > Vombatus > Vombatus ursinus. The sequence goes on from NW_020954596.1 coordinate 56,140,577, forward strand.
ATATGACTTTAGATAGCTTTGATGACTTTGTCTAAAAACTTCCTGCTCTTATCCTTTGACCATTTATCAATTTAGGAATGGCTCTTATTTCTATAAATTTGACTCTTTTCAATATATTTGAGAAATGAGGTCTTACTTGCTGTAAAAAAATTTTTTTTCACAATAGTGATTACAAACTATGTATTTCCATGTAAGCAGATAGCATTTTTCATCATAATTCCTTCAGAATTATATCATTGTATTGTGGAGAATAGCTAAGTCATTCACAGTTGATCATCGTAATATATTGTTGTTACTATGTACAATGTTCTCCTGGTTCTACTCACTTTATTTTACATCAGTTCATGTAAGTCTTTCCAGGTTTTTCTGAAGCCTTTATGCTTATCATTACTTATAACATAATAGTATTCCACCAAAACTTGTTCAGCCATTCCCCAATTGATGGACATCACTTCAATTTTCATTTCTTTACCACTACAAAAAGAGCTGATTAGTTTCCTTTTTCATGGAGACTTAGATACAAAACAAATTTTAATGTTCCCAAAGGAAATCACAAATGAGAACATGAAACAATATGGAGATTTAAGACAAATCTCTGAGATTAAACCCTGTTCATGTGAGATCTGAGTTATGGGTCTGGGTTACAGGTTATAAATATGAATATAGGATTCATAGATATAACTTTGTAAATGGATTTACAAAAATATCCTTCAATTTAATCCAACAAGCATTTATTAAGTGCCTACAAAGTATCATATACTATTCTAGGCATTTGGTATATAAAGACAAAGATGAAAAATGGTCCTTGCCCCATAAAAGCTTACATACTATTCACCTTGCCTCTTTGCTTTACATAGGAGATCGAGACTTAGAAATTGATAATTGCTTGATGTTCCTAAAAGAATCATATTTGCAGATAAAGAATGATACAACATCTATCCCTACCACCATACTGTCATCCTATATCTCTGCTTCCTTTCATGACTAATATTCTTGAGAAGGCCATCTATAAGAAGTACCTCCATTTCCTTTTTTCTCATTTCCTTCTCACATCTCTGTAGTCTGGCTTCCAGCCTCATCATTCAACTGAAACTGCTCTCTCCAAAATTACCAGTGATCTCTTAATTGCCAGATCTAGTGGCCTTTTCTCAGTCCTCATCCTTCTTGACCTTTCTCCAGCTTTTGACAGTTTTTATCACCCTTTTCTCCCTGACAATCTCTTCTTTCCAGGTTTTCATGACCACTGCCTTCTTCTGATCTTTCCCTACCTATCTGATCACTCCTCCAATCTCCTTTACTGGATCTTCAACCAGGTCATGCCTGCTGACTTCAATTGTTCCCCAAATTTCTGTCCTAGGCCCTCTTTCTTCTCTCTCTGTGCTGTGCATGGTGATTTTATCAGTTCCCATGGATTCAAATTATCATCTCTATGCAAATAGTTCTCAGATCCATTTGTTTGGCCCTAACCTCTCTACTGACCTCCAGTCTTGTATTTCCAACTGTCCTAAACTCAACATGTCCAAAATAGAACTCTATCTTTTCCCCAAATCCTCCACCTCTTCTTAACTTATCTGTTATTGAGAGGTGTGCCACCATTCTCTCCTTCTTCATCTCTCCTCCTATTTTCCTTCAAGTCTCAGCTAAAGTTCTACTTTCTACAAAAAACCTTTCCTAGTCCTTAATCTTAGATCTTCCTTCTGAGATTATCCCCAATTTATCCTGCACATATCTTGTTTCTATATAGTTTCATGTTGTCTTTCCCATTAGACTGTTAGTTCCTAGAGAGCAGGACTATTTTTGCTTTCATTTTGTATCCCTAATGCTGTGGCACATAGTAGGTGCTTATAAATGCTCGTTGACTAACTCCCTAACACCTCAAAATGCTTTCCTAGTATTAAGACACCAAAAAAGACACAAGATATGCCTACCTCAAGAAAGCTTTTCCTTGTACAATGCAGCAGCACCCTTCTGTCTCAGCAGAAGCTTACCTAGAACTTACTTTCACGTAGGTCATCTAAACTGAACCAAAGTACAAAGGTCAGCCATCTAAAACTAGATCTACTGGCCCAAGTAAAAGCCTTTTAACCTCCTTCAGTATCTCAAGTAAAATCTCCCCATCATGTTGCCAGAAGGGTGGCACAATACCATTCATCTATAAACAACTTGACACTATCTATATACATCATCATTTGGCAAGAGGGGCAGTGGATTTTATGCCTTTTAGGCATAGGCAATTAGGAATTGGGTCCAATTTGGAAACTAAGGTGCCACCTTCTCCTTCAGCATCTTGTAAGCCAAAACACAAACATATTCAAGTGTTATCACTAATGGAGTTTCAAAAGAAGATACCTTCATGGTCTCCAAGAATCTCTCTTGAGTCTAGGGCAGGAGGCCTTTGGCTACCTCTGGTTGGGCATTCTTAATAGTTTGGCATATGGAAAAGATTGTAGAACTCCCATCAGACCAGTGACTGTAAAGGAAATTTCACTTGCCTGAAAAATAATTCTTTTTTTTTTTTTGGTCTGGAAAAGGCACAAGATAGAATACCTCTTGATATTCAGAAAGGAGGACATGCTATTTTTCATTTGCATACTTATCAAGCACAGCTTAAGTCTCTTTGAAGATCTCAGTGAATGTTTCACCCATAATGAATTCTTATTCTTGAGGCTGATTGCCTCTGAGGAGGCTTACACGCTCCAAACCCTAGGGAGTTTTATTTCTTCTAAGTACAATAGGTCAGGATTGTATAAGGAGTTTGAAAAAAATCTCTCTGGAGAAGTATGGAGGTGTGTGGAGGGGGAGAGAAAAAAAGAGAGAGAGAGAGAGAGAGAGAGAGAGAGAGAGAGAGAATGAGAACAACAGTGGCAGCAGCAGCAGAAGGCAGAGGTTGACTTAGTTTCATTGGAACCTTTTCCTTTCTTCGACTTGCAGGTCAAAATATTAAGAGAATCCAGCAAAACAGCACTAAGTTCCATTTTGGTTTTGGGAAGGTTTTTTTGTTGAAACTGAAACAGAATGATGGTGAATCTACTCCACTCTCTTTTCTCCCTTTTGTTTTATTGCCTAAAGCAAAGAGTGGCAAACTTAATTACTAAAAGTTGCTTTGCTCTATAAATATTTTGCTTGCTGATTATTTGCTTTTTTAAAACAATAGTTTGCTAGATAACGATAAGATAATATTAACTGCTTGCAGAATGATTTTGCTAAGATGGCTCTGGAGGAGAAAGTGAGACTGGTGACTTTGCACAGTCTATCCTCACGTAAATCCAATTCACTTGCAAGTCATGACATCACTCCCGGATGTTGTGGTCCTCTTTGAGAATGAAGTACAAACAACAAGAACAGCTTGAAAGAGTGAAGGGAAACCTGTGGGTATTTGATTAAACAACTTCCACTATCCTGGCTTGGCAAACAACAGATTGACTGGGGGTCTGAAGCAGTTTAAGAATTCTGTTTAGTATTTGTATGTTTAACTTCCTTTTAGCTTTACAGACAAAGGAAGCCAGTGGAACTGGAAATTTTTCTCTTGACTAAAATCCTCAAGAATCAATCTCATCATCGCCAAGCAGACTGGTCACTGTGTACCTGAGGCCTTGACGCACTAGAAAGAAGGGAGTAGAGACCTCAAGGTTTCAAGCCCTGACCCAGCCACAGTGACCATTGCTAGGCAAGTGCTTGCCAAGGTGTTGATGAAGCAATACTATCAGTGTCTCCCTGAACAGTGGCTGTGATTTGGTCTCCTTATAAGTACTTGGGTCAAATTGGCTCATTGGCAAGGGCATGTCCGTTCTTTCTCCATTTCTTAGTGCCCTCTGGGAAGAGTGTGTGCTGGGTTTGCCAGTGTCTCCACAACCACCTGTTCTTAATTGACCGCATTCTTGGTTTGTTGTTGGTGTTGTTTCACTGGAAACTTGCTTCCATATGCAAACACTCCCTTTCCACGTCATTCTCTTGAAGGGCTGAATATTGCTAGTGGCCTCTGCAACAAAACTTTTGCCCCGGTTGTACTTTCAGTGTTCAGCCAGGAGGTTTAGACATCCAGTTCCTGTTCCCTCTTTTCTTGGCTGCTTTCTTGCCCAAGACAGAGGTTTAACTGAAAATCCTGCCCATCAGGCACTTCCCCTCACTGTCAGAAACAAGGTCCTCTGGTGTTAGGGGAGGTCCTGACTTTGGCCAGTACCCTGTTCAGGTTTAGCAATGGAATAAAATGACACTTGAGGTCATTGACAGTTAACAAAAGAAGGTTTATTTAGCCCTAATATAGAAAGGATTGTTGAATAACAAGGATATACTGATACTTTACTTGGGTAGACTTGGACCCCTTTACTTTCTTATGAAAACCCATATGGTCAACAGGGCAGAATTCAGTGACTGAGGCACCATGCAAGTCTGAAAGGTCTTGATTCCATGAGTGGCTCTTTTTTTGTCCTTAAGTAATCAAAAAGCCATGTCAACCTGACTAGGTCACTAGGAAGCTGAGTCAAGGATTATGGGCTTGAGTCTTAGCTGTCTGGGCCAATCAAGTGCCAGGGACAGTTTTGTCACCTTTTAGGGGGAAAAAAAAACTAGGCTAACTCATGTGGAGGGGTAATGCTGATAGATAATGTTTTTAGCTCATCTGGACTGCTTTGATAGTGGTACAGAAACAGTTGGTTAAGTGCCTATCCCAAGGCTATCTTGGTTTAAGGCTCTAGTTGTAACAAAAGAAACTTAGGTGAGATTGAGGCCACAACTCATGGACTCAGTTCAGAGAAATCACACTGGCCTAATCTCTAAAAAAACAAAGATTGTGCTCTCTTTCCTATTATAGTTGAAACACTACTCCCGTGAAAGCCTTGTTGATCACCCTCCAAATTGCCTTGACTTAGTGACCCCATCTGCCAACCCAGTAGGATCTTTTTTGTTTTTAATTTTTTTTTGTTTTACCACACCAGATTCTTCCCAAAGATCTCTCTTCTGCTATAAGAATAGTAGAACTTGTTCTAGAATAGTCTTACTGTACGCTTCAATGGCAAGCAAGCTAGAAGCAATACAATTTTGTACGGTCTTGGAATCAATAAGGCTTGTCTAATAACAATAATTAGCATTTATGTAGTGCTTTAAGGTTTGCAAATGTTATCTCATTTCAACAACTCTGTGAGATCAGTACTATTATTACCCTCCATTTTACAGATGAGGAAACAGAGGCTGAGAGAAAATAAGTGAATTGCTCAGCAGAGATAGTTAGTATCTGAAGCAGGAATTAAACTCAAGTTTTCCTAATTCCTTGTCCAGCACTCCATCTATAAGTATTACTTAGTTGTTCTATTTTCCTTCTAGGACTCTTGCCCTAAGAATGGACTCCCTTAAACACAATCAGGGGAGAATCCTTTGCCAAATTCCTGAAACCTATTTCTCTGTCACTCCTAGACCTCCCCTTGGTTGCTTGCTGCATATACCACCAGTTCAGGTGACCAGCCCCTGCTCCCTCATTATAAATGCCAGCTAAAGCAAGTTCGGTATAGTGGTACCTTGAGAGATTGATCTATAGAAAGCCTCTTCCCTCCTAGGAGGTAGATAATATATACCCTTTGGAATCATAGTTGGTCGTTGCACTGATCAGAGTTCTTAATTTTTTCAAAATTGTTTGTCTTTGTACTGTTATTTATTTAAATTGTTCTTCTTATTCTGCTCATTTTACTCTGTATCAGTTCATACAAGCTTTCCCAAGTTTCCCTGAAACAATCTCTTTCATTGTTTTTTATGACACAATAGTATTCTATTACATTCAATTATTCTCCAGTTGATGAGTAATTTCCAGTTCTATGCCATCACAAAAGAACTGCTATAAATATTTTTGTACATAATTCTCTGACCAATCTTAAGGTTCACTTGCCTCTCTAAAGGTCCTTTTATCTAGTTCAAGGATTCTTAACCTTTTAATGTATTATGGATCCCTTAGGAACTCTGATGAGGGCTGTGGAATCTGGAATCTTCAGAATAATGTTTTTAAGCACATAAAATATGAAGAATTATAAAGGATACTAATTATATTGAAATACAGTCATCAAAATATATTTTTAAAAAGTTCACAAACCCTGTGTTAAGAACCCCTGCTCTAGTCTCTAGCTCAGACTCAGTGGCACTGCTGGCTAAATGATCAAGGGTCCCACACTTCGAGCACAAGCTGAGGCAAGGTTGGAAGTGCCTCCCACAACGTCCCACAGTCTCTGACTAATCCCTACCTTCATAGGCTTGGCCAACTTGCCCAGTCTTAATCCCACCCTTCCTTTCTGGTCATTTAATTACATGGTCATATCAACTAAGGCCAGTGTAATTTGCACTACTCAGCAACCCTTTGAGTCTTTACTTAGACTATTCTGAAAGAGTTCCATCCTTCCTCCTATCCCAGGATGGCTCCTAGGTAACATCTCATTAGGTTCACAAATATTGCCATCACAGTCCCAGCATGGCTGAAGCTGCATTCCCCTTGCAGTGTGTAAACCTCTAATGGCCATTGACTAAACTGTTAATAGCTCCTCAGCAGAGTATTTTCTCCTACATCAAAGGAACTGTGTATTCCAGGGGGCATCCTTCTAATTTCCCTATCGTAAGAGCTGCCTATTACTTACCTGTCGCAAAGGTGTGGAGTTACATGCAAACACTAGTTCACAGAGGCCAAAAAATATCTGTCTTCTCTCACTGCCCTTTAAATATTGGTGATAATACTATCTATAGTAAGTTAAGGTTGGGGTTATTATAATTTATGGCTTTGGACCTGTTGGCCAATGGGACATGAAAAGGCTGAGATGTTTTCCTGGTGGTAAATTCAATTCCTGGTTTTGTTCTGTGAGCCTATGAAACCACCTCTACCAGCTTTGCCCCACCACCATGAAAAGGAAGGGAATCCATATATATGTTACATTTGGAATCTCAAACACACCCTTGTGTGATAAGTACGTCTCATAATAAATGTTAGTTACTGAAACTGCCTCTAAAATGCCTTTTTTTTATCACAGATTTAGACATTACAGAATACTGGCTCCTTGCCACATTGGGACAGTATCAAATATTGCACTGCCACCAGAGACCAGACAACAGTGGAAGGACCATGCGGACAAACTTTCCCCCAGCTCCTTCCCTGTTAGTCACAGCATTAAGGAAGAGATCTGGCAGGCAAGGCAGTCCCTTTTTGGAAAATCCATATAGTGTAGCAGTTTCCCTCCCACACAGACTCACCAGGATATTTCTTTCTGTGAACAGAACTACCAAAAGGCACAAAAGTAGTACAACCTAATTAAATAGATCAGCCTTAGTAACAAGCAGGTAGACAGGCAAGTAGCATTTATTAAATGCTTACAATGTGCCAGACATTGTGATAAGTGCTGGGGATACCCATAAAAGGAAAAAAAAAAAAAGACATTCCCTGCCTTCAAAGAGGTCACATTCTAATGAGGGAAAACACCTGAGAAGGCTGCCTGAGTCATGGTGTCAGCATCTATGTGGTTGTGTGGTTTGTCCTTCATTCTCGAAGAGGCCCATGACATCAGGAACAGAATGCCGTGACTTGCAAGTGAATTGAATTGAAGTGAGGAAGAGATGTGCAAAGTCACCCATCTCACTTTCTCCTCCCAAGTCATCAGAGTCCAGTGGCCAGATATAGATTGGGACCACTGGAGACGGCCCAGAAGAGAGAGACTTTGGCCTTTTTAAGCTAAGGTCTTTCTGAGTTCTTACTTTTACTGAGGCAATGTACCTTTAGTGATTGGGGCTGTGTAGGAAGTGAGCCCTGCCCTCCCAGCATCTATGAAGAGCTCAAAGAATGAAGAGATGGGAAAATGAAGTATGGCTAGCCTGAGTCTGTCCCCAACATGGAGACCCTGGAAATAGTGCAGAAGTCACCTCCTGCATTAATGTTACCCCAGCCATGTCTTCAAAGGGTGGCACACTGTCATTCCAATTCAAGCCTAACGTACTCTGCTTTACCACAATACTGGCCATGGTACTAACAGCAATGCTTAGGTCAGTGGTAGCACTATTCAAAAATCAATATAATTGCATTGTGGATATACTAAACTTTATGCAAGTTTTTCTTAGCAAAAATGTCTGTGAAATGCAAAAGCCTCTGTGCCATCCAATACATCCAAGTGGGAAAGTGTTACTCTAGACTGAGAATAGGAGGACAGTGGTTAGTTTTGTGAGAATGTATAGAAATTTTTGAGGCAATTGGGGTTAAGTGATAGGGTCACACAGCTAGAAAGTGTCAGGTATCTGACAGCATATTTGAACTCAGTTCCGCCTGACTCCAGGGCCAATAATTGATAGAGATTTTAGAAAATATATCAGAAATCTGACCTGTGGGAAGCCAGAGCTACGTTCCTAGGCAGAAGTGGGTGAAGGGGAGAAGAGATTCAGTTGAAAGACGGGGCCAAAAAAGAAGACAGAAAGGTGCCTATGTTGCTGTTTTGCCCAAAGCTGATCCTGTGCCCAGACAGGAAAGAGGACATTGTCTCTTCTTGCAGGTAAATTCCATGGCCAGGCCTCATAGGATCACAACATCATAGGTTCAGACATGGAACTCACTTCTCTCCACCTCATAATTTAGATTACAATTCTTGCAAAGTGGTTATAGTTCCTGACTAACTACCAGTGTGAAAATCAATGAAAAATATCTTCTTTGTTGCCTTCAACAGGAGCGCCATAGATTTCCAAGCCCTGGTGTATCTTATACCAAATATTTAAATATTTAAAAGCAACATGAAAACACACATAAACTTTGTTTTAAGCTTGTTTGCTGAGTGGTTTGTTATAGCTTGCTAGAATTCTGGATGACTCCCTCTCTTCTCATCTGTTAGTCAATGAATCATTGATTGTTTGCCCCCTAGTTCCAATTGCAATGTTTTCTTTTTAACTTAGTCAGTATTTACTCATTTAAGATGAGTAAGGTTTGGAACCCAGCACAGTCTTTCTTCCTCTGAAGTTGAAACAAGGGCTGGGCTGGTGGCCCTATTAGAGACTCATTCCCAGAAAATGGTGGGAATAGAAGAGTCTGTATCCTTTGTCACCAGTTTCTCCTACTGCCATGAGCATATGTTGCCCTATATAAGTAGTCCACTGGCAAACCCTCCCTTGGGATCCTCTTTTCCATCCCTTCTCTGATAGAAACGAGCAAAATACTTGACGCAAAGACAGAGTGAACCGAGGAAGGCATTTATTTCATTTCTTGCAAGAAGCTAGTGTGCTGCTCCCAAAGAGCACACACTGATACAGATGTAAGAGCAAGCTTATACCTTAAGGTGTATCAGATAAGTTAATATCTTAAGGTGTGTCAGATAAGCTAATTAAGCATCTGCAGATGCAAGAACAGCTGTTAGTTATTTGTCAATACTTGTAGTTAAAGAGTACCTGCTAATCAGGATATACTAATCCTCAGGCATCCTGTTTTTACATTAACTTCTATAGAAACAGAAAATTTCACAAACATCTTCTTTTCACACCTCTTCAAACTTTCTTTCTCTGCATGTTAGACTCCTTTCTTCTCTCACCTTAGGTCACTTTAACCCAGTCATTTCCATCTCCTTCTATGACCCAAGAATTTCAAGGGCATATTTCATATCTTTGGCACATCTACAGTTAGGTTAATTAGTATTTAATGATATTTTATATTTCAATTAGTATTTTATTCATTTAAAGTCTAAGGTGTGAGGAGTAGCTTCACACAAAGGAAATCTGCCGGACATGAAACAATTTTGAGGACACAGGAACCATTTCACAAGATATTAAAAAAAAAGAGAAGGTACCAAATAATTGGAAAAAATCATGGACAATCTTACTATTGAAAAATATTTAAAGGACATCAAAAACTATCTATTTTCTCACTTTCATAAGAATTTTATGAGAATTAGTTATACCCATGTGGAGGCTATCCTTGAAAATAGGAGAGGTAATAGGTAGGCTTTTGTAAGTGATTTTCTATAGCAGACTGCATCTTCATAGTCACACAATTGACTGAAAGGTGAAAAGAATTTAAAAATTAACTGAACTAATTTTTTTTATTATTAAAGAGAAAGTGATGCTGATAGAGCAAAATCCGTCTTTATGAAACATTATAAATAGGAGTCCCTTAAGTAAAGCAAGTGAAGCCTCCTACCTTGTAAGTTTGAAAGGTCCTTGACCAGGGTCTGGGTTTGCAGCTAGCACTGCATTGATGCTCCAAGGAGCAAAGAGTAACCTTTGGGAGGGGCCTTTTGGATCTGGGTGAGCAGAAGCTAAAATGAGGACTCATTGGGCACTTATGCCACATCTGGACATGAGCTTGGTGCAACCAATGCTATGTAGGAACTGAGCTAAGTTATGAACCGACTCTCTCTGAGACAGAGGGGATATAGGGGAATGTTTGCCTCCGAGCTAATGCAGAAAATGTTTGTACTTTTTAATTGTTGTATCTTCAAAGTAGATATTCCTTTGTAAAAACTGAAGATAGTGTGTTAAATGGAACTGGGACTCTAGTTAATGGCCCCTAACAATGGGGGGAAACACAGCGAGTAGGGGCTCAAGCCAATTCTGTAGAGAAGCTACCCCCCCCAACCTCCTAGTATCCTAGAACCCTGAGGGGCACTGGTTAGAGCAAATCAGTAGTAAATATAAAAATTGAAAGATAGGATTAAGGAGAAAAGAAGGCATTTCATTCTATTACTATAACTCAGACTTAATCTAATTAAGCTGTTTATTCCCTCCCAAACAAATGTGGAAAATAAAATGGACTCTATCAGCCTTTAACAAACAAAAAAAGGTTTACTTATTCAAATGTCACTACAATTGAAAGGGTTAAAGAGATTAAAAATACTTCATCTGACAAAAACTTGATCTCCTTACAAAGTGGTGAGAAATTTTATCCAAAGGCAACACTGGTAAAGTACAAACTCATTTGTAAAACACAATAGAAGACAATGGATAAAAGCAATATTACCCCAGAACTAACAACAAAACAAACAAAATCAATTGAATAAGAAATGATCTGCAGAATCCATGACATAAGATCTAGCTAAACCAGATAGATCACTCTGATAGTATTATAAATCAAAATGTAGAGACAACAAATTGAACTAGAATGGAAAAAAATTTGACAGTGTTTTTATAGTGATCCATTTTTATCAGCAACAATGATTAAATGATTAAATCATTATGATTGGCTTCTACCAACTTCTGCCAACCTCAAGTACTGTGGGAGATAATTTCATCTAAGAATGTGAAATTAGAAGCATCTACTGTTGTTGTTTGTCCTTGTTCTCAAAAAGGACCATGACATCAGGGAGGTGATGCCAAGACATGCAAGTGAATTGGATTTAAGTGAGGGAGGGCTGTGCAAAGTCACTTTCTCCTCTGGAGCCATCTGGGTCCAGTGGCAAGATATAGATCAGGAGTACTCAAATATAAATATATACAGAAAAAACTTAAGGCAGGAGATAACCCACTTTGAAATTGTTAAGATAGTTTTGGAAGTAGGAAGATGTGGAGAGAATGAAAACAATTCACAATGTTTTTACTTTTAAAAAATGGAAACCAAGAAGACAGGACTAAGTACATTTGCTTTCTCATTTTCATAAAACTTTTTATCAAAGTGATCTGTGTAAGCATCAAGGGTCTCCTTGATGAAAAAGACATATAGTAATGACTATTATTTATATAATGCGTTAAGACAAAGCACTTTACATCTCTTACACATTTGATCACATTGATCCACACAACAATCTTGTGAGGCAGATAGTATTATTATTCCCATTTTATAGATGGGGAATCAGAGGCAGAGAGTTTAAGTCATCTGCCCAGGGTCATACAGCTAGTAAATGTCTGAGACAGGAATCAAACTCAGGTCCAGTTCTCTCCTCCACTATTCAAGCAGGTGGATTTTCTCAAATACTTTATTATTTTTTTTTTTGGTGGCTTTTCAGTCACTCAAATGATTGAAAGGTATAGAGAAAAAAATTCTATTGTATCTATTGTTTGTTGTTGTTACTGTTGTTTTTTCAAAAACATTGGACTTAGGACAAAATGCATCCTGGAATGTTCTCCTCAAAGACTCTTGCTACATATTCATTACACAAAGGTGCTCCTCCTACATATTGATTAAAATCACACAGGACTTTATGGCAGATGTGACAAGGAAGACAATGTTCATGTTAGAGTCTGGTTACTGAAACCAATTCAATTTTGCAAACATTTATTAAGCAACTACTATTTCTCTCTAATATTTAAATAGTTATGGGATTTCACTTTTGTGTATATTCCATCCGACTATGCAGATCACAGCCCATGCATGCCTACCTGTCCTGTCTGATTCTTGTCCATGCCTTCCATAGGGGAGCCACCCTGTGTGATAGCGGCCTTCCTCCCTTTTACTTGACATCGCAAGGGTTGCCAGTAGAACAGATGTACTGCACATTGCTTTTCACTTGTTTTCCCTATGTGATCAATTCATATTCCTTTTCAATAATAAATTTCTTTGATGTCATCTTTTACTCTGATAGTTTCTTCTTCATAGTTTCTTATTTGTTATGTATTGCAGCCTACTGACACCCACTATGTATCCGTCTACTGTCCTCATTTTTAATTCTTCGGAGACTGTAGTGTTCTATGATGCAATCATGCAACTCGAGGATATAGAAATTAAAAGACAGGCCTTTGTTTCAGGGAGAAGCTGGGAATCATAAAAGGAGTTTTGCAATTTCTCAAAGGCAATTCAAACTTCTCTCCCACTCCTGTTTAATTCTGGCCCAACTTTTTGTCCATTTATGATATCTATCCAAATTAATGTATCTGTTTGCCCATACAAATATAGATATATAGACTAGTGAAGTAGTGCTTCACAGATTAGACTGAGTGTATGAGGACAGCAAAGCCCCGTCCTCCTCCTGCTCACCCCTCCCTCTTTTGATAGCTGTCTAGCAGGTAGGTTTGCCGGGCATTCTACATTCCTTAAGCCTGTCCCTTCATGATAGCGTATCATATTAAGTATTTAACAAAGAGGAAAGAGTACTGGATTAGGAGTGAGGAAGATATGAGTTCTAGTCATGGCTCTTCAGCTTTGTGACTACAGAAAATTTATTTTACCTCTCTGGGTCAGAATTTCCACATAGGCAAAATTGGTGGTAATTTGAGAGGTCAGGGGGAATGTGTTGGATCAGATAATGTCCAAAATCTCTTCCAGTTCTGTGAATTTAGTTGAAGAGGGAATCCCTTTGACTTTTAGAAATTAGCCTAGCACATCCTTCCTGACAATGACACCTCTCCATGCTTTATACCTTGTTTGAGATATTCCTTGTCTGAACAATATGCTGTTGTGTGGTGTAGTGGAGAAAACACTGGATTTAGGATCAAGAGGACCCAGGATCAAATTCTAGCTTTGCTATTTACTACTTGTGTGATTTTGGATAAATCACAACATCTCTGGCCCTCAGTTTCCTCATACAAAAAATGAAGAGATTGAACTAGATAATATCTAAAGCCCATTCCAGCTCAAACTCCTATGCTCTTTTGAAATTATTTCATTTTTAATTATTGTCTTCTTTCTCCATAGAAATTGAAAATAGTTCATTTCCGTCTACTCAGCTAAGAGCTTTGAATTCTCCATTCCAAAAATATAATCCTAGTCCCTGAGATCCAGTAAAAGCACCATTTTCAAGTGTAGCATTTCTGTTTGCATTCTGAGAAGAGTAATAATGCGTTGTACAAGGAAATGTCCAAGTTACTTACTGAAGATGTTTGACATTCTACCCAGCAGATGGCAGTAATGTCACTACACATAGTTTTTAATAGCCAAATAAAGTTTAATGAAACGTGAGTTTTAGACAAAATTGCAAGTCCCAGTTGTTCTTCAAACACTAGAAATGTCAGGGAAAAAATATGTCAACTGAAATTCTATCAGTAGACTATCATGGATTTGTGCTATCGTACAACATACTAGTTTTCCATTCGTCCCCCCCCCAGTATTTTTCTTCTGTTGATTATGTCTCATTTATACTGTATATCTCTTGTTTGTGCATAGTTATTTGCATGTTATTTCCCTCATTAAGCTGTAAGCTCCCTGTGAGTAAAGACTATCTTTTACTTTTCTTTGTATCCCCAATGCTCAGCCCAATGACTGGCAAACAGTAGGTGCTTAAAATAAATGTTTATTCCTGTCTACCTCCTCTTAAATAGGACTTCCTTATAAAGTACAAATTTAGAGCTAGAAGGGATCTCTTTAATAAATGCTATCTTACTGACTGATTACCACAAAGAGATCCCTTCTAGTTCTAAATCTGTACTCCTAAAAAGGAAGTCCCATTTAAGAGAGGGAGGGAAATGGGAATAAGCATTTTCAAGCACCTACTGTGTGCCTAGCACTGTGTTAAGCACTTTATAAATATTATCTCATGGGGCAGCTAGGTGATGCAGTAGATAGAGCACTGGTCCTGGATTCAGGAGGACCTGAGTTCAAATCCGGCCTCAGACACATAACACTTACTTGCTGTGTGACCCTGGGCAAGTCACTTAACCCCATTGCCTAGCCAAAAAATAAATAAATAAATAAATGTTATCTCATTTATGTGAAGTGCTTAGCATAGTGCTTGGCACATAATATATGCTATATAAATATTAGTTATCATTATCCATATAACAACCATGTGATGTAGGTATTTTTATTATCCTCATTTTACATTTGAGGAAACTGAGGCAGACTAAGATTAAATGACTTGCCCAGAGTCACACAGCTGATAAATGTTTGAGGCCAAATTTGAGCCTAGGCCTTCTTGATTCCAAGCCCAATGGTCAATCCACTGCACCACCCAGCTGCCTCTACCCTACAGCCAATTTTTAAAAAGAAAAATTAAGTATTGATTTTTAGTATTAATGACATATCGTTGGAATCTCCAATGACCTATTGTTTTACAAATCCTCATACTAAAAGTTAGCCATTCCTACAGATAGCCCCTGGACTTTGGGGAATGATTGTAGATGACAAGCCTTATTCTCTGGTTTCATGTGGGCAATGGTTGGTAATTGGGCAGATCAATGCCAAGATTCCTGTTGTTTTAGTTTTGTTAATTCCCTAACAGCTCACAATTGTCTAATTTTATTTCACTTAATCACAGATCCAGCCCCTTTCCCCATCCCCATTCAGTACTCTATATACTTTTTGTCTATGGTATTCAGCAATGAGGACCCTATGCAGAGTACTTAGCTGAGGAAATCCCCAGATGAGCCTCTAAACATTCAGAAGACACTAGACAGACAAGCAGAACACTTTTCTTCTGTTGGTTTTATTCCTTCCTGCCTGGTGGATTTCTAGAGAGAAAAGAGACAAGGCTATAAACGGAGACGACTGGGACTTTCCCTACTCAAAGCCAACAGAATACAGAACACAGGGCTTGATTCTTTTCCCTGGCCGGGTCTTTTATTTTAGGTGAAGGAGACTGGAGATGACTATAACTTGGTGGTCTCTAAGAGATCAGAAAAATGAGTTGCTCAAGGCCCAGGTGAAGAGACCATGCTAGGTTTTGCAGCCAGGCTAGCATCCAAGTCTTAGGGAGTGAGAAGGACCTTTGACCTTTGGGACCCAGCACTGGTTTAGTTAAGGACTCATCTGGCAACATAAACCTAGTGGCACCAATACTATGTAGAGACTCTCCCTAGAGACTAAGATGGTATTGAGGAGAGTATGTCACCAAGGAACCGGGAGGAAATGTTTGTATTTCTATTCCTGTTATGTGTCTAGGTTAAATATCCCTTTTTAGAAGCTAATTATTGTTAAGTGATTAAAAGGAACCAGGGCATATTTAATTCTCAACTTCCAGATAAGCTGGAGGGTGTCAGGGATCTCAGCCACGATAATAAAGGACATTGACATCATGTCATATAAGGATCATTGAATGTGCAGTAAAACTCCAAGTGTAACCAGACCAGAAGAGAGCATGGAGAGACAGCCACAGTCTTAGTCCTTCATGGAGCTTCCTTAATCTCTTAATGGAGCCCAAGACTGCATTAGCTTATTTGGTTGCTATATCACGCTGCTGACTCATTCAGAACTTGCTATTTAATTTACTGAAATCCAGATCTGCTATCTTGTATTTGTGATGCTGATTTAGAAATCATTACATTTACATTAATCCCTTTTAAATTTCATCTTGTTATACATGTTTCAATGTTCCAGCTTATCAAGATTTTTTGGATTCTAACTCTTTCATGTAATGTGTGAGCTTTCCCTCTCACTTTTGTGTTTCTGCAGATTTGACAAGCATGCCACCTATGCCTTTATTTAAGTCATTGATAAAAATGTCAAGCAGCACTGGGTGCTGGGAGACCTAAGAGAACAGGATTCTATGAGGTTCCAAGTCTCTCCTTCATTACATATCATTACATATTCACATTATGTAAAAATTGCTTTACATAGAGGCCTGCAGAATGGTCCATTTATGCAAAGTGAGTTAGCTGTGTGACTATGGACAAGTCACTTAAACTCTCAGTATGTTATGCCACCATTCTCCAAATTATTTTGACAGTACACCCCAATCAGTTTTTCATACAGACAATGCTCACTTTAAGTAAGTGGACTGTTCCATAGGCCTCCATGTGAAGCAATTTTTACAAAATGTGAATTTGCCCAAGAAGTGGAGAAGTGAGGGAAGGGAATGAAGAGAGAGAAGGGAGGAGCGAGGAGGGAGGAGGGAGGAAGAAGGATAACAGTAGAGGGAGAGGGCTGACACATAGTTCAAGGACATGTCGGGGCCAAGAACAGAGAAGCGAGAGCAGAAGAAGGAACACTCAGGTCCAACAACATGAGGGCTTGTCTGGAACTGAGAGGAAAAAGGGGGGGGGAGAGAGAGGAAGGGGGCAGAGACACAGACAGGAGAGGATGGGCGACATGCAGGGTCAGGGACAGATAAGACAGACACCTGGGGGCTGGACATGCAGGCTGGTGGGCAGAACAGGGCACAGTTCTCTCAGCACCAAGAGGTCTCAAGTCAAGCCCCCAGTTGGTGGTGGGAGGGAGTAGAGGAACAGCAGGGCCAGCAGTCTCTCTGCCCTTCTTCTGCTTTCACTTGGAGATTTGTTTGTCTGTTTTTTAGGGTTTTTTTGGTGGGAAGTGGGGTGAGAGGAGTGGAGAGAGAGAGAGAACACAGTGCTGTACAGTAAAGTTAACATAGGCGGTTTTTTTGGAATGTAGATTTCTTTCAGAGTTCTTTATGTAAAGTTGAATTTGCATAGTGTGAATTTACATAAAGCCAAGAACTGTCTGTATATATATTTTATATATGTATGTATATACCTATATATCATTTATTTATTAATTATATGCACATGCTATTGTACTTATAGGTTACATAAAGAACGCATAAATAATAAAAAGTCAGTCAGCTAGCATTTATTAAATACCTAGATATTCCTAAAGTGAAAGCCTGACCACCCCATTTTTTTTCTCAAGAAGCTTCAGTGGTTTTCCATCACCTTCGGAAGACTATTTTAGAAGACAAGTTGTGATGAGGGTCTAGACTAGGAATGTTGTGGTATGGATAGAGAGAAGAGAATGGATCCAAGAGAGGATAAAGTAGAATTGACAAGATTTGGCAATTGATTGGATATGATGAATGACTGAAAGTCAAGTTGAGGATGACTTCCAGGTTTGGAACCTGGGTAAAGGAAAGAATGATGATGCTCTTGAAAGAAATTGTTAAATTAGGAAGAAGGGTGGGTTTAGAGAAAAAGATATTAAGTTCTGTTTTAGACATCTGTAAAATCAGAGGGTTAGATTTGATGGCCTATAAGATCCTTTCCAGTTCTGTGATCTAAATCTTTGATCCTCTAAGCCAGGGGTGGGGAACTTACAGCCTCAAGGTCACATGTGGTCTTCTAGGTCTTCAAGTGTAGCTCTTTGACTGAATCCAAACTTCACAGAACAAATCCCCTTAATAAAAGGATTTATTCTGTAAAACTTGGACACAGTCAAAAGGCTGCACCCAAGGACCTAGAAGACCACATGTGGCCTTGAGGTGCAGGTTCCCCACCCCTGTAGTCTAATCCTATTCTCCTTTAGAACATTCAGGCATAAAATACAAGAGATGAAATGTCATGGAGGTCAATTAAGTATAACAGTTTGGCTGAAACATAGGGCACCATAGGAAGAGTAATCTAGAATAAGCTTGGAGAGGTAGATTAGAGCCAGATGGAGAATGGATTTAAATACCAGATTGTAAGAGGTTGAGAAGTGAGTTGGTGGTGAAAAAGAAGAAAGAGGCAGAAGTTTAAATAGTACTTTAAAAAAAAAAGAAAGAAATCTGGTAACGAAAGGGAAGATTAGAAACAAGACAAGAAATGAAGGGATGATAGGATCAGTTGAAAGGATTTGGGATTTTTTTTTGTGGGAAAGAGAAGGGAATTGTAATGAACTTTAACTTGGCCACATACTCATTTTCTTGATGAGAAACATGAAGCCCTGAGGCATTTCAAAAGTGGCTTGTATGAGGTCATACAGTTAATAAGGTCAAGGTTAACAAGATTCAAACCAAGGTCCTGTGACTCCAACTCTAGCATTCTTTCTACTGTACCAATGTTTTGACTTTTTATAGCTGGGGTTTTGAGGCATGAAGTAGGGAAAGGCAGGAACTCAAAATGGAGGGCCTCCATTTTCTGGTGAATTCAATTCAACACACACTTTTTGACCATCTACTTACCTAGTAACAAGTCTGTTGTAGCTGCTTTTTGAGATGAGAGATCAATCACAAAAGAAACAAACCTGCCAACAACAATAAAATCAATAGGTCCCCCACTTTTTTTTTTTACTTGTGAACTTGCAAAAGGAAAGGGGAGAAACAACCTAACCTAACAATAGGTAATGAGGCATAATGGAAAGAAAAGTGTGTTTGAAAGTAATGTGTTTGCATTCAAATCACGTTACCTGTGTGCCTTAACCTCCCTGGGGCTCAGTTTCCTCATCTGTAAAATAATGATATCCCATCAGAAGAACATAAACTTCTTGAAGGCAAAGACTGTTTGGTTTTGGTTTTTCTATCCCCAGCACCTGACACAATTCCTGGTATATAGTAGGTAAAAGATAAATGTTTGTTAAGTTTGAATTGAATTGAATCTAATTGAATTCAGTAGTGATTCGACAGGCATAAAGAGGAAAATGAAAAGAACCCACTGATAATTTTAAAGGTGTTTAACTATGAGAGCTAAGATATGGATTTTTCTCATGAACATCATAAGAGACTTTTCATGATAAAGAAGGGAGATGGAAAGCTAACAAGGTTTACGAATAAACTCAATGTGCTTTAAGTTTAGAATTCATCAGAATTCAGTATTGCATGTCTTAAAACAAATGCTTTATTTGACTTTTTCTTTTAAACTCAGGAAAAAGCCCTGGGGAGAAATGGTGGATCTTAAAGGTGATAGGAGACAAAACAAAACCCATAACTACTTAAATGGATAGGAAAGCTGCTTTGGTGACTGGCAGACATATTATAGAACTTTGGGGAGTTTTTTGGGATGGGCCCTGTGTTTCCAAAGGTATAGGGAAATCCTAGTGAAGAATAAGGGCAACTAGGTGGCACAGTGGATAGAGTGCTAGGCCAGAAGTCAGGAAGATGCAACTTCCCGAGTTCAAATCTGTCCTCAGACACTTAGTAGCTATGTGACCCTTAACCCTGTTTACCTCAATTTCCTCATCTGTAAAAATGATCTGGAGAAGGAAATGGTAAACCACTCTAGTATCTTTGCCAAGGAAAACCCCAAATCGGGTCAGGAAGAGTCAGACACGACTGAACAACAAGAAGAGAGGCATAATGATAATAATACCTAACATTTATGCAGTACCTACTATGTGCCAGGCAGTGTTAAGCACTTTATAATGATCATCTCATTTGATCGTCATAATGGCTCTGGGAGGTAGATGCTGTTATTCCCATTTTGCAGATGAGGAAACCAAGACAAACAGAGCAAGCCCAGAGTCATATAGTTAGTAAGTGTCTGTGGTCAGATTTAAACTTAGGTCTTCCTGCCTACAGACTGGGCACCCTATTTACTATGACACCTAGTTACCTATAGTGCCACATATCTGCCTGTACTATGCAGCTATGTACACTTTTAGTTCAATGTATGCTTTTAGTGTTGCATTGGATACAAAGTGATTACTCAGCTAGTGTGTGTCAGAGGCAGGATTTAAAGCCAGGTGTTCCTAACTCCAAGGAAGGCTCTCTCCAGGACACCATGCTGCCTTTTATTCATATAGTTAATACTTTTTTTTTCCCCTTAGATGTTTAACACTGGTTGTATAAAAAACAAAGAATGTCAATACTGATTTAAATGGGTTGATATTGATTTTCCTGTATTCAAAACGGATCAAAGACTGGTGTCAAGATATGGCCAATCTTAATATCCAATCCCAGTCAAACATCAATGCTGATAATTCTGCGGGCGCAGAATTCCTCTGAAATTGGCCTCCTCTAGGAAATTCGGGGTCAAAGAGTATTGTCCTCTTTTTGTAGCTAAGGACCAGGGTGATCGTGACAAATGATAGACTGCCCTGCTCTGTAATGCTTATTCCTTTCTTCCACACCCTTACAGCTTGTGAGTGGGTGTGGGGTATGACTAGGCTAGTGAAGTTAGGTTTTGCCTGCAGAGAGAGGTTTCCTTAATCAGGGATCAAGGGAGGCTACACCCCAGAACTTGTTTCTTCTCCCATAAGGAGAGGCACCTCCTCAAATGCTAGAACTTGTTCTTCCTCTCTTACCTGGTCTGAGAAAGCTTTAAGAAGTGACATGGAAATATGGAATCTGATCTGCTTGATGGACATTAATGGAAGTCACAGTAGGAAGTCACAATTTTACTGTGCAAGTCTCTTCTGCTTTACCGATAATGCACTGAAATATCAGAATAATGGATGCTCAAGATCATTTGACCTAAAATTTTGGATGAATCAACTGACCTCTAAATAATGTGTTATTTTTTCCCTTATAACTTTGTTTTGTCTTATATATAACTGGGCCAGAATGTTTAGGCTTGAACTAATTACAGAGTTGGCAGCTTCACAGCTGGCAAAACTGATCAAGGTTTGGTCTCGCGGTGTTTGTTCCAAACAGCTCTTTCCCATACCTAGCAAATCTAAATTGTTGTTGAGTCATTTTCAGTAGCCTCCAAGTCTTCCTGAACCCGTTTGAGGTTTTCTTGGCAGAGATACTGGAGTGGTTTGTCATTTCCTTCATCAGTTCATTTTACAGATGGGACAACTGAGGCAAACAGGGTTAAGTGACTTGCCCAGGGTTACACAGCTAGGAAGTGCCGGAGGTCACATTTGAACTCAGGTCTTCCTTGGGCTAGCTGCCCAAGTCTAAATTAGCCTTTCTGAAGAAGGAAACTGAGGGAGAGGTTCGTTAGAACAGTTGAAAGATCACAGAATCAAAGATTTAGAGCTGCAAGAACCCTCAGGGACTATCTAGTCCAACCCTGTCATTTCACAGATAAAGTAACTGAGCCCCAGAGAGGTGCAATGACTTGCCCAAACATACACAGATAAGAATTGACAGAAATACGATTTGAGCACAGGTTATCTAATTCGAAATACAGGGTTCTCGGTGACTGGAACTTGCTTAGGAACACGACTCTGACCTTTTTGAACTAGTGGCTAGAATGTTGGACTCTGAGTCAAGAAGTTCTGGGTTCAAATGTGACCTTAGATACTAGCTCTGTGACCCTGTTTGTAAAATGAGCCAGAGAAGGAAATGGCAAACCACTCCTTTATTCTTGCCAAGAAAACCCCAAATGGGGTCGGGACTGAAAAAAAAGAAATGACTAAGTGACAACAGATTTACTAGCTGTGTGACCTTGGGTAAGTCATGTAACTCAGTTTCAGTTTCCTTATCTGCAAAATAGAAATAGTAATACTTTTAGCATTCAACTAACATCACATAAGAAGTCCTATGTAAAGCCTTTAAGCAATCCTGTTGCTGTTGTTATAATTACGTTTTAGAAACCTAACAGATACCTGCCGAGTTATAGGTAAGACAAACAGTGTTTTCAAAGAGCAGAAGAATAGAAAACCACAGACCAGGTCAAAGCAGTGAAATATAGTAGAAAGACCACTAGCTCTGGAGTCAGAAAGACCCGAGTTCAAATACCACCTCTGATACTTGCTACTTTGATTTTTATTGTTTAGTCGTGCCTGACCCTTCATGACCTCATTTGGGGTTTTCTTGGCAAAGTGGTTTGCCATTTTCTTCTCTAGTTCATTTTGCAGATAAAGAAATGGAGGCAAACAGTTAAGTAACTTGCCCAAGATCACACAGCTAGTAAGTATCTGAGGTCACATTTGAACTCAGGAAGATGAGTCTTTCTGACTCTGGGCCTAGCTGGCCTTGCTACTTCTGGTTTTTGGGTAAATCACAACATTCTTGTGGCTTATTTGCTTCTTCTGTTAAACGAGGGGGCTCAAGTAAGTGCCCTCCGATGTTCTTTCCAGTTCCAGATCCATGTGATTTAATGGCATGACTCAACTTGATAATAACAATATCTCACATTTGATGAGCTACAAAACAAACATTTAAACTTTCAGATCTGACTCTCGTCCTCTCTCGGAATTGCTTACTAAGTGTTCATATTTCAGGATTTCCCAAATTTAAAATCCCTGCACTTCTTGATAGTAAACATTCAGATACTAAGTATCTGTGCCGACCTATAATTTTTTTTTAACGTAATGAGTCATTTCCACGCTCCTGATAAGCTAGCACTAAGCAGATGTGTAGCTTCGGTCAAACAACTGGGGCACGAAGAGCGAGCCAGAGCAGAACTGCGGGCAGCGACGTAAGACGAAGCGTAGCTCGCCGGTGATTGGCTGTTTGTGGTGCCTGGGCTCGCTCTAGTGAGGAGGGCCGGGGAGGGGGGGTTAGAGGCCGGCAGAGGAGCTGGGCGAGCAGGCTGGAGCAGCTGAGTTTGGGGACCCGCAGCCGCCCGCGCTGCGCTGAGCTGCGCTGCGCACGGAGCCCGAGGACTGCCTGAGAAAGGGGAAATGGCTGTCCCGAGGGAATAATCCCACCCATATGCATGCCTGGCGGTATCCTGGCACCTGGAGAACCGGGAGCGTGATGCAGTAATGTGGCAGAGGCAGGAACCGGTAAGAGCACAGCCCTTTGGATGCCTCCTCCACCCCCCCACCCCCACCTTCCTGTTTTCTCTTTTGTTTTAGCGTGCTTTACATGCAATACCCCGGGGAGAGTACAAAAATGACACATGGAAGTACTTTTCCAAAGAAGCTTTTATCCAGTTCTGAATTGAATCCCGGCAACCTGGAGTTTAGGACAACTTCTTAAAAACTAAACAATCAGCTGTAGCTTGCGTTTACATCCAGTTACTGGTCCTAGGGCTGCAACAGTCTGTCCTACACTAGCTGGATAACCCTGGACAAGTGACTTAATCGCCCTGCATCTCGGTTTCCCCATTTGTTAAATAAGAAGAGGTGACTAGTCAACTTCTAAAGTTCCCTGAGTGCTAATATTATTACAGGGAAGTAAAGCGCCTGTGTATGTTTGTTGTTGGCTTTTCAAATTGCTACAGAATCTTAACTGGGACTGGAGGCAGGTAGCCAAAATTATTCAGTTGTGAAACTGCACAACTTCACAAGTGTGATTAGAATTTTAGTAATTTCTGCTTGGTTATTTTAAAGGAATACTAGAGATTAGGAATTCCGTAATCTTTCATTCACTACAGAGCATTTTGAGGTATACAACTCAAAATGATTTGTAAAATTGATATAATTTTGTTAAAGACAGAGGTGATAGTTCCATTGTACTGTGCCCTTGTTGAAAAAAAAAAACTAATTTCATAGGTTTAGTAGTTAAATTAAACTTTGGGACCCTCATGGTCCCAAAATATGTTGTACTACCTACTTCTGTAACTATTTCTCTGGGTCTTGGTTTCTTACGTGAAAAAAAAGTTGGAATAAATTATCTCTAAGGCCCCTAACGGAGTAGCTCTAAAAATCTGTGAATATGCAAGGAAACATTTGATTAGCAAATAGAAGGTTCTAATGAGTGTATTTTGGCAGAAGCCATATTCACACCAAGACCTCCGTGTAGATAATGAAAGCACAGATTTAAACTCCTATTAAAAATTCATTTGGATGGCTTATCTTAGAATCAGTACAAATTAAACACTGACTTTAGGTGTTATTCTTGTGAAAAACAGTTAGTTATGCTCAGAAAACAAACACTTCCACAGCCTCAGACTGAACCAAAGCTTTTAATAAACTGCTTTAGAAATGTATGCTGTTGTTATCACAGGTGACAGCAAGCAAGAATCTAAATGACCCTGCAAACCCTTCACCATTATTAGGGGGGAAAGTCAGAAGCGCACATACTGTTGATAGTAGATCATAGCAAAATGTTTCTGAAGAAAGGCACATTTGAAGTGTATATCATGATCTTTCCAGATTTCATGCAAACATAAAAGGAAAACATCCTGATGGCTACCTGAATGTCCTTGGGCATTTCATTTAACCACCCTAAGCCTCAAATTCCTCAGCTATAAAATAAAGGGGTTGTGCTTGAAGGGCTCTGAGGTACCTTCTGACTCTATATCTATGATCCTATGTCCTGTGATTAAAAATATAGGGATTCTGATGTAAACTAGCTGATAACTATCGTCTGGGTTAGGGGTGGGGAACCAGCAGCCTCAAGGCTTCATGTGGTCTTCTAGGTCTTCAAGTACGGCCCTTTGACTGAGTCCAAACTTCACAGAGCAAATCCTTTTATTAAGGGGATTTGTTCTGTAAAACTTGGACTCAGTAAGAAAGCCGCACCTGAGAACCAAGACCAAAGGTTTTCTACCCGTGGTCTAGGATCTTTGACCTTAAATTACCTATGCTTTCAACCAATACTTTTTTCAACAAAGCTGGAAAGCAATTAAATTGATGTTGAGGAAAGAGAAGAAATCCTTAAGAAATACAATTCTTTTTTTTTTTTTTTTCTGGCTAGGCAATGGGGTTAGGTGACTTGCCCAGGGTCACCCAGCTAGTAAGTATTATGTGTCTGAGGTGAAATTTGAACTCAGGTCCTCCTGATTCCAGGGCCAGTGCTCTTTCCACTGAGCCACCTAGCTGCCCCTACAATTAAATTTCTTGACCTGCATTTTTAATGGGTTTGTTGTTCAGTTGTTTCAGTGTTGTTGGATTCTTCATGACTTCATTTGGGGTTTTCTTGGCTGAGACGCTAGAGTGGTTTGCATTTCCTTTTCCAGCTCATTTTATAGAAGAGGCAACAGAGAATTAAATGACTTGCCCAGGGTCACACAGCTAGTGTTTGAGTCTAGGGCTTGTGCTCTCTCCATTGCACCATCTTGCTGCCCCTTTATACAGGTTAGGTAGAAGAAAATATGCATATTTTGATATAAAATTAGAATTCCTCAGTTGAATAGCAGGTGTAAGCTTTTTTCACATTTTACTAATTGAACATCTTGCAATCTTTTTTTTTTCCTTTGATGTTTTAAATTTCTAATTGCAAGATGAAAATCTGTTGATCAGGAGCCTGCCGGCCTCAAACTAAGAATCAAGAAGGCCTGGATTCACGACCCCTTTGACTCTTATTGGCTGTGCAACCCTGAGAAAGTTACTTAATCTCTCACTGCCTGAGATAAGTCTCTGGGACTTACTGAATTGTTACTGATCTGCATTGATATAGAGTTGCCTCATTAAGAATTCACAAGGGGCAGCTAGGTGGCTCAGTGGAAAGAGCACAGGCCCTGGAGTCAGGAGGACCTGAGTTCAAATGTGGCCTCAGACACATGACACTTACTAGCAGTGTGACCTTGGGCAAGTCACTTAACCCTGATTGCCTCACCAAAAAACAACAAAACAAAAAATTCCTAGCATGGATGAAAATACTGGTCTAGCTATGCCTTCTATATGTGGCAGACACTTAGAATGATTTGTAAAATTGATAGAATTTTGATAAAGCCAGCAGTGATAGTTTCATTGTTCTATGCCTTTGTCAGAATGCATATGGATATTTGTGTTCTATTCTCAGAGCCACGTTTTAGGAAGAAAATAAATAGACTGGAGTGACTTTAGAGCAGGGATTTAAATTTTTTTTTTAATTTTATTTTCAATTCCAAATTCTCTTCCTCCTTCCACCATCTCCCACACTGATTGAGAAGGCAAGAAATATGATACACATTATACATATGAAATCATGCAAAACGTATTTTCACATTATCCATGTTCTGTGTGGGGGAAAGCAAGTAAAATAAAGTGTTGAATTTTTTTAATATGCTTCATTCTACACTGAGTTCATCAATTTTCTCTCTGGATGTAGATAGCATTTTTCATCATGAGTCCTCTGCAATTGTCATGGATCATTGTATTGATCAGAGTAGCCAGGTCTTTCACAGCTGATCATCTTTACAACGTTGTTGTTGCAATGCATACTGAGCATTGGTTCTTCTATTTATTTAGAGCAAGGATTTTTTTTTCTTTTATTGGTGAGGTCATCAAAGTTAAGTGACTTGCCCAGGATTACACAGCTTGTAAGTGTAAAGTGTCTGAGGCTGAATTTGAACTCAGGTCCTCCTGACTCCAAGGCCGGAACTACTCTGCAAGGATTCTAACCTAGCTGCCCCTAAAGCAAGGATTCCTAACCTTCAGTCTATGACCTTGTTTTTAGAAATATTTTGGCACAGTATTTCACTGTAAATGGTTACCTTTCTAATTCTATGTATTTTATTTTATGCTTTTAAACACATTATTTAAAGGAATTGGAAAGTATGCCACACAAGTACTAGTTGAAGGTATTAGGAATGTTTGATTTAGCAAAAAGAAATCTTGGTATGGGGAACATGGGGAATCTTCAAGTATTTGAAGAAGCATTAGACTTGTTCTACTCGATGTGGGAGATTGGAAAAACCGGGGGCCGTGAGCTGAAGTGACGGAGGCAGAGTTCTCATCCAATTACAACTTTCCAAAAGTAGAGAGGAAGCAGCATGCTGTTCGTTGCGGGCGGGTCTTCTAACAACGAGTGTCTGAGTTGCTCTACAACACATTCCTTTTTAGTTATCAGTTGGATTAGAGGCCCTCTGAGGTCTCATTCAACTTTGAGATTTGGTGAATTATCAGACCTTCTCCCAGGCAGTGCTTTTAAAAGTAGGGATGAAGCCTTCTCTCCAAAGTCAGAAGATGAATCTAATGCTATAAAAATAACACTACTGAAGGACAGCCTTGAAGGAATCCAATGGGCTGGACTAATGGAGTTTTGTTTTAATAGATTCTTTTAGGTAGAGTTTTAAATGATGTAAAGACAAAAATACTGGTCATGGTTAGGAAGAAAACAACATGCTCTAGGTATGAGACATCATCCCCTCTGAACAATTGCAAGTGATATGTCAGTTTTCAAAGGTGCCTGCTGATGTTATGTTGGACTCTGCACCAACTAGATTTTGTATCTACCGTACCAAAAACGGGTTTAAGACACTGTATGTGGCCTAGTTCTGAAAGCCTCGTATCAGTAATAGAAACACAAATATAAACGCGCGCGTGCACACACACACAACTGTTTTTTCTGTATAAAACGTGTCATTGTAGCATAGCATTCTGGCTCAAGAAATTGGACTTTACGTAAAACTAAAAGCAATTTAACTCCTCTGATGTTATGGGAAAAAATATTTCACCTCATACTTCTCAAAGTGACCAAAAATAATAACAGGTTGAAATAATTAGTGCTGGAGGGGCAGAAGGAAGACCAGCACACTAGTTCCAACCCTCCTGGAAAACAATTTGAAATTATATGAGAAAAGTCAGTGAACTATTCATACTTTTTGACACAGTAATCCTACTGCTGAGCATATACTTGAAGGAAGTCAAACAGAGGGAAGAGTACCATAGACACAACCATATTTATTTATGGTAGCACTTTTTTGCATTAACAAAGAATGGAAGCAATGTTGGGGCAAATCAACTGAATCCACTGAGAGCTTATCAACGCAATGGATTGTTACTGCATTATAAGAAATGGCAGATGGGAAGTATTTAGCAAACATGGAATTAAGTGATACAAATGAGAATAAGCAAAACTAGAAGTATATACACAGTGATCGCAAGAATGTAAAAGAAACCAACACTAAAAGGCAGTCAACCTCTCATGTGAGTAATGACTAAACTCAGTTTCAGAGAAATGATGACAAAACACAATTCTCTTAGTAGAGAGATGTGGGTGGGGAGGAGGGGAAGTGTGGATGATGAATGTAGAATACAACTATATTGGTTGGTTTTGTTTTAATGTTTTTCTCTGTTAAAAGGGAGAGTTCAGAGGTGAGGGTGGTTTGGGGGGAAATGACTATAGTACAAAAATAAAAGGTGAAAATTAACCTAAATAGGTATGGGAGAATGGTAATTAGCTCTTTCTGTTTTATCAGTCTCAGTTTCTATTAGAAATTGCCAATAGAAAAGGGAAAATGATAGTGAAACTAAAAAAAATCAAACACTGTTTTTGTTATCAATTTTAAAATGTGGTCATGATAAAGAATGCTAAAATGAAAATAAACTTTTAAGTAAAATAAACTTTGAGGTTTTAATTTCTGTTTTTCATATTAGTAATGATTTGGAGTAATCTTTTGTATGGCTGTTGGTTGCTGCAGTCCTCTTCAGACTACTTCTTCATGACCTTTCACACCACTTACTTTGGGTGAATTGCTCTTGGTCTTATGTATTTATGTCAGCTCCCTGTATCTTGGATGCCAGACTTTTATCAGCAATATCTGATACAGAAACGTTTTTTCTTCTCAGTCTACCCCCTTATTGGCCAAGGCAGGTCCTAGAAAACTAGAAGAGCTTTGAGCAGAGGTAGAGAACCTGTGGCCTTGAGGCCACGTGTGGTCCTCTAGATCCTCAAGTGCAGCCCTTTGACTGAGTCCAAGTTTTACAGAATAAATCCTTTTATTAAAGGATTTTATTTTTATTGAAGACCTAGAGGACCACATGTGGCCTTGAAGCTGCAGGTTCCCCACCCCTGGCCTTGAGTATGAAGCAGTTGACGAACACTGTGCTTTTAATCATTCATCCAAGGACTAGACCAGTTTTAGTGAGTCTCTTTATCAGATAGCTTTAGCCCTAGAATGACTACTTTGGCCATGGTAATTCATGAAGACCTTCTACAAAAGTACAGAGCAGTTATGGTCTGAATTGGTTAAAACAAACAAACAAACGAACAAAAAAAACCACAAACATATCCTTACTGATTTAACATTTTTGAGGTGTTGAAGCCAGTACTTTGTTTAAGGATTTTGTAAGTGATAAAAATAAACAGAACCTGATTGCAAAATAAATAGACTCAACTGCTGTCATCTTCAATACAAAAAAATATGTTTCATTTTTTTTAAATTTCAGTCTTTTTTTTTTTTTTGGCAATTGGGATTAAGTGACTTGCCCAGGGTCACACAGCTAGTAAGTGTCACATGTTTGGTCTGAGACCAGATTTGAACTCAGGTCTTTCTGACTTAAAGGCCGGTGCTCTGTGCACTATGCCACCTAGCAGCCCCCAACAGTCTTTTGTATACAAAGCATACTGTTTTGCACTGGGGGTATGCAAAATATATATAATACATGGTCCCTACTCTCATTGACTTTATAGTATAGAAGCAATAAGATGCATTATAATAATACTACTCGATAAATGCATTAAGAAATGGGATATGAAGTCTGATGAGAGAGGGTTAAAAACTAGAGAAATCAGGAATGATTTTAAGGAGGAGGTGTCATTTGAGTTGGGCTTTAAAGGCTGAGGATGAATTCAATAAGCAGAGGGAAATGGAGAGCTTGGGAAAAGTTTGTACAGTATATGTGGACACGACAGGGGAGAGTCTAGTTTGATTAGATCAGAGAGTATATGGAGGAAAATAATATAAGACTAGAAAGGTATGTTATTGGCAGATTGTGGAGGGTCTTCAATACAGGAAAAAGAACATTGTTTTCACTGTGTAAGTAATAGGGAATCTGTGAAGGGTTTTGACCACAAGAGTGACATGACTAGGTCATTGTAAAAATCATATAAATCTGGCAGTTGTGTGAAGAGTGTATTACATAAGGGAAGAAAATAAAGGGGTGGGAAGACTTGTTAGGAGTCTAGATGACTAGGAATAAGAGAATGGACTAACTTGGTGCTGTTGGGAATAGATATGGATACTACAGGTATTATGGAGGTTTAATTGATAGGATTTGAGAACTGCATGGATATGAAAGGTGAAGGAGAAGAGTGTAGGATGTGGGTGAAAGGTTGGTACCACTGACAAGATAGTCTGGGTTGGGGAGGGGGAGGTGAGAAGGTAAGCTTGATTTCACACATGTTAAGTTGTTCATGGGACATTAAAGTGGGCCTGTCTTATAAGCAAGTAGAAATGGATGTATCTGAATCTCCAAAGGTTAGGATTAAAGATTTGGGAGTCACCTATACTATGTAAAGGTGGTGTAGTTTTAAACCTGAGGGAGGAAATCAGATTGCTAAGGAAAAGAGTCTGGGTTTCAAAGAAGGCTCAAGAACTTTGAGGAATAACACTCCAGGGCATCAGAAAATGAAAAGCTTGTAAAGAAGACAGTGGAGAAAATTTTAGCCTTTCCTGACCTCTCTTAATTGTTCCCTTCATCTTAAATCTCGCCTGTGCCTTATATCTACTAGCTCTTACTAAAACCTGGCTCCCCAGCCCATGATTCACCCTCCCTGGCCATCCTTTCCGGTACTGGCTTTACCTTCACTCATTCCCCTTGACTCACTGGTCAAGGTGAGAGAGTTAGAATACTCCTTGCTCCCCACTGCCACTTCAGCTTCTCCTCCTTCCTCTGTCAGTCAGTCACATCTTTTCTTTTGAGGTCCAAGCTATTCATATCTACTACCTAATTAAAATACTGGTAGCTGTTGTCTACAGATTCCCAGGTTACTCCCTTTCCTTCCTTAATGAGTTTGATGCCAGGCTCACAATTTTTCTCTCATCCCCAACTCCTGCCCTCATACTAGGAGACTTCAATATACATATTGGTTCTCCCTCAAATACTCTAACCATTCAGTTCTTCAACCTATTCACCTCAACGAGCTATTCCTCTGCCCCACGTCAGCTATACACAATAATGATCATACCCTTGATTTTACCATCACCTATACATGTACCAACTCTGTGTATAAGAACTCTGAATCCTCCCATCTGACCGTAATCTACTGGCTTTTCACCTTTTTCTCTGCCTTCCCTTATAAAGTCCTACTTTGTCCACACTGTGACTTCCAATCGCTTGACCTCTCAGTTCTCTCCCAGGACGTCTCCCCTGCACAAGCCAGTCTCTCTTTCTCCCTCAGTCTTGACTTCTTGGTGAACCATTTCAGCATTTTTTCATTTCTGCATTTCTACACTGTCCCCCTTTTTTGAATTCCTAGGCTCCTTATAAAACCATTTATGCCCAGCCAAGCCTTAGCCTTGTATCACTCCAACCATCTGTCACCTTGACTCCTACACATATACTGCTCAACGAAGGTGGAGAAAATCATGAAACCATTCTTCCTGGATCTACTACAGATTTAAGTTATACAACCTCAGCTGGTTGCTAAGCAATCCTGCTTATCAACTCACTATTCCACTCTCCACAATGGCTCTTCCATCTCATCCTTTCTCAATCCTTTCCCTCTCCCTACTCTCAGCTGAGAACCTTGCCTCAAAATTTATAGGGGGAAAAAAAGAGACCATTCTTTGTGATCTCCCTGTTCTCTCCTCTTCCGGATCTCCTATCACTCAGGCCTTCTGCCACTTTCTCATCCTTTACCCCTGTTGCACGTGATGAAGTAGACTTATTCCTTACCAAGGCTAACCTCTATTTGTTCAAGCAATCCCATTTCACAACATGTCCTCCAGTAAATTGCCACTGTCATCCCCCCTTTCACTTATTTTCAATCTCTTCTTGTTTACTAGCTCATTTTCTCCTGTCTACAAACATGCCCATGTCTCCCCCATCCTTGATCCTTCCATCCCAGCTAGCTATCCTCCTTTTTCTTTTCTCCTTGAAAAGACCATCTCCATTAGGTACCTCCACTTTGTTTCCTCTCACACTTTTCTTAATTCTTTGTAATCTGGCTTCCAGTCTTATTACTTTAAAAAAATTTTTTTTTTATTTTCACATTAGTCATGCTGCAAAGAAGTATTAGGACCAATGGGAGGAACCACAAGAAAGAAGAAACAAAAAAGAAAAAAAGATCAAATAGTATGCTTCAATCTGAATTCAGACTCCATAATTCTTTCTCTGGATGTGGATAGTATTTTCCATCATGAGTCTTTTGGAGTTGTCTTAGATCCTTGCATTGCTGAGAAGAGACTGTGAAAGTTAGTCATCACACATTCTGGCTGTTACTGTGTACAATGCTCTTGTGTTTCTACTCACTTCACTCAACATCAGTTCATCTAAGTCTTTCCAGGTTTTTCTAAAGTCTGCCTTCTTATCATTTCTTGTAGCGCAATAGTATTCCATTACATTTATATACTACAACTTGTTCAGGCATTCCCCAATTGATGGGCATCTCCTCAATTTCCAGTTCTTGGCCATCACAAAAAGAACTGCTATAAATATTTTTGTACATGTGGGTCCTTTTCCCATTTTCATAATCTCTTTGGCATACAGACCTAAAAGTGGTATTGCTAGGTTAAAGGATATGGAATTTCTCTTTATAGCCCTTTGGGCATAGTTCCAGATTGCTCTCCAGAATGGTTGGATCAGTTCACAACTCCACCAAAAATGCATTAGTGTTCCAATTTTCCCATATATCCATCATTTATCATTTTTCCTGTTTTATCATGTTAGCCAATCTGATAGGTGTGATGTGGTGTCTCAGAGTTGTTTTGATTTGCATTTCTCTAATCAATAGTGATTTAGAGCATTTTTTCATATGGCTATAGGTAGTTTTAATTTCTTCATCTGAAAACTGCCTGTTCATTATCCTTTGACCATTTCTTAATTGGGAAATGGTTTGTATTCTTATACATTTGACTCAGTTCTCTATATATTTTAGAAATGAGGCCTTTATCAGAGACATAGCTTTCTGCTTCCCTTCTAATCTTGGTTGTATTGGCTTTGTGCAAAAAATTTTCAATTTAATGTAATCAAAATCATCCATTTTGCATTTAATAATATTCTCTATCTCTTGTTTGGTCATAAATTCTTCCCTTCTCCATTGATCTGACAGGTGTTGTTCTCCTAGTTTGCTTATATCAGCCTTTATACCTAAATCATATACCCATTTTGACTTTATCTTGGTGTAGGGTGTAATATGTTGGTCTATGCCTAGTTTCTGCCATACTATTTTCCAGTTTTCCCAGCAGTTTTTGTTAAATAGTGAGTTCTTATTCCAGAAGTTGGAGTCTTTGGGTTTATCAAACAGTAGATTACCATAGTCGTTGACTATTGTGACTTACATGCCTAAACTGTTCCACTGATCTACCACTCTGTTAGCCAGTACCAAGTAGTTTTGATGATTGCTACTTTATGATACAATTTTAAGATCTGGTACAGCTAGGCCACCTTCCCTTGCATTTCTTTTCATTAATTCGCTTTATATTCTGGACCTTTTGTTCTTCCAGATCTTATTCCAGATCTATTTTTTCTAGCTCTATAAAGTAATTTTTTGGTATTTTGATTGGTATGGCACTGAATAGGTAAATAATTTAGGTAGAATTGTCATTTTTATTATATTAGCTTCACCTACCCATGAGCAACTGATATTTTCTCAGTTATTTAGATCGGACTTTATTTGTGTGAAAAATATTTTGTAATTGTGTTCATGTAGTTCCTGAGTTTGTTTTGGCAGGTAGACTCCCAAATATTTTATTATGTCTACAGTAATTTTTAATGGAATTTCTTTTTCTATCTCTTACTGTTGAGCTTTATCAGTGATATATAAAAATTCCGATGATTTTATTTTATTTTATATCCTGCAACTTTGCTAAATTTGTTTATTATGTAAAGTAACTTTTTACTTGATTCTGTAGGATTCTGTAAGTATACCATCATATCATCTGCAGAGAGTGATAGCTTTGTTTCTTCTTTGCCTAATTCCTTCAATTTCTTTTTCTTCTCTAATTGCTAAAGCTAACATTTCTAGTACAATATTGAATTACAGTGGTGATAATCAATATCCTCGTTTCATCCCTGATGTTATTGGAAATGTTCTAACTTATCTCCATTACATAGAATGCTTACGGATGATTTTTGATAAATGCTACTGTCATTTTAAGGAAGACTCCATTGATTCCTATCCTCTTTAGTGTTTTTAATAGGAATGGGTGTTGTATTTTGTCAAAAGCTTTTTCTTGCATCTATTGAGATAATCATATGATTTCTGTTAGTTTTGTCATTGACATAGTCAATTATGCTGATAGTTTACCTAATATTGAACCAGTCCTGCATTCCTGGTATAAATCCTACCTGGTCATAGTGTATTATCCTTGAGATAAGTTGCTGTAACCTCTTTGCTAATATTTTATTTAAAATTTTTGCATCTATATTCATTAGGAAAATTAGTCTATAATTCTCTTTCTCTGTTTTGACTCTTTCTGGCTTTGGTGTCAGCACTGTATTTGTATCATAAAA
This sequence comes from Vombatus ursinus, assembly GCF_900497805.2. NCBI lineage: Eukaryota > Metazoa > Chordata > Mammalia > Diprotodontia > Vombatidae > Vombatus > Vombatus ursinus. Next base: position 56,175,183 of record NW_020954596.1, read on the forward strand.
AGAATTTGGTAGGACTCCTTCTTTGCCTATTTTCCCAGATAGTTTATATAGTATTGGAATTAATTGTTCTTTAAATGTTTTATAGAATTCATTTGTAAATCCATCTGGCCCTGGAGATTTTTTTTTCTTAGGGAGTTCATTGATGGCTTGTTCAAATTCTTTTTCTGAAATGGGGTTAAGTATTTTTTTTTCCTCCTCCATTAATCTGGGCAATTTATATTTTTTGTAAATATTCATCCATTTCACTAAGATTGTCAAATTTATTGGCATACAGTTGGGCAAAATAGCTCCTAATTATTGTTTTAATTTCCTCTTCATTGGTGGCGAATTTACCCTTTTCATTTTTGATACTGGTAATTTGGTTTTCTTCTCTCTAAGTTGTTGGGACACTCCTCTCTCCTGGTTCTCTTCCTACCTATCTGGCTACCCCTCTTCTATGTTCTTTGCTGGATCTTCTTCCAGATCATGCCCTCTGACCATAGATGTTCCTCAGGGTTTTTTCCTGGGCCCTCTTTTCTTCTCCTATACCACTTAGTTAATCATCTCATCAACTCCCATGTAATTAATTACCATCTCTATGCTGACAGTTCTTGAGCCTATCTTTCCTGCCATAGCTTCTTAGCTAACCTCCAGTCTTGCCTCTCCAAGTACCTTTCAGACATCTCAACCTGGGCGTCCAGTAGACATCTTTTACTCAATATGTCTGAAATCATACTCATTATCGTTCCCTCTAAATCCTCCCTTCTCCTTTCTACCTTACCTGTTACTGTAGAGAACAACACCATCCTCCCTCAGGCTCACAATCTAGGAGTTCTGGATACGTTACCATCTTTCACTCCCCATATGCAGTTTATTGTCAAGGTCTAAGGATTTCACCTTTGCAACGTCTCTTGTATATACCCCTTTCTCTCCTCTGACACTGCCACCACTCTAGTACAAGCAGGCCCTTATCACCTCACATCTGTACTATTGCAATAGCCTGCTGGTGGATCCCATTCCAATTCATCCTCCATTCATTCAGCCACTAAAGGGATTTTCCTAAAGCTCAGGTGTGATCATGCCTTCCACTTAAAAAACTCCAGTGGGTATTACAAAATACTCTGTTTGGCTTTCAAAGCTCTTCATCAACTAGCCCCCTCCTGCCTTTCCAATCTCTCTATATCTCACCTACCCTTAGCCTTTAATCCAGTGACGCTGGCTCTTCCACAAAGAAGATACTGTCTCTTGGCTCCAGCCATTTTCTCTAGCTCACCCCAGTGCCTGGAATCATCTCACTCTTCAGCTGCAACTAGTGACATTCCTGCTTTATTTTAAGTCCCAGTTAAAATCTCACCTTCTACAAGAAGCCTCCTTAATTCCCATCTTCCTGCATTAAGCCCACTTTCATGATTGTAGTGTCTCCCTTCTGTTAATTATTTGCTATTTATCATATATATGTATGCATGTATGTATATGTCTCTGTGTATGTGTGTAGGTATGTTTATATGTATACACACACACATATATGTGTGTGTATGTATATATATGTGTGTATGTATATATGTGTGTGTATATATATATTTTTATATATATATATATATATATGAAGGGAGACCGTCTTTTGCCTCTTTTTTGTATCCCCAGCACTTAGCACAGTGCCTGGCACATAGTAGGCATTTAATAAATGTTTATTGACTAATATATGGTACCCTTCCCCCCACACTATCTTGTATTAACTTTGTATACATTTGTATAATTATACATATTGTGTTCTTCCTCTTTATACCCCAACCACTCCCCAAATGGAATGTAAGTGTCTTGAGATGAGGAGCTATTTGGTTTTTGTCTTATATCCTTAATGCCTGGTATATAATAGGTACTTAATAAATGCTTGTTAATTGATTTCATCTAGTAGATGTTCCCTCCACCCAAGACCTGCTCCAAATATATAGGCTTTACTAAAAATACCTTTTAAAAAAGTTTCTGTAAAGAAGCCTGGGTAACTAAGAAGCACCTTTTTAGCTAAGACCATCCATGTTGCATTGGAAGGGATCTCAGAAGTGGTCCAGGTGAAGTGAGAAGCTCAAAGTCACACAGCTGCTTAAGGAGAAGTACCAGATCCCAGGTCCTACAATCCTAAATATAGCATTCTTTCAATTGTACCACACTGCCTGTGTCCAAAATTAAGTTTTGCAAAAAAAAAAAACAACAACAAAAAACCATGTTATTTAAGCCAAAAAAAGAAATATCATTGACAGTAGATAGAATATATAAATTTGACGAGCTGTGCAGTATTATTCCAAAATTATTTTTTAAATCCTAATTTCTAAATAGAAAGTTAGTTTAAATTTTTATTTTATTTTGTCGTGTGGCATTGCCTATGGCTTTCAGAACAAAACTGCTTTTTCCATTTCCTCCTATACATAACCAATTAGAACTATGGTCAGTGGACCTCAAGAGATGGTTTTCATGAACTGCTGGCACCAAAAAAATTTCCTTGCCTGGAAATTAACGTTCTGGTCATGACTTCAGATGGTAGACACAGCAATCTATCTATCACCTGGCTGACACGTTCCATTTTGTCCTTCCAGAGCTTGCACTGTGTTAGCATAGCCTCAGAAAGCCCATGGCCCTCTCTATATGGTGATGAGGCATTGGAGTAGAAATTGAGTGGAAGATTAACAATTTCAGATTATTAAAAATCTGACCAGTATAGGTTCAAGTAGTGTACTCTGTGAGCCAGCAGTAATACATATAAACTGTTGAAGACATATAAGTACCTGTTTTTTGTTTTTTTGTGGGGTTTTTTTGAGGGGGCTTAAACTGTACTTTTTTTAAATTTATGGAGTAAGACAAACATTTCCATAACACAGTACAATAAAAAGATGATTGCGTATGATAATGCATGCAAATCTACTATTCACAACTTGCTATTCCTTTCAAATATACAATAAAATTATCATGTAAATTTATTTTTCCTTTTTTTTCCTCCTTCTTTTCCCCTTCCCTCCCACCCTAGAGATGGCTACCATTGAACACAAATATATATAGAAGTACGTATAGAATATATATGTATATATATTCTATACGTACTTCTATTTTTCAATTATTTCTCTGTTTTGTTTTTAAAGGGCTGTTTTTGCTTCTTCCACAGAGCCTAGGGAAAGGAGATACATCAGACTCTCTTGGGTGCTAGTTAGATCACCTCTGAGCTGACTATAAAACTCACAAGTCAGCTTTATAAAGAAACAATATTCAATACCAAAGGCGAAGAACAAAACCAGATTTACCTCAGATATGTAAATGACCAGGTCTTGTTTGTACAGATTGACAAGATTCCCTTTTAAAATATACTTTTACATATATAGTGTGATCATTTTAAATTCCCTTTATGAACAGAATATCAATAGATGGTAAAAAAAATCTTAAGTTAGAAATTCAGTTAAAAACACGCAAAAGAACATAGAAATAAATTGACCTTTTCCTAACATGGTAAATAGCATCTATCTAAAATTAAAAGCCAACATGATATGTAATGGCGAAAATCTAGAGGCATTTCCTATAAGATCAGGTTTAAAACAAAAGCACTATTGTTTGATATAGTGCCAGAAATTCTAGCTTTAATAATAAGATGAGAAAAAAAAGAAATTGGAGAATAATCGTTAAGCAAAGAAGAAATTAATTTATTGGGCTTTTTCAGAAATGATGGTTTATTTAGTGAACTCTAAAGGTTTAATTAAAATTACTTGAGACAATAACTTCAGTAAATTTTTCAAATATAAAATAAAGCCACATAAATCATCAGCATTTCAGTACATTGCCAAAATAACCTAGAAGGAAGAGATAGGGTAATTTCATTCAAAATAACCACAGAATTTATTTGGGACTATCTACTAAGGTAAACACAGGGAGTATATGACTACAGCTACAAAATGCTTTACAGAAATAATCAGACATAAATATTTGAAGAAATATTAACTGCACGTGGTTAGTCCAGGTCAAAACAATAAAAATTCAAATACTTCCTAAATAATTAACATACAGAAGTAAGTGAATATAGTAGCAAATTGTTGAGTAAATCCAAAGACCCAAACTACTGGGTTAAGGACTCACTATTTTTAATTTTTAAAAAACTACCAGGAAAAGTGGCAAATAACCTGGCAGAAATTTGGCATAGGCCAAGATCTCATACCATGTGCCAAAATATGCTTTGAGTAATTACGTTATCTAGATATAAAATGTCATGTCATAAATAGAGAAGAAGGGAAGAAAAATATCTTATGCAGCTTTGGATAGGAGAAAAGTCCATGATCAAAACAAAGAATAGAAACAATCTAAAGGGACAATTTTTGATTATATAAAATTAACAAATTTTTGCACAAACAAAACTAATGCAGTTATAATTAGAATGGAGAAAATTAAGTGGAAAAAATATTTGCAACAAGTTTTCCTGATAAAGATCTAATATCCAAGATATATAGGAAACTGATTCAAATATATAGAACAAGAATTGTTCCATAATAGATAAATGATCAAGGAATATGAACAGGTAATTCTCAAAGGAAGAGAAGAAAGCTATTAAAAATCATATGAACAAATGCTTCAATCACTATTAATTAGATGAAAGTAAATTAAAACAACCGTTAGACTCTACCTCATACCTTTTAGCAAAATTTGGCAAAGATGAAAAAAGTGGAAAATTACAATTGGTAGGGGAGCTGCCAGAAAACAGGCTCACAAATGCAGTGCTGTTGGTAAAACTGTGAACTGGTCGGTTTTCTGGAAAGCAACTTACAACTATGCCCTAAAATTCAGTAAATTGTGTATACTCTTTGCTCCAGTGATACCACTACTAGTCCTATAACCCAAAGAGATAAAGGAACCCAAATGTACAAAAATATTTATAATAGCTCTTTTTGTAGCGGCAGAGAGGTGTGCCTATCAATTGGGAAATGGCTGAACAAATAATGGAATATTATCATACCATAAGAAATGAGAAAAGGACTGGTATAAATTGACAGAGTCAAGTGAGTGGAACCTGAAGAACAATTGACAAAATAATAGCAATGTAAAGGCAAACAATTTTGAAATACTTGAGACCTGTGAACAATGCACTGATTATGATTCCAAAGAACTGATGTTGAAACATGCTGCCCATTTCTTCACAGAAATGGTAGAGTCAAGATACAAAATGAGATATGCATCTTTGGACACAGACCATGTAAATTTGTTTTGCTTGTCTACAAATATTTGTCACAAAAACTTTCTTTTCGGCTCGGATTCTTAAAATCTAGCCACTTTTCAGGTTCCTTAAGAGCCTAGCCAGTAGCTCACAAATGCTCAGATTCTTTAAGTCTGGCCAATATGGCCCATCTTTAATAAACCTTGTCTTTGGCTGAAAAAAAAAAAAACCAATCAACTTTGTTTTCTTTTTTTTTCTAGTCTGGTGGATAGATTTTGGGAGGTAGTTATAGGATTATAAACAGCAACAGAAAAGAGGGTCATTGAAGTATCTTTAAAAAACTGCACAGACAAGAATAGAAGGAATGCCAGAAGGAAATGTGCAAACAAGTTATTTTTGAAAGTTTGGGGCTGAATCTATAATGTACTAAAAGAGAAAAACTAGAGTGTTGGTTTCAAGTACAATCTTCTTTAACTGTTCTACTTTATTTAAAGAAATGCTCATTTTGTTTGATATTTAAGTTCAAAGTAAAAAAAGAATAAAATTTTCGAAGAAAAATATTCTTTATGAATAATAGAAAAATTACCCCCCAAAAATCCTTGTAACTATGTCAACTAAATAGACACTGCATTAAGATTTTTTTTTCTTATTGCGAGTTTAACTTTCTCTTGGTTAGAGAGATCCTTAGTTTTAAGTTGGTCAACTGACACGTAATTATTTTGATCTGTAAATGTGCAATTAATGATGTCTCCATAAATTTATAGTTCATTCTTCAATGTATAAGTATCTAACAGAGCATCTGTGTCTGCAAAATAAGTTTTAACATTGTTTGGATCTTAAAGTACTAGATTTTGCTAGCCCTCCTCTTCTCCACCATTAACTTGTTGATGGGAAAATATTTTTGCTTGAAAGTTTGCTGGTTTCTCTTAAGATGACTTTATAAGTAAATACGATCCACTGACTGTGTTGTCAATGTATTGGTAAAAATTAGCAAAAATCTTGGATTTGGTTAAGTACTAGTATGAGATGTCCAGACCTACTAGTTCATTTGACCTTAACTTCTCTGTACACAGAAAAACGGAAATAACATTTTTCAGCTATCTACTAGTAGGATATTCTTTTGTTTATTTCCCTACATCCATAAAGTGTGTTACTATATAATTTACCTTTAGTGTTCATTGTATCTCTATGGAGGCAGCAAACAGAGTGCTGGCATGGAGTCCAGAAGATTGGGTTCATATTACACCTCTAACACCATCTAGCCTTGTGACCCTGTACAAGTCACTTAACCTCCATGTGACTTGGGAAACTAACTCCCTAGGACTTCATCTACTAAGTTATATATAAAAGGGTTATGATCTAAGTTGGTGAAAGGAGTTCTAACATTATGCCTTTCCTAAAGTGAAGACTTCAGTTAAATTCAGCGAGCATTTATTAAGCATATACTATATGCCAGACAATGGGAACACAGACAAAATTATAATAATTCCTACCCTCAAAGAGTTTATCTTGGGGTTTAGGAGGGTGGTGATGGAGGAGGAAGTAGACTACATTATGTAATACATACAAATAAGTAAATACAAAGCAATAAAAGTAATTTCAAGAAGGGGGAGTGCTGATAGGGGATCAGGAAAGGGTTTGATGGGAAGTGAAATCTTCATTGAATGAAGCCAGAAATTCTTCAAAAAAGAGTGGAGGTGGAAGGAAAAAAAATTCACGATCATTTGCATAATTACATGTATATATCAAGAGAGTTCATGCAAATCTTGCTGTAATGTAGATGTCCTACCTATGGATTTGTCTCTGAATTTGCTCTCTCCTGTGCATATGTGGGATAACTGCCCTGTATTTGTCAGACCCTGCATTAACAACGGCTATGATTTCATTCTTTTCCTTTATTTTTATCATGTAAACTTTCATTAATATCTTTTCTCACTGTAATCATAAACTCTATGCACCCCTTTTGCGTTCATTGACACGAGCCCCTTTCGAGAAAATAACATGATTAAAAGTCATAGAAGTAAAATATCGAGAATGCTTTGTCAAAATGGCTTTCAACATCCTTTCAAAATATTTTGTATGGGAGCTGTTTTTAATGTTGCTGACTAACTTTTACTGGGGAGTGTTTTTTGTTCACATGTTGTTTTTCAAACTGAAAAGAGCTACGTGGATGATATCAAGATCTGTTGGGGAGTCCTAATATAAATAATAGAACTAATTCTTGGAAGCTGTCATACTTTGAGGAGAAATTTGAGCTTTTGCATATATTAGTCATAATTATCATTATGATACAATGTTTTTTTCAGTAGACATAATTATCGTATTTAAATTACACTTTATAAAGCTTGTAACATGTAATAAATGTTTACAAAGGGATGTGTATAAATACATGTGATGTGTAAATATGTTTGTGACTCTGTATAGACATAGACATAATAATAATAGGTGACATTTATATGTTAAGAGTTGCAAAGTGCTGTACATTCATTATCCCACTTGATACAGTCTTGTGAGGGTTGTACTACAAAACATTACTATCTCCATTTTATAAATGAGGAAACTGAGCGAGTCCTTAGAGACTACAGTGGTTTGGAGGTTTTATCAGCCACACCTTATTATAACAATAGACTCAACATTTTAGAGGTAAAAGATCACCTCCCAGTTCGGTTTAAACTGTGTGCCTCCCCACTATAAGAGCCTCTGGCTAATTGGAAAGAGCATCTCTTTACAAACAGGACATAATCATTCATCAAATACCGGGAAAGCATCTAAATAGGACTAATCTCTCCCCAGAGACCTGTCCAGGAATTTTAATGTTTGTCTACTATTTACTCCTACCTAAATTTGCCCAAGGACTCTGTGGGACCATACCTCCTTACACCACTCAAAATAACTCATTTAAAATTCTAGATGGGGGGCAGCTAAGTGGCACAGTGGATAGAGCACTGGCCCTAAAGTCAGGAGGACCTGTGTTCAAATCTGGCCTCAGACCAAGCACTTGACACTTACTAGCTGTGTGACCCTGGGCAAGTCACTTAACCCCAATTGCCTAAAAAAATAAAATAAAATAAAATTCTAGACAGTGAGTGAATGGATGAATGAATGAAAAAAACATTTATTAAGTACTTCTATCTATGTGAAGCACTGTGTTCTCAACAGGGATTCAAATATAAAAATAAAGACAATTCTTGCCTGCTTGGACCTTGCATTCTAATAGAAAAATACTACAATGATAAGGGATTAGTGACTCTAGGTGTGGTGCTTTGATGCAGAAATTTACCTGGATAACTAGTGGGGTCATGGGTGGTGACAGATTCTTTCTGGGAACACTAGAAAAGTTCATTTGATCATGGTTCCATGATTGGAGGGGAGAAAAGGGAAAGGGCTATTGTTACCAACAAGGTGGTTGCAGAGAAGATAGCTTAAGAGCAGAGAGTGAAGTGAATCATGTTTGGAAACTCCCTGAAATAATAAACCAAGTTGGACAGTAATTGATTAGGACAGGAGGAGTCCTAAGATGAATATGCTAGATGGAGATGAAAAGGTTGAAATCTCCTGGCATCACTTCTGATCTGGGTGGTACAGTGGCTGGCAAGGCTATCAAGAAGATAGAGAGTAGGGGCAGCTAGGTGGCACAGTGGATAGAGCTCCAGTCTTGGAGTCAGGAGGACCTGAGTTCAAATCCGGCCTCAGACACTTGACACTTACTAGCTGTGTGACCCTGGGCAAGTCACTTAACCCCATTACCTCACCAAAGAGCAAAAAAAAAGAAGAAGTAGAGAGTGCGAGAACTTCAAAAGAATAGAATTACTTTGGCTCTAAGCAAAGGTGAGGATGTTTTGAAGGATGGCTCTATATCCCTTCAAATATCAGCCTAATTCATCAATCTAATTTTGCTTTGTTCTTCATTGGAAGGGAAGGGAATAAGCAATCATATAACACCTACTATGTTTCAGGCACAGTGCTAAGCACTTTGCAAATATTTCGTTTGATCCTCACAAAAACTCTGGTAGAAAGGTGCTGTTATCATCCACGTTTTCCAGTTGAAGAACTGAGGCAAACAGGTTAAGTGACTTGCCCTGGGTCATACAGTTAGTAAATGTCTGAGGCTAGATTTGAACTCAGGGCTTCCTGACTTCAGGCCTAGTGATCTATCCACCGCACCATCTAGCCACTTCCTGAAAGTCTTCTATGTTTCATTAATTTCATTTCGTCTTCAACAAATGTTTATTAAATATCTGCTGTGTGCCTTAAACAAACATTAATTAGTTCCATGGAAACATATTTAAGAAGAATGCTGTAAATGACATGACAATTGGGAAGGAGGGGTAGGCGTAGTGCTGAGCCTAGCAATTAAGGTCAGGTAGTTGTCCCTAGTCTCGCACTCTGGAGGGTCTGAGTTGAGCAGAGCAGACAGGCAGCCCCAGGAATGAGGGAGCTAAGAGAAGGTATACAAATGAGCAGTTTTTCCAAGCAGAACTAAAAAAAAAAAAAAGTACCAAACAAGCAGAGGCATTAGGGAGGCTGTCTGAAACCGCTCAAGTCACTTGAGGCATGTTGAATTGTGTGTAGAAGTTGGGGTTGGAGTGAAAAAGAACGGAGAATATCAGGCTGAGCCCAGTGAATCTGGGACAGCAATGCCACAATAGAGCCATCTAGAAGCAGAGACTCAGGACATATCATAAGAGTGCTGTTCTGAGGGCGAACTTTGGATGACCAGAGCTCTGGGTTTAGTTGAATGAAAAGATTAGTGTAGCTTTAGGTTCAGGGGAACCCTGGGAAGAACCAGAGGTAAGGCAGATATGGTAGAAAAAACTGACTACTAGGGTTTGGGTCCAGGCAGGAAACAACTGTAGTACCCTCAGGGTCACTATTGGCAAGTGGGGGAAGCATGGATTGATCTGAGCAGATTAGGGATAAAAATCATAGAGCAAGTCTGCAGCAATTAACTAATAGCTAACACAGTACAGCAGGTTTTGTCAATTTAAAGGAATAATTTAGTTATAATGTATTTGTTATTATAAAATATCCTTGCCTAATTTCATGTAGGCTGTGTCTACCAGGCATGGAGAACCTGCGACCACGAAGGCCACATATAGCTCTCTAGGTCCTCAAGAGTGGGCCTTTGACTGATTCCAAACTTCACAGAACAAATCCCCTTATTAAAAGGATTTGTTCTGTAAAACTTGGGCTCAGTCAAAGAGCGGGTTCCCCATCCCTGGATTCCATAATGCCAGCAGCAGATAGCAGGTCATAGCTAGTTGTTGTCATAGAAAGAAGGCTAGTATGTAATTATAAGCTTGAGTCTAGACAGAATGAAGTCTAATATTTCAAATCTCTTTATCAGTGTACTATAGGACACTGGTTAAATACTTTGAAGTTGTGAGTCAACAAGAATATAATAGAAGCAGCCCTAGAATTGTCAGTTGCAGAAGATCACTGTTATGTTAGTTCAGGGGGACATCATTTCTGAAAAATAGGGTGACTCAAGAAAACAAGTTCAGGGGGCCCCTCCACAATGTCAAAAGACTTGAGAATGAGTCTAGGCTAGAAGCTGTGAACATGGGCAAATCACTCAATCTCTTTTAGCTTAACTTTCCTCATCTGTAAAACGGGGATGATTTTAGTTGTGGTCATCATTGTGTATATTGTCTTCCTGGTTCTTCATGATGCATCATTTCATGTGTCTTCCCATGCTTCTCTTTATTCTTCATCATTTCCTTATGGCACGTTATCTGTTTCCCAATTAATGGACATCTGCTTTGTTTCCAGTTCTTCACTAATATGTAAAATATTTTAATAAACATTAAAGCCCTTTATAAATGTCAGAGGTGGGGGGGGGTGACAGAGCCAAGGTGGTGGAAAGAAGCCATATTACACAATATAACAAGATAAGGTCAAAATGGGTACATGATTTGGACATAAAGGGTGATAAAAGCAAGTTAGGAGAGCAAGGAATAGTCTATTTGTCGCATCTATGGAGAAGGGAAGAATTTAAGACCAAACAAGAGATAGAGAACATTATGAAATGCAAAATGGATAATTTTGATTGCATTAAATTGAGAAGGTTTTGCACAGACAAAACCAACACAACCAAGATTAGAAGGAAAGCAGAAAGATGAGAGACACTTTTTACGGCAAGTATTTCTAATAAAATCCTTGTTTCTCAAATCTGAGTCAAATTTATAAGAATATAAGTCATTCCCCAATTGATAAATGGTCAAAGGATATGAATAGGCAGTGTTAAGATGAAGAACTAATGAAAAAATAGTCATATTAAAAAATAGTGATAAAAAATCACTATTGATTAGAGAAATGCAAATCAAAACAACTCTGAGGTATCACCTCACACCTATCACATTGGTTAATATGACAGAAAAGGAAAATGATAAATGTTGGAAAAGATATGGGAAAATTGGTACACTAATGCATTATTGGTGGAGTTGTGAACTGATCCATCCATTTGGAGAACAATTTGGAACTATGCCCAAAGGACATTTAAACTGTGCATACCCTTTGATCCACTACTACCATTTCCTACCACTGCTAAGTCTATATCCCAGAGAAATCATAAGAGAGGGGAAAGGACTTACATATACAAAAATATTTATAGCAGCTCTTTTTGTGGTGACCAAGAATTGGAAATTGAGGGGATGCCCATCAATTGGGGAATGGCTGAACAAGTTGTAGTATTTGAACATAATGGAATACTACTGTGCTATAAGCAATGATGAGCAGGTGGATTTCAGAAAAACCTGGAAAGACTTACATGAACTGATGCTGAGCAAAGTGAGCAAAACCAGGAGAATATTGTGCACAGTAACAGCAACATTGTATGATGGTCAACTATGATTGACTTAGCCCTTCTCAGCAATACAATGATCCAAGACAATTCCAAAATAGTCATAATGGAAAAATGCTATCCACATCCAGAGAAAGAACTATGGAATCTGGATGTAGATTGAAGCATACTGTTATCACTTTTTTGTGTGTTTTTTTTTATGGATTTTTCCTTTTGTTCTGTTTCTTCTTTCACAACATGACTAATGTGGAAATATGGTTTACATGATTATACATATATAATCTATATCGAGTTGCTTGCTATCTTGGGGAAGGAAAGAAGGAGAAAAAATTTGAAACTCAGAATCTTAGGAAAAAAATGAATGTTCGAAATGATTTTTACATGTAATTGGAAAAAATGAAATACTATTTACAAAAAAGTCATAATTTTTATTATCCATAAAAATGGGGATAATGCCTCCAATTTAATAATTTTGTTTCCAGGATCAAATGAGATATGTGTAAAATGCCTTATCTGTAAAGTCTATGTAAATATATAATATTCCTGTATTCCTGTGTCATAATTTTTGCAGACGTACCCTCCTGATGGGTGCATAGTGAAGTTTTTCTTAGATCTCCTATCCTAGCTGTGATGAAATCTAACCACGCTCAGTCTGAGAGTTGAGAAATGCCAGGGCAGAACTATAGATCTAGCTAGCTACAGCAATACTTAGCTAAGAGTACCTTGATTTTAAAGCTTAAGCCATCTGCAAGTAAGAGTACTTCTGATCACATCTTGTGTTATCCTGAATTTAAAGACTTCCCTACCTTAGTCAATATTCTCCTAACCTCTTAAATCCTATCTTCAAGGACGCATCAAAGAAAATCCACAGAAAATAGTAGATGGCACTGTTCACCTCCCATCCCTCTAGCATAAGTTAAAAAAAACCATATATATCCTGTCATAATATCTCAATATCAGATATACAACTGGAAGGAAACTTTGAGGTCATCTGGTCTAAAACGCTTATTTTAAATATGGAGGTAACCAGGGGCCCAGCGAGGATAAGTGAGCTGCCCATAGTCATTAGGTAAATTATAGAGCCAGTTTTCGAACCTGGGCCCTCTTACATCAAAGCCAGCACACTCTTCCTTCTATTGTACCATGCCAGCCAAGTCTGTTGCTTCTGTGACTGCTGGAGGGAAAATACTGTCATTTGTAATAAACAAATGTAATTTCAGTACTTCCATAAATTGTTGTCAAAGATCTGGCCTCTAACACTTGTGTGAGACCTAGATATGTACTGGTCAGGTCCTCCTTTGAGGGAGGTAGTTAGTCAGGGGCCTATGCAAATATGTAGTAGATTCTCTTGGTGACAATCAGGCCTTGGAGGGCTTTGGAGGACCTAGCCTCACCTCTTGATTTTTAAATCAGATCACTAAAAAGTTTAATGAAGAGAAACTTCAACTAAAGATAATCGAACTCAGTTTGTCAAAGCAATAACTAGTTTATTTTTCTTTATAACTTGAAAAGCAATTCAGTTCGTGGAAATTTAAGCTTATTCAGTGATTAAGGGACTTGGGCATGTCAATGAGGTAACTGTCCCCTGGGCCAAGGAATTATTTATAATTGATCCCTTGCTGTTATCATTCTCATGCACATTCTGTGTAGTAAACATTTTTAAAACTTTGGACAGTGGTAGAAATAGGCAACTTGAACTCCTTTGTTGAATTGCTATTTTTAGAATTTGCTAATTTGCTTCAGTCTGGCCTGAGGTTGTAGTAATGGAGATGTGTTGAGTTGGAGACAGCGAGTACTAGGGTGCAGTAGACAGTTGGGGGAAGGAGAATGAAAGTCAGGAAGACAGAATTTGGAAGCCATCCCCACAAAATACTGAAATTTGAAACTTTTAAATCTTACTTTTCGGTAATTTTAACATATTTAGAACTAAGTTGCAGACTAAATACTTCCAGATACGTAAGATGTCAGAAACTTCAGCACTCTCAGACTGATTAGCATTTATTTATTTTCGATATTATATTGATGACTTTTTTTTTAAACATCAGTCATTTTATAATGTCATTCCCATCTCCACTAAACCCTCCTATTATGTCAAGGGGAAGAATTTTTTTTTCTATTAAGTTAGGGATAGAGATGATGATACAATTTTGGTTACATAAAACTGAAAAGCTTCTGTTCAAACAGAATAAATACATTTGGGACCAGAAGGAAGCAATTAGCTTGGAACAATTCTTCGTAGCAGACTTCTTCAATAGAGGTCTAGTAGCCAAGATGCATAAAGAACAGATACAAATATGTAAAAAATAAGAGCAATTTCTAATAGGTAAGTGATCAAAGGATGTGAACAGACAGTTCTCAAATGAACAAATGCAAGCTATCTACAACCATAGGGGGAAAATGTTCCACATCACTAAGAATAAGAAAAATGCAATTAAAATGACCTCGAGGTTCTACATCACACTTATCAAGTTGACAAAAATAACATAAGAGGAAAATGCCAATTGTTGGAGAGGGGTTGGGAAGATAGGCACATTAATGCGTTACTGGTAGAGATATGAATTGGCCAAACAATTATGGAAAACAGTTTAGAACCATACCTCAAAGGTCACTGAGCTGGCCATACCCTTTTAATTTTTTTAAAATTTTTTTATTTTATTTTATTTTAGTTAAGGCAATTGGGGTTAAGTGACTTGCCCAGGGTCACACAGCTAGTAAGTATCAAGTGTTTGGTCTGAGGCCAGATTTGAACTCAGGTCCTCCTGACTTCAGGGCCGGTGCTCTATCCACTGAGCCACCTAACTGCCCCTGTCCATACCCTTTGACTCAGTAATTTACTATTAGGTATGTACCCAAAGAGGTTAGACAGAGGATATGGAACTATATGGTTTAGAATTTATGGCGGTCCTTTTTACTACAAAATGTGGCAAAGAACTGGAAAGAAAACGGCTATGTATCATTTGAGAAATGGCTGAACAAATTATAGCAAATGAATGAAAATTCATTTTATTGTATCACAAGAATTCAACTCAGTAAACATTTATTAAGCAACTACTATGTGCCAGGCATTGTGCTAAGTGCTGGGGAAACAAATAAGGGGGGAAAAAAAAAAGACAATCCCTGCACTCAAATTGCTTACCGTCTAATGGGGGGGGCAGGGAGGAGTTAGACAACACATAAAAGGAGGCTGGAAAGGAGAGAGGGAGTCTCACTAGGGGCTACCCAACATGGAGGCATCTTGTTCGGTGGAACTGAAGCCAGGCAGAGCTGCAAGATGTAAAATTGAGTGAGAAATAAGAAATATGACAGATTCTGAAGAGTATGGAAAAACGTTTTGAGCTGATGCAAAGCAAAATGAACAGACCCAAGAGAACAGTTTACATGATGACCACAATATAATGATAGGAAACAACTCTGAAAGAACTTAGAATTTTGATAAAGCGACAACCAATCATGTTGAGCTTGAAGCGAATCTCAAACCTTTTGGCACAAAGGTATAGAACCAGATGTGCATTCTAGATAAGGCCAATATCTTGGTTTGTTTTGCTTGGCTGTGCATATTTTTTAAAATTGAGGACTTTTGCTTGGGTGTTGGGAGTAAAGAGGTGGATTAGTGTGCAGTGATGCATATGGGGTATAGGGAGGAGCATCCCTAAAGCATTTCAAAAGTTGTACAGAGGAAAAATAGGGTAATCTAAGGAAGAGATCAAAAGGAGAGCCATTTGTTACTACCTGGAGTGAAAGAAAAATCTAGTACTTTTAATTTTTGGCACAAGTTTGGGAGAAATTAAATTCTAATTCTAAAATTTATTAAATTTTAAACTTTTCTGGTTAGAGATACATAGATATTCAAAGGGATGCAAATCCATCTTGTTTTTGAAAATCTACCTCTCCAAGCCATTTCCTATTTACATTTCATAGAGTTTAAAATCAAAAACTAAATTCCATAATCAAGATGAAAGAGGAGTAAAATATTTATGTAACACTTGTTTCATGAAGCAGATCAATAATATCAACTTTTGACTTTTGGCACAACCTTGAGAATCATTTTGCTAAAATAATTCAGTGTTTCACTATTTCCTCTCAACCTTGTCAGAGGTGAACTCGAGATACTTCTATTAATTTGATTAATCAAAGACATTTTTCCTCTTAGTGTGATCTTACCCTAATCAGTTTCAGGGTGGGCAGATTAAGTCCTTTCTTGGCCGAGCAAGCACCTACCTCAAGAAACTAGGTTAGGCTTTCAGTAAGAGTAATGGGGAAAAGGTTTCTCTGCAGAATGTCAGAATTGATCAGAAAATCAGAATTGATTCTTAAATAAAGACTGATAAGGTTTCTAATTCAGATTAGATTAAGGACTTCAGACTATAGTACTGCCTTAATATTAGGTTTCAGTATGTAAACTAAAGAGGGAACAGGAAGATGCTTCCATACTGTTTAAGCCTCTCTCTCTCTCTCTCTCTCTCTCTCTCTCTCTCTCTCTCTCACCTATCTACAGATATATATACACACTCTATGTTGTATAATTTCACAGTTTCTGGAATTCTTCATTTTTCATATTTTGAAATGGTAATGACTATTTGTAATTATTGAATTCCTAGCTAAAAAATAAAATCAAAACAAAAAGCATCTCATATATACAATATAGCATTTCATAATGACAGAAGCAAAGAAAAAATGTTAAAAAGAAATGAAAATTTAATGCCATGGGATCAGTATAAATAGCAAAGGCTGTGAATTCAGAGGACATTGCTTACCTTTGATAAGAAGCAACATTTCCCAACTATACCAGTTGTGCCAATATTCTCAGACCTTCAAAGTAAATTAAATTTCCAAAATTCTATACTTGGGAAGAGCTCCTATGCTAAATGCGTTTCCAATTTTTTAATAGAGAATCACTTTTACTCTTTAACAGTGAAAGCCTCAAGTTGCAAAAAGGAAGAAGGGAATCTTTTTTTTTCCCTTTTTTGGACCAAGATATCTTTGTAGGACGATATAGAGAAAAAGATTGCTGATGCCACTAGCTTTGTGTCCAGGCTGTGTGGCCAGAAGGAGTGAGGGAAGAGAATGTAACTGCTTCTGCTCCACTCTTTCAGATGTAGCAGGGAGCAAGAGAATTCGCCCAGGTTATGGCTATATATGTTGCATGGAATTCAAGAACAACCACTAAAAAGCAGTTCATGCATGGGTCAGGGGAAAAGAATCCAGCCCACCTTTACTCTTTCCCTTATGTCAGTCCTATACCCTTCTAAGTAATGAGAGAACTGGATCTAACATAGGAATATCTGCATAATAAAAATTAGTTTATCATTAGCCTATGTGGCCAAACACTGAAAACCTTTGACTTCTCAGGTGCTCCCCCCCAAAAAGGGAAATTACTACTGCAGAAATCCATTTCACTGGTCAGTGGTAGGAGCTCTGAATGTAGAGTCGAGACCTGGGTCCAAATAACTTTTTTTTTTTTACTTGCTATGTGACCACAGGCAAATTAATCTGACTGAAATTTAGTGTCCTCTTGTGTAACATTGGTATAACTACCATTGGTGTTAGTATAACACCAACTCCATAAATTAAAAAAAAAAAGCACCCTCTCCTTGTAACATAGAAAAAACAATTAAGCAAAACCAACCAACTTAGTGATGACCGCAGCTTATACAACACTCTGGATCTCTAGTCCCCCATCTCTCTACCAAGGGAAGGAAAGTGGCTTTTGTCATCTATTCTCCAAGGTCAACACTGGTCAAGTAATTAATAAGAGTCTGGCTGCTGTTAATTATTGTGTTTGTGTTATAGTAGTTGCTGCGTGCGATGTCCTGATTTTATTCAGTATCAGGTCACAAAGATATTTTCCTGTGCTTTGCTGAATTTCTCATGTTTGTCATTTCTTATTTTGATCAGATGTGATTCCATCCATGTGTGGAATTTCCTTTACCATTGCATGTCAGCATATTCTCAGCAATTTGTGGTCCTGGAGAGTTGCCTCTGGAGCACTCAGAGGCTAAGGGATTTGCCCAAGGTCACACAGCTAGTTTGTGACTGAGGCACACGTCCAAAAACAATCACGTTCTTAAGCATAGCGTCAGAAGAGACTACACCTAATATCAATTAGCATAAAGCACACTTAAAATAGTGTTTTTTTTTTTAAGTAGAACTTGACCTATGGGTATATTTGGATTTTGAGTAGCCCCCTGTGCCAGCAAAAGGCAATCTCCATGTGTTCCTTCTGATTTGGAAAAGTTTAGCAAGGTTGGGGAATCTGTGACCTCAAGGCCACATGTGGCCTTCTAGGTCCTTGGGTGCAGCCTTTTGACTGAGTCCAAATTTTACGGAACAAATCCTTTTATTAAGGGGATTAGCTCTGTGAAGCTTGGATTCAGTCAAAGGGCTACACTTGAGTACCTAGAGGGCCACATGGGGCCTTGAGGCCGCAGGTTCCCCACCCTCTAATAGCAGGGGTAGGTAGCTACGCAGCACAGTGGATAGAATGCTGAGCCTAGAGTCAGAAAGACTCTCCTTCCTGAGTTCAAATCTGGTCTCAGATACTTAACTAGTTGTGTGACCCTATGCAAGTCACTAAACCCTTTTTGACTCAGTTTCCTCATCTATAAAATGAGCTGGAGAAGGAAATGGCAAAATCACTCCAGTATCTTTGCCAAGGAAACTTAAAAGTGGGGTTATGAAGAATGAAATACAACAACAGCAATGCTGGGTAGTGACTACACTGGTCTTAAAGCCAGGAAGACCTGGGTTCAGATTCTATCTCTGAAACATACTGGTTGTATGTTGTAACTTTTCTTAAGTGTGTGTCTGATCATGTCATTCCCTGTTACCAACAAGATCAAATATAAATTATGTTAAATAAAGGGGAAGATCCACTGGAGGAATACAAAGATTCTTGAAATATTTTTTTATTTTGTTTTTTGTTTTTTTAGGCAATTGGGGTTAAGTGACTTGCCCAGAGTCACACAGCTGTTAAGTGTTAAATGTTTGGTCTGAGGTCGGATTTGAACTGGGGTCCTCCTGACTTCAGGGCCGATGCTCTATCCACTACGCCATCTAGCTGCCCTGATTCTTGAAATATTTATTGTGACTAACCAAGATATCCTTGTCAGGACAGTGGAGTGTATTTTCCTTGATGTCCATTGTGTACTGAAGTTTTTAGGGGTTGCCACTAGACAACCATGTGGTGTCTTAAGTAAAATCAATTGCATTAGGCAAATTTCTAGTGAAATGGCATGGAAAGGATGAAAAAAAAAATGCCTCTTGGACTATTTGGCGTCATTATTAGACCAACAGCTTGAATGGACAACGTAGATAAGTCTAATTTATAGTCAGAGTTGAGGCTTATAGGAAGAATGGCATGGTCATTCATGCTCTCATTCATTGATTTATATCTCTGTGATTTGCTACCAGTAAAGTGGGAAAATAGCAAATGACAAGAGGGGTGCCATTTCCTTGTATCAGCAGATATGTGTCTTTGGCATCTCTAGTACCCAAGAGCTGTATCATAAGATGTTATTAGAATACTAGCAGTGATAGTGACTGCTGTAGCTCCTGAGAGACCTCGCAGTAATTTTTCTTTTGGTTAGGTTTTATCACTTAATTTTAATAATAGATCACCTGTCTCTTGGCTGACCTGGTAATTCAACTGATCATTTGGGTATTCCTTTGTTCTTTTTTTTTTTTTTTGCAAATCCTTTTTTAAATAATTTATTTATTTTTAGTTTTCAGCATTCACTTCCATAAGATTTTGAGTTTTAAATTTTCTCCCCCCTTACCTCCCCCCTTCCCAAGATGGCATGTAATCTGATAAAGACTCTACTTATACATTTATATTAAGCATATTTTCACATTAGTCATGATGTATAGAAGAATTAGAACTAATGGGAGGAACCATGAGAAAGAAGAAATAAAATAACAAAAGAAAAGGAGAAGCAAATAGTGTGCTTCCATCTGCATTCAGGCTCCATGATTCTCTTTCTGGATGTGGATAGCATTTTCCATCATGAGTCTTTTGGAGTTGTCTTAGATCCTTGCATTGCTCAGAAGAGCCAAGTCTATCAAAGTCAGTCATAGCACAGTATGGCTGTTACCATGTATGATCTTATCCTGGTTCTGCACATTTCACTCAGCATCAGTTCGTATAAGTCTTTCCAGGTTTTTCTGAAGTCCCCCTGCTCATCATTTCTTATAGCATAATAGTATTCCATTACATTCATATACCACAATTTGTTTAGCCATTTCCCAGTTCATGGGCATCCCCTCAATTTCCAATTCTTTGCCACCACAGAAAGAGCTGCTATAAATATTTTTGTGCATGTGAGTCCTTTTCCCATTTTTATTATCTCTTTGGGATACAGACCTATTAGTTGTATTGCTGGGTCAAAATAGTTTTATAGCCCTTTGGGCATAGTTCCAAATTGCTCTCCAGGATGGCTAGATCAGTTCACAACTCTACCAACAATGAATGCATTAGTGT
Organism: Vombatus ursinus; assembly: GCF_900497805.2. Taxonomy (NCBI): domain Eukaryota; kingdom Metazoa; phylum Chordata; class Mammalia; order Diprotodontia; family Vombatidae; genus Vombatus; species Vombatus ursinus. Next base: position 56,195,622 of record NW_020954596.1, read on the forward strand.
TCCAATTGTCCCATATCTTCTCCAACGTGTATCATTTTCCTGTTTTGTCATGTTAGCCAATCTGATAGGTGTGAGGTGTTACCTCAGAGTCGTTTTGATTTGCATTTCTCTAATAAATAGTGATTTACAGCATTTTGTCATATGACTATCGATGGCTTTAATTTCTTTCTCTGAAAACTGCCTATTCATATCCTTTGACCATTTATCAATTGGGAAATGAATGACTTGTGTTCTTGTAAATTTGACTCAGTTCTCTATATATTTTAGGAATGAGACCTTTATCAGAGACCCTGGCTGTAAAAATTGTTTCCCAGATTTCTGCTTCCCTTCTAATCTTGTTGCATTGGCTTCCTTTGTTCTTTAGACTCATGTCTAATAAGGAAAATTTAAAAGGTCCCAAGTTTGTAGTATATTTTTGCCCTTAGAAGAGTGAGTAATGAAACATGAATAGCTAATGATTTTACTCCCACTTGGAAAGTTGGCTGGGGGTTCAGATCCCAGCTTTGCAAGCTCACTCTTTCCTTTGTGATTCCTATAGCTCTCTCCTGCCCTCATTCCGTAATTTGTTATTGTTGAGTTGTTTTTCAGTCACGTCCACACCTTTGTGACTCCATTTGGGGTTTCCTTGGCAAAGATACCGAGGTGGTTTGCCATTTCCTTCTCCAGCTCATTTTACAGGTGAGCAACTGAGGCAAACAGGTTTAAGTGACTTGCCCAGGGTCACACAGCTAATAAGCGTCTGAGGCCAGATTTGAACTCAGGAAGATGAGTGTTGATGGCTTCAGGTCTGGCATTCTTTCCACTGTGCCACCTAGCTGCCCTATGAATAAAGGTACACAAGGAAATACAAGGACAGGGTCGAACACAAATGTTTATTAGGAATAAGATTAGGTCGGTGAGATTCAGAATATAAGAACACAATTAGAAATGGGTGCTAGTCACACTAATCTGAAGTAAAGTATGTGGGGTGGTGTGGGGGTGAGGAGTGGGTTACAGGACCACGAATTCCTCCATGTCTGTTTTTCTTCAGCACTCCAGGCATCTGATCAGACATATGCCAGAGAGAGAGAGAGAGACAGAGAGGGAAAGAGAAAGAGAGACAGACAGACAAAGACAGAGATGCTTAATAAATGTTTGTTGAATTGAATTGGTGGTAGTGACATCTGCAGTTCCTTATTTCAAATCCAAGCCTCAGTGAGGACCACAAGAGGTTCTATGTGTGTGTATGTATGTGTGTTACACATATATGTGTATGTATATATATACATTCATATCTACATCTATACACACACACCCATACATACACAGAGAGAGAACTATCTATATTTAGTTATATATATACTTCTCCAGTTACCTGCTTAGAGTTTACCTCTTGTGTGCCAGGTACTGTGCTAAGCTCTAGGGAAACAAATAAGAAAAAGAAAGACAGTCTTTGCACTCAAATTGCTTACAATCTACTGGGAGGAGACAGCACCCAAAAGGAGGTTGGAAAGTGGAGGGAGGGACACCAGAGAATACCCAGTGTGGGGGCTGCTTATTCCATGGAGTTGAAATCAGGCAAAGCTGCAGATGCAAAATGGAGTGAGCTAGACGTCTGGTTTCTGCTCTCTCTGAAGGAAGGCTTTGAGACGAGTCAGAGGAGGCTGAGGGAGGTGTTATTTCCAAGGTTTGAGTGAGTGGTACAATGATGAAATTTGAAGTGATGAGCTAATCCTGGGAGCGACAGTGTTCTGTGGAGTAGAAACCAGGCAGAGCTGTAGATGCAAGTGCTGCCACAGCCTCACTGCTGGTCCATGTGTCCGGGAAGAACCTACCATTTCCTCTTTTCCTGATGTCCTGTCTCCACTCTTCCCTCATCTCCTCGTATCCTCTTGGAGAGATCATTGAAAAGTGTGGCTATTAAGGAAAATCCCACCCTCCAGCCCTCATCTCTACTTAGTTTCCTGTCTCACCTCCCTGGGAAGAAATAGAACTAGCAGAGTCCTTTGTGACTTAGGTCCTCTGGAACGCTAACAGCCCAAGCCTTATCTTAAGGGCTGAAACAGTTTACTGTCGAAAGTGTTTCCCTCCAAGTCAAATATGAACTTTATTGATAAATTCTAAAATCTTCTTATCCAACCATGATCTGTTGGCTTTTCACTTCTCCCTCTGCCTTCCCTTATTAAACCCTACTCTCCATCTACACCATGATCTCCAATCCCTTGACCCCTCAACTCTCTTCCAGGCAATCTGCCCTACATTAGCCACTTCTCTTCTCCCCGTCTTGATCCCTTGGAGAACCATTTCAACTCTATACTGTCCTCCTCTCTTTAAACCCTGTAGGTTCAGGCCCTCATCACTTAATGCCTTGATTACTGCAAAGGCCCGAGCCTGTTGATGGGTCTGTCTTCCTGAAGTATCTCCCCACTCCAATCTATTCTTCATTCAGATAAAGTGATGTTATCTAAAACATGTCTGATCATGTCACTCCCCCCCCCCCACTCAATAAACTAATGGCTTCCTGTTACCTCCAGGAGCAAATACAAAATGCTCTGTTTGGTCTTCAAAAGCCCCTTACTCCCTTTCTAGTTTTTCTATACCTTTCTCCCCAGCTGTGATACTCTTAGATCTGGTGATATCCACACACCCCCCCCCTGCCCCCAGCCCGGCTGTTCCATACACAAGACATTCCATCTCTTGGCTCTGGTTATTTTCTCTGGCTGTTCCCAGGCTTGGAATTCTATCCCTCATCTACTCTATGAACCTCATGGTTTCCTTTAACCAAACTAAAGTCCCACCTTCTATAAGAAGTTTGCCATATCCCCTCTTAATTCTAGTGTTTTCACTCTTTAATTATTTCTATTTATCCTGCATATAGCTTTCTTGGTATATATTTTCTTGACTGTTGTTTCCACCATTAGATTGTAAACTCCTTGAGGACAGGGACTCCCTTTTGCCTCTTTTTGTATCCCTAGTGCTTAGCACAGTACATAGGAGGTGTTTAATAAATGTTTGTTGAATGAATGAATGTGGTAAGACTTTAATTCAGCAAACACTTATTAACCTCCTCCCGTGTATAATTTATGAAGTGAAGCTGGATGCAAAGACCACAGTCAAGGAGTTTAACTGAAGAAGAGGGAAGGGAATAAGCATTTACATAACTCCTAATATATGCCAGGCACTGTGATAAGTACACAATCCTGAGAAGTAGGTGTTACTATTATTTCCATTTTTCAGTTGAGGAAACTGAGGCAAATAAAGGTTAAATGACTTGCCTAGGATCATACAGGTAGTAAATGTCTGAGGCCACATTTGAATTCAGGTCTTTCTGGCTTCCGGCCCAGTGCTGTACACAATGTACCACCAGCTGCCTCTGAGGAGAGGAATAACTAGGAAAGAGAAGACTAATAACTGGGAGAGTGCAGGGGAGGAAAAAAAGGCAAATAGCAAGGCACAGGAGATGAGCTTTGAAGGAAGTTGGGGAGTCTGAGGGGCAGAGGGAAGGAGGGAAGAAAAGGGAAAAGCTAAGTGACAGCACAAAATGGGATACAGAAGGATAAGTCAGTCAATTTAATAAGCTAGAAATTAGAGTATATGAAGAGGAATATATGAAATACAATAAATCTGGAAAGGTTGGTGAATCCCAAGTTGTGGAGGCCTTTAAGTGATCTTTTGAAAGTAAAAGCCCCCAAATTATATGTAGTATAGATTTTTTGTTTTGTTGTGTTGTGTTGTTTTAGTCATGTCTGACTCTTTGTGACCCCATTTGAGGCTTTCTTGGCAAAGATACTGGAGTCTTTTTCCATTTCCTTCTCTAGCTCAATTTACAGATGAGGAGACTGAGGCAAATAGGTTTAAGTGACTTGCCCAGGGTCACACAGCTAGTAACTGTCTGAAGTTGGATTTGAACTCAGGTCTTCCTGACTCCAGGCCCAGCACTCTATCCACTGCACCATCTAGCTGGCCACGTAGTATAGTTAGTGGTACCCAAAATAAGTAAGGAAATAGCACTAAATGTCCCTGGTGAATTCATTTCACCTGGCAGAGATAAATTACATTTTTGGTTACTGGTAGGAATGATTTCCAGCAATGATGTTTGAAAGAGTGTAAAGAATGAGATTGGAATAGATCAGATGTTATACCAGTTTTCAAACGTGAGAAGAGAAAGGAGTATGAAAACTGCAGGCCAGAGTGATTGACTTTCTTTCCTGCCAAAATACATTGGTAAAGGGATGGTTAGTGAACCTCAAGAAAAGGCAGCAGTGATCACAAAGAGGTTGTGTGACTTCATCAAGAAGACGCCTAGACCAAGAGCAGTAATATAGAGAGAAGAGTTTACTTAAGTTCTAGCAAAGCGTTTGTGAAAGTTTTATGTTCTTGTGGGAAAAAATGGAAAGTATCTGCCTTGGGCCAGGCCCTGTGCTTAGTGCAGGGCACACAAAGAAAGGCAGAAAATAGTTGCTGTCCTCCAGCACCCCTCCAGCAGGAACAGCCCTGCATCACCAGCTGCCTGTTTTGGTATTTCAAACTGTGTGTCCCGTAGACATCTAAAGCTTGACGAGTCCAAACTGTAACTTACCATTTTGCTAAAGTCCTCTCTGCTGCTCTATGTCTGTTGAAGGCACCACCATTCTTTAAAGCTTTCAAATTAACAACTTCTGTGACCTTTGACTCATCACTCTCCCTGGATCAGATATGTCTTCCATTATGATACGTTTGCATAATCCACTTAGTTGCCAGATCTTGTATTTTCTGTCTTCAAAACCTCCCTCACATCTGATACCTTCTCCCTGTTCATTCAGCCACTGCCCTGGTTCAGGTCCTCATCACTTCTTGCCTGGATTATTGCAATAGTAGGTATCATTCTGTGAAAATGGCCTCCCTCCCTCAAGTGTCTCCACTCTCCAATCTATCCATGCATCTGCCAAAAGTGATTTTCCTAAAGTACTTAGTGATGTCACTCCTCTATTCAGTAATGCCAGTGACTCCCAATTATCTCTAAGATCAAATAAAAACGTGTCTTTGTGGCAGTAAAGTCCTTCAAGCCCCAAACCTACTTGTCAAGCCTCATCTTATCTCATTCTCCTTCCCTCATTCTGGTTCAGCCAAACTCGACTTCTGGCAGATCTTCTCTCACATGATTCAGTCTCCCATTTCTTGCGTTTGCATTGGCTGTCCCCCATGTCTGGGAAATGTAATGCATTCCATCCTCACCTCTGTCTCTTAGAATCCTTTAATACTCAGCTTAAGCACCACCTTCTACATGAAGCTTTTCCTGATTCTAAAGCTCCTTGTGCCCCATCCTCAAATAACTTTGTCTTTGTTTTCTATATATTCTTGGGTTTTTTTATATTTTGTTTTGTTTTGTTTTGTTTTTTGGTGCAGCAGTCAGGGTTAAGTGACTTGCCCAGGGTCACACAGCTAGTACATGTCAAGTGTCTGAAGTCACATTTGAACTCAGGTCCTCCTGGCTCCAAGGCCAGAGCTCTATCCACTGCACCACCTAGCAGCCCCTTGTTTTGTATATATTCTTCATAGACTTGTTTAAGTCCATGTTATGTCCCCTAACAGAAGCTCCTTGATGGTCAAGAACTGTTTCATTACTGTCTGTATAGTCTTAGTACTTAGCACAGTGCCTGGCACGTAGTAGGTGCCTAAAAATATTTGTTGATTGATTTATCATCTCAAATTAATTTGACTTTGGCCCTAGAGAAATAGTTACTTCTAATTTGTAGTCTCATCTTGGGTTCAAAATGTATACTTTCCTTTCTGCTAAAAATCAGCTAACTGACATTTTAATGTAATTTGTGGCACCTTTGGGGTGATACATAGAATTACAGAATTTTACAATTGCACTTTATTTGCTGTCTAATTCAACGCATACTCACACCCATACTTGGCAAATGTTACCCAGAGGCCTATGACTTAATATTATCCCATGTTTATCTGGAACCAGAATCTTTTTATGATCCTGATGGTATTATGATTATTTAATTATAATTGCACATGGGTGTGTGCTATATAAGTAGTACATTTAATATTGCCTGTGAAATCACATAGGTGACATATACGAGCAGAATTAATCTTTTAACTGAAAGCTACAAATATTACTGGCATAGATTCCATTTTCCAAGTACTACATCTGTATTTGACGATCAGAAACATGACTGAGGACATTTTATGCATGCGGCAAGTTATAAAAATGATACCCTATATGAAGACCATACCTCTAATTCTGAGGCTGATGGTAGCATCCCGTTTCCCCTCGAAATCTTTCTCAGTCTTCTGACTAAGAGGTCAGGTGTTTGTGCAGCAGTGCAGACCACACACCCCTCCTCTATAAACAGGACAATGACCCTCTCTTAATTGGTCCCAGTGCTTTCTGGTTAGAAAAATCTCTGCCTGAAATGGAAGAAAGATTGCTCATAATCTATATGATATTGACTCTGGGAGGGTAGGAAATTTTGAAATTAAAATGCATCATATTAATAGGTTAACTTAAGGGTCTTGGTTTTGTAGCATTGTTTAATTATGGTTTATGGACTATATTACATAACATTAGGCAGTAGGTAGCAACTCCCAGCTCTGTTCAAATCAGAATAAAAAAGGGTTAGAATACCCAAGGTGTCAGTGCATCAGCTAAAGCTAGAGGCCTCAAGAGTGTTGATGACACCTTTCCAATATAAGGATGAATATAAGTACCTGTGATGCATGAGCAGATACTAATCCGGATGCAAATTTAATAGTTTTAAATCTCTGAATCCTTTTTCCTTCTTGAGCACTAGTTTGCTTTTGACCAAGGTAATTTCATCAGGCTTTGTGTATGTGTACACATGTGTGATCATTTACCTGCTTTTCAGATTTTTTATTCTATTTATTAAATCACACCTACCATAATCATGGGCAGCTAGGTGGCACAGTGGATAGAGCAGCAGGCCTATCAGGAAGTCCTGAGTTCAAATCCATCCTTAGATACTTAAGCCATTTGAACATCAGCAAGTCACTTAACTCTTTTTGCCTCAGTTTCCTCATCTGTAAATTGAGCTGGAAAAGGAAATGGCAAACAACTCCAGTGTATTTGCCAAGAAAACACCAAGAGGGGTCACAAAGAGTCAGACACAACTGAAATTGACTAAACAACACAATAATCACCTCTTATTTTAATGTGGCATGTCCTAGTTACCTTATTAGGAAATTAATAATGTTACATAAATTACTACCATGTTTTTATGGAAGCAAAGGTACGTATTCCAAAAATGGTACATAGATGAACTGGGTCAGGGGCCATTCACTTCACCAAATTGCGGTGAGCATGAAAAGCTACTGTAAGAGCATATACTAAAAAGTCCTGTGTTGGAAGACAGACACAGAGGCACGTGCACGGAGAACAATCTAACCATGCCCTCTGATGCATATAAAGTAGATGGGAGGTAAAAATGTAGAATTGTAACAATACTAAAAGCATCTTACTAAAATGATCTGGTGAGGTCTTTGAAGCTCTTCTTGGTGTCCAGTCATTTCAGTTATGTCCTGTTCTTCATGACCTCATTAGGAGTTTTCTTGGCAAAAATATTGGAGTAGTTTGCCATTTCTTTCTTCAGCTCATTTTACATATGAGGAAACTGAGGCAAACAGGGTTAAATGACTTGCCCAGGGTCACCCAGCTAGTAAGTGTCTGAGACCAGATTTGAATCCAGGAAGATGAGTCTTTCTGAATTCCAGGCCCTACACTCTATCCACTGTGCCACCTTTGAAGCATATCATATTTTTTTATATATATAATTCATCCATTCTTTCTCTACTTGTGTATTTTTTTTCTCTGCTCCTTAGCTATAATTCTTTAATATTAAGTCAATCCACAATGGCAGCGATGTGGATGCTTCCTAATATGGTTTAGATTGCAACTTATCCACCCCTGTTCTGAACAACTTTTGTCTATTTCCCCATTAAGTCCTCCATGAGGTCACATGATATGGCAGGTGCCTTCCTCTTATCTCTTGCATATGGAGTCTTCATGCGTTCTCTCTTGGTATGTAACCAGCCCACATCCCTTTTTTCTAGTTATACATCTTTTTAAATATGTTGTATGACATCTTATCCATGAAGTTCTTCATTGGTAAGATGAATTAGCCTATTTACACGCACTCTATGGTCCTGGTAACTCACACTATTGATTCCTCTGAGATTATACTAACATGGGATTTGCACCTATTGTCATTGAAACAACACCAGTGTTGGTTTGTTTATGTTTGTATGTGCATGCATGTGTATGTGTGATTGTGATTTTGTTTCAAGGAAAAGCTCGGGGTCATTTAAAGGGCTGCACAATTTCCTAGATGTAATCTGATTACGTTCTTCCTGTTACTCAGTTTTGGGTCCAGTTCATTGTTCATCTGCAATATCTGTCTAAGATAGACATGCAGCTTGTCCTATTCTTATCTGGAAGAAGATAAAGAAAACTCCTCTGCTTCCTCTCCTGTACTCATGTTGTCACTACTAACTTTTTTTTTTAAAATAAAAAGTACTGCCGCCAACAGAAATTTAATCATTTCTGTACAGACATTGTTCTTGCTTGCTCAAACCAGTTAGATTAGAAGAGTGGGGAAGTCATTTACTCCTGGCTCCAGTGAAAGAAAGTTCCATTTCCTTCTTCTGTTTCTCCCCAAATCTGTGTTGACCCCTCACGCCTTTTGGCAGTTACCCTCCTCCATTCCTTGAGCTGCAGGTACAGGGTTCTCATGTCTACAATATGCCATATGTCTTGTAGGAAGATCCTCACATTCAGTAAGCCAGACAGGTGCTTGCTTCATTTTCTGGATGCATAATTTAATATTCATTAAATATCAAACTTGAAAATTGAAAAGAAATTCCGCATGTAAGTAATCACTCTTAGCCTTCTTTTACCAGCTTTTTGTCTCTCTCAAATATACAAAATTCACTTGGCTTCCTGGAATGAATCAATTCTTTCAAACTAAGAAGGAGTTTTCAAGGACAGGAGATATATTTGGAAAAAAAAAAAAGGAAGAAACGGTGGATCTAGATGTTAAATAACTTTGCTAGTGATTGTTTAACTCTGGGCAGTTTGCAATTCCTTAGTAAAAAAAAGGAATGAGACTATCCGACACTAATGAGTAGCTGACGTTGGCAGTAAATTGAATTACGTATCCAAATATTGGTTCTGTGCCACAGCATCTAAGAGATAAGATCTCATTATATATGTATATATGTGTACATATATATGTATGTATATATTTTAAATTTAGAAAAAAGCTGAAAACAGAAGCACCACTGGAACTGAGACTTCTGGTCATAAGATCAGGTTCAGTTTCTTCTCTTGAGAAAGAATTCTAAAGAATACACAGACCATGCCCTGCGTTACTTAGAATGCCAACCCATTTGTTGAATGTTTGGGCCCATTACTGTTATTTCAGAAAGACTTGATGAAAAGACAGGACCAGATTCTAGGGCTTTCTGTTACACTGCCTGTGCCGACTTTCCACATTCTTACAAAATTCTTTTTGTTTGGCTAGATTCGCTGATCTAAGCTGGACTTCCGGGCACTTCAGACATGACAGACCCTCTTCAGTGGGTCAGATATCACTGGCCACGACTGATGTCTGGTGCAGGCAGGAACGACGGCGAGAGGTTTTATGACTATTCCTCATTGCTTGTGTGCGGGAAGAAGCCCCCTGAGACGCCTAAACTGGCAGGAAAACACCGAGTGGTGATTCCTCGTGCACAGTGCTTCAAGGAGGAGTACGAGAAAATCTGTGGAACATACATGAATAATCGGATACGGACAACAAAGTATACGCTCCTGAATTTTGTGCCAAGGAACCTGTTTGAGCAGTTTCATAGGTATTATATCTTACTCGTCGTTGAAGAATCTCAGAATTTCCATTTTCTCTTCCATTTATGGGATTTATGGAATTTTTAATCCGATGTTTTAACTGATTCTAATCAAGTCAGCTTCATCATCTGTTCTCTTGAGATCTTTGTGGTATAATGGGCATCTGTTGGATTCAGATTATCATCTGATATCTATGGTATTATAGACGATCCTGGTCTGACGAGAGGTTATGGGGAAACATACCTGCATGATAAATGTGCTTCCCTCCTTCAGCCTTCCTTTATTGTTTTGGTGATTTAAAGGGGAAACATTATTTTTCCCCAAGAATCACCTGCATTATATGAATAATGAATGTCCCTTCCCAGTTACTTCCTGCCCTGATGAGTCGGAATCAGTAGCTGATTCTTTCTCTACTTTCTCTCCCTTGTTTATCTCATTCACCTTCAGAGCTTTGACCCAAATGGGTAAATGTATATATGTGTGTTTATACATATGGATGCATGCATATGTGTATACCTATATACATGGGTTTATATGTTCAATTGTTTAGTCATGTCCAACTCTTTGTGACCTTGTGAACCATAGCACGCCAGGCCCTTCTGTCCTCCACTAACATGTTAGATACCTTCCAGTGTGAGGGGCTTGTCTTCCAGTGTCATGCCTTTTAGCATTTTTATAACATTGATGGGGTTTTATTGGCAAAGATCCCAGAGTCGTTCGCCATTCCCTTCTCCAGTGGGTCATCTTTTGTCAGAGCTGTCCACTATGACCTGTCCTCAAAGCTCATAGTTTCATTGAACTTTGCAAGCCACAACAAGGTAGTGATTCAGGAGGGGTATGTTTGTATACATACGCACGTGGATGTGTGTATACATATATATGTACATATATATGTGTGTGTATATATGTATATATACATGTGTGTGTGTGTGTGGTTTTTCTTTTTGGGAGAGAGCAAGAGCTCTAGATAAACAGTCCTACAATACATGTACACCTCATTGTCAACATGTACAAAATTCAGTTGTATATTATTTTTCCTAAAATTATTATTTCTTCTGACTTGACTATTTTTGTCACTGATTGCATCATTCACCTTATCTTCCCATGTCAGAAACCTTAAGATTATATTTGACTCTTCTCTCTTCCTTAGCTTTCATAATTAATCAATTAGCAAGTTCCAAGTCTGCCTCAGTAACGCATCTCCCATCTATCCTCTCATTTCTGTTCTCAGTAAACCTTATGCTTAGAGAGGCCCTCCTTGTCACCTGCCTGGACTATTAAACCTACAGGAAGTGTGGTGCAGTAGAAAAATCAGTGAACTTTAAGTCAGGAGAACCTGGGTTCGAGTCTCACTGCTATCACTGACTGTGACCTTGGACAAGTCACTTAACCTTTCTCGGCTTCAGTTTGCTTATCCTGTAAAATGATGAGGTGCATTTAAATATCCTTTGTGTTTTCTTCTAGCTCTAAATCTATGACCTATAAATCCCTTAACCTCTCTGATCTTCAGTTTCCTGATTTGTAAAATGGGAGTAATAATACGTGTGTTTCACAGGGTTATTATAATATTTAGCATTTATATAGTGCTTTGAAGTTTGCAAAGTGCTTTACAAATATTATCTCATTTTTTTCCTCACAGCAACCTAGGAAGTGGATGCAATTATTATCTCCATTTTAGAGATGAGGAAACTGAGACTGTGAGAGGTTAAATGACTTGCCCAGGGTCACCTATCTAGTATCTGAGGTAGAAATTGAACTCGAGTCTTCCTGACTTGAGGTCCAGCATTCTATCCACTGCACCAGTTGACTCTGATTTTTCTTCATTTCAATTCATCATTCATTTGTTTTGACAAATCTGTCTTCCTTACAGATCTTAAACAGATCTGGTCATGAGACTCCTTTGCTGAGAAATCTTGAGCAGTTCCATCTTGTCTACCAAAGTTCAAACTCCTTAGCCTTGCATCCAAGGACTTTCACAAAGAGACAACCCAGAAATATCCTGGAGACTCCATCCTGACCTTCTAAGGCAAAAGATCACTTGCAGAGAAGGGAGACCCAGGGCTGGAGTACAAGTTTCTCCTGAGATGGTGATGGTTAAAGAATAGGGCCATGGTGAGCCAGCAAGTGAAATGGAGACCTCACCCCCTTATTTTGAAGAAAACTTGGGCCTAAAGAAGTTAAGCATCTTGTTCAAGGTGATATAGGTAGTTAAGCAGATCCAAGAATTGGTCCCAAGTACTCTGATTCCAAATAACTCACAAATGTGCATTATTTCATTTACTTCTCATAACAGTTTTGTGAGGTAAATAATGTAGGTATCATTATTCCCATTTTACAGGAGAACAAAATGATGACATGACTTGCCCAGAGCCACCCAACCATGTATTAGAACTGAGATTCAAACCCAGGCTTCTTCTTACTGTCCATGCTTTCTCAAAATACTTTGAGTCAGGGAGCCTTAACCAGTAGACCCCACACCATACCACACTTCTCAGGAAGGGCCTGGAAACATGGAATGAGTGAGATCACTGTCCGCCAAGCTGGAACGAGGTCTTTGTGTACGCCATAAATTATTGTCCATAAGAGGCTCTGAGCTTTCCTTCCAATTCAGGCAGCTTGACTGAGCACAAAACAAATAACTTTGTGCTAGGAAAATTTGGGGCATTAAAAATGTGTGTATTTATAAAAGTCATATTAAAAGATAACTTTTGTTGGGCCCTTAGGCAAGTGCTTGTTTTGTGTGTCCTTAATCCTAGTGCAGCCTATTTGGGGTCATGATATAAACTTTCACAAAAGACTTGCCATGAAGAATAGTTCATTTTATACAATTTTGCAAAGTGCTTTATAGTTTAGTATAGCATAGTATAATATAGTATAGTGTATTATAGTATAGCCCCACCACCCCTACCATAAACTCATCCAAGACCATTTTGTCAGAATTACAGAATCTTAGAATTTTTACAGCTAGAAGAGACCTCAGTGTCTATTAAATGCCTAATAAACATTTGTTGACTACCCAATGCTCTAAAATACCGTACAAGTGGTCATCCAGCATTTACTTAAAAATATTGTCACCCTACTTCCTTTGATAGTCCATTTCACTTTGAAATACCTTTCATTTTTATGAAGCTTCCTCTCCACTCTGATATCAAGGCTAAATTTGCTTCTTTAAACTTCCAGTCATTGTTTCTTATCTTGTACCATAATTAAATGGAATAAATCCAGTCCCTCCTCCAACTGGCAGGCCTATAAATTCTTGGAGTCAGTTATCATGCCCCCTCTCTTATATTTTCTCTCTTCTGGGTTAAAAATCTCCAGTTACCCCAAGTGTTTCTCATGTATCATGATCCTGAGTCCCTTCATCATCCTGTTTTCCTTTTTCTGGCTAGCTTCACTTTTTCAATATCTTTTCTAAAATGTGATCCAATTCTCTAAATATGGTCTGACCAGGGCAGAATACTGCAGCTCTATTTTCTCCTTTTGTCTAAATATTATACCTCTCATAATGTAGCCTAAGATTACAATATTTTTCTTGGGGCTGTATCATACTGTTGACATAAGGGCTTACAGTTTGTGAACTCTCAGATCTTTTTTTAGAATAATTTCTGGTTTGCTACACTTCCCCCATCTTGTTCTTGTGAATCTGATCTTTTTTAACTCAAGTGTAAAATAATCTAACCCAAATCTCACCATCCTTCTCACAAGAATTGTTTGAGAAATGTTATCAAATACTTTGTTACAATTTAGGTAAGGTACCTACTGTAATCCTCTGATCTATTCATCTAGGTACTTGTGGCAAAAAGAAAAAAAAAGGAAATGAAGTTATTCTGGCATAACCTGTTCTTGGTGAAGCCATGCTGACATTTCGTAATCTTCACTTCCTTTTATAGGTGTTATTAACCATCCATGTACTAACATGTTCTAGAATTTTGCTAGAATCGAAGTCCTATATTTTTAGACTCTGTTCTCTTCCTCACTGGAACACCAGGATCACATTTGCCCTTCTCCAATTCTGTGGTGCCCCTAACATTTTCTAGCATCTTTCAGAAGTCACTGAGAGTGGTTCAGCAATCCCATCTGCCAGTTTTTGTTTCTAGCATGCTACAGTGCAGTTCACATGGACCGGATAAATTGAATTTGTTAAAGGCAGCTCATAATATCTCCTTATTTATCATAATATCAGCCATTTTTGTTCAGTGCTTTCCAGTTCAAAGAGTCTTCTCCGTGGCCAGGACAACAAACTAGGGTTGAGCAGCTCTACCTTCTCTGTCGACCGTTATATTGTCCCATTTGCCCTCTTTGATCCTCCTCTAGTCTCCAAAATAGATTTTAAATCCATTTTGTTGTCCTTTACTCACCAGGCTTAGCTCATTGTGAGCTTTAGTCCCCTATTATTATTTTTATGGGACTATTGCATATTTTTTATTCATCCTCTGTTACTTACTGATGAATTCCCTTTATGTCTACACTTTTGTCTCTTTAGACAATTACTTCTTTTCCTTATCAATATTGTGTGTGTGTGTGTGTGTGTGTGTGTGTGTGTAATTTCACTCTTAAAACCTCTCAATTACTTGAACCTTTTATCTATTCTAGCAAAGTCTAGTGCTCCTCTATGTGCTGGACAGTAACTGGCCTTTTTTGCTTGCTTAAATTCAAATTGGATGATGGAGTGGTAACTTACCCAGAATGTTTCTAACATTTCCACCCCAGCAACCATTGCTTTCTTGATAGATAGAAGGTAAAGTTCCCTTCTTTGGTTCTCCAGTCTCCCAAAAGATAAAGTTATCATCAAGCCAAAACAAAATATTAGCTTCCCTCATTTTAGAAGAAAGACTCGTCCAGCAGATGTCCATATAATTGAAGTCCCCATTACTCTTATGTCGTGCTTCTGTCTATGATTCATCATCTGCTTCTACAATTCTTCATCTGTTTCTGCTTCAGTGCAGGTAGTCTGACATAAAATGTTGGACACAGAGTTGGAGCTATTTTCATGGATAATCACTTCCTGATTTAAATGTACCTTATTGATTTGAATAAGATATACTTCTCCAGAGCCAAGTTCCACTATCCCTCAAATGTCATGAATTCAAATCCTGCCTTAGTAATTTAGTAGTTGAGTGACCCTGGGCAAATCCTCTTAGAGTCTTGATTTCCATTTGAAGACACAGATACATACTTTAATGAGGTTGGACAGGATATGGTACTTTCATATTTTTGAAAGTTAGCTATGAGTATATGAATTTTAAATCTCCTTGAGGAAATTATTCTCATTTTCCTAGAAAAAGCTGGGTAACTTTGTGGTTAGAGCACTAGGTGTAGCATCAGAAAAGCTTGAGTTTGAATTCTGTCCCATTCACTTAGTAGCTGTGTGACCCATGGGAAGTCACTAACCTCTCTCAACTTCCTTATCTATAAAATGGGGATAATAGGGAAAGCTAGGTGGTGCAGTGGTTAGAGCACCGGCCCTGTAGTCAGGAGGACCTGAGTTCAAATTTGGCCTCAGACACTTGACACTTACTATCTGTGTGACCCTGGGGAAGGGTCTAGCCATTGCGTAGCCAAAAAAAAAAAGAGAGAGAAAGAGAGAGAAACAAAAAACTCAAATGGGGATAATAACGTATACCTCACAGGAACAGTGTGAAGATATGAGATAATATTTACATATAATCTTTGCAAACTTTGAAGTGCTATATAAATGTTAGATATTGTTATTACTATTATTATCATTCAGTGACGAGATCACTTCTGTTTCTGTCTCCAGTTATATTTAAGCCACCTATCATTCTACCGTGCTTTACTGCTCTGGTTCCTTGATTTTCTGCTATGAGTCTCTCTCTTCTTTATATGCAGTGTTATTCTGGCCAGTACTAGCCCCCTTCTTTACCTATTCTTTGAATTAACAAAAGAATCATTTATCAAGTGCTTACTATATGTAAAGAATTGTGTTAAGCACTGGAGAGATATATCAAAGAGTCATTGCTTTCAGGGAGCCCATCTTCAAATTCAGGGAGGGGACGTCTATAGAAGTTTTCAGCTGCAAGTCAGATGGAAAGAGCCAGTGGTTCTTATGGTGTGGCAGCAAGGCAAGGCAGATGGTAATATATCTTCTGTCGTGAAATTTTCGTAAATAAAACCATATCAGTTTATGACATTGAACCATTTCATGATGACAAGAATCTTGTTGGAAAGAACTTTCTTTTCTGGGTCTTCAGTAGCTGTAGCTGCTGAGGAGGCAAGGACTGCGAGACCCGTAGGAGAAGTTTCCAGGTCTCATAAGCATAAGAGCTGTTTTCTTGGATGATTGCTTTATGATTTAAATAGACCTTACTGATTTGAATAAGACACATCCCTCCAGAACTGTATTTTAGTGATTGGTATCATTCCTCAAATTTCAAGGAGGTCAGTTTTACCTCCTTAAATTAGAATTGTTCAGTTCCTTTTGCTTGTTATCTATACTTTATCCTTTTAAAAAAAGCAGTCCTTGGAACTTACCTCCTGTGCATTTCTGGATGTTTCTTCTTCCAACGTGGTAGCTATCCTCTATACAACTATGTTCAACAGAAAGATATAGGCAGTTTTTGCCTGCCTTCTTTCTTTATTTAAAGCCCTTTTTCGATTAGATTTCTAACTCTGAGTCAGACAAACACCAGCCCTGGTTAGGTTCCTGGACAAGAATCTGTCATTTCTATATTTTAAGCTATGATGTAAAAATCCAGCCTCTCTTCTAACACATCTTCTCAAGGAATTATTTTACTTCCCACATCTGCCATCTCGCAAAACCCTTTCCTTCAGTTGGCATCAGTAAGGAAAGCACCACTTATGCTTTCAAGAGACTAAATTTCTTGCTCAGAACTTCGGAGCTTTAGTAATATTTTTGGGACTCCTCACGGTAGTGTCATTTGTGACCATATGAATCACCAGAATTGAGTAGTACTCATCTGTCTAGTTGGACAGTTCTTCAGTCTTGTCCTAGATAATTGGCCAGGGAAGACAATAAACCTTGGTATTGTTACTAGTTCAACAGTTAGCTGCCTCCATACCCTTAAATATATCTCCTAGAGAGCTAAGTATTCGATTGTTTTTCTTTTACCTTTTCTCCTCTATGTCAAGCTCTTTTACTCTCTGACTTCTTGACCCAGGTCATGTTTCTCTTCTGTCTTTCCAGATTGTTATTGTCTTTTTTTGTTTGTTTTCACAAATAATAATCTCATTTCTTTAAAAAAAAAAGTATTTCATTTTCCCTAATAAGCTGGAGAGAGAAGTGTTAACTTGAGCCCTTTTACTTCCTTTTCTAAGAATGAGGCCATCCTGTGCTTGAAGCATAAGTAACAGCCTTACTACCCATTCAATGTGACTTATAAAGATTATTTTTGAAACATCCTAACAATAATGATAATAATTATCATTTTTATTGGAAAAGCAGTATGAAATGGTGGAGAGCCAGCACCGTGGTTAGGAAGACTTAAGTTCAGACCCTACTTCTGCCGTGTACTGGCAAGTCAGTTAACTTCCCAGGCTGAGCTTTATTGGTAAAAGGAGCTTCTTCACCAGAGTTCTCTTCACCAATGAAATCACAGGTCCAGACAAATAATAATGACACCAAATATCATTACCTTCCCTCAGTGATTAAACCTCGCCAACAAAGGAGTTGTTGTTATTGTTGTTCAGTCATTTTTCAGTTGTGTCCAACTCTTTCTGACCCCATTTGGGGTTTTCTTGGCAAAGATACTGGAATGGTTTGCCATTTCCTTCTCTAGTTCATTTTACAGATAAAGAAACTAAGGCAAACAGGGTGAAGTGACTTGCCCAGGGTCGTGCAACTAGTAAGTATCTGAAGCCAGATTTTAACTCAGAAAGTCGAGTCTTCCTATCACTAGGCCTGGTGCTCTATCCACCGTACCACCTAACTGCCTAACAAAGTAGACAGAGGGGATATTTTTTATTATAAAATTTTGGAAGCTAATGTTTAAGTTTCAGTTTCCTGCCATTGGATATAGTTAAGATGATAATCTCAGTTTGGGACAAGGTATTCTTTTATATGAAAGATTCCAACTTTAATAGAGAAAGACATTATGTGGAAACTTTAAATGACAATTTCCATACTCATTCACCCAACATATGTTGACAGAGCCCTAACTATGTATTTGGAGGGTACTGTTTAAAGATAGGCTTTTACTATATATTCCATTGAGTATTAATGAAAAACAACATAAATACACATTGTCCAAGGTGCCATCCTTAAGTCCTTTTGTATGCCAACAGCAACTTTCATCTTAATAGTCATTATAAAAATAATTTTTAAAAATTAATTTCAATAAGTTCCTGATATCCATGTCATCATTTATGGTTATTTCTTAAAGTAATTTTTTCTTTCTCTCTCAAACCCCATGGCCTTAAAGCACCACAATTTTGTTTCTTGGTTGTGATTAATAATAATAATAATAATAACAATAATAATAATGTATATGCTGGTACTGCTGTGCTTCTGAAGGGGAGAGGAAAATTACAATCCTCGAGGGTAATATTTTTAGTATAGAATCTGAGAGGGAAATAATTTGGAAATTGTAGCTGTTCTAGAATCACTCCTACTTCAACTCCTATTTCTAGAGTTTAGAATTAATTGGAAAACTTTATAATATGAATCTTTTGGAAGGAAGAGAAAAA
This sequence comes from Vombatus ursinus, assembly GCF_900497805.2. Lineage (NCBI taxonomy): Eukaryota > Metazoa > Chordata > Mammalia > Diprotodontia > Vombatidae > Vombatus > Vombatus ursinus. The sequence continues at coordinate 56,214,115 of NW_020954596.1, forward strand.
ATTTTTTCCTGATTAAGCCTTTTTTCAACACTCTTAATGTTGTTAGAAATTAATAGGTATAGTACAGAGATATTTGACAATGTAGAGCTTTATTTTTATTTGGCTTCATTTGCTCCTAATTCCCCCCCCCCAAAAAAATTTTTCTATTGTTTGATCTTTAAAAGAACCATTAGGTTAAGAAAAGCTAACTGGATTCTTTAAGCCCTGACCTAATACATTCTCTCTCTAGAGTAAGGGACATAATCAATGTAAGCTATTACTACAAGATCATAAGCAAGGTGGGATTGATTTTTCCCTGGAATTTAATTCAAAAAACGTTTATTAAGTACTTACTCTGTCTTAGGAATTTAGAGATATAAAGATGGAAATGATAATTCTTGCTTAAGGAGCTTATAGTCTAATACAACACATAACAATAATAATAATAATAACTGACATTTATATAGTGCTTTAAATTTTGCAAGATCTTTTACATCCATTATTTCCCTTGGGACTCAAAATAACCTTATTCATTAGGTGCTACAGATATTATCCTTCCCATTTTACATTTGGAGAAACTTGTGAGGTTCAGAGAGGTTTAAGTAACTTTCTCCTGTCAAGTGATCTAGTTGTAGGTAGAACTTGAATCAAAGTCTTCCTGAGTCCAAATCCACTACTATCTATTGTACCATGCTGCCTCCCAAATGTGATACAAGGTAGAATGCAATAGGGAAATGGAGATAGAAAACAAAATGTTCTGGGGAAAATTTTCATGAAGAAGAAATCACTTTCAGATAGATGTGGTGATGGTTTGGTGGGGGAGGGAATAGCAGAGCGAAGGATTAAGAAATGTATTCAAGGGTTCAAGATGATCCATGTGAATGTCTGGAGGTGGGAGAGTATAGGACAAGATCAGAAAAAAATCTAGTAGCCCCCTGTGAGTGGAACAGAGAAGAGGGATACTTCAATGATATATCATTTATTCATCAGCATGGATTATAACCCTCTGTAACCTAATACAGTGGCTGTCATTTAGTGGTTCACAAACCCCTTGTGGTTTCATGATAAAAAGTCTTTCATGGTGCCTTAAGCAATAAATAATTGTCCAGTTATGTTACTATTTGCAAATAATAATAAGCATATGAAGTTTTGCTGGATTCTTTGAATTTTTCCATGATGTCTCACAGAAGATATTTGTAATTATTTTATAGTTAGTTTTAAGTTTTTATGTTTATTTTTCATAATTATATATAGAATAGTCTTTTGTGTTTTATAATTATAATTATAGAGACTTGAGAATGTTTCACAGACAGTAGTGAGAGATGAAGAGATTGGAGGAAGAAGAGAGGGAGGGAGATTCACAGAACAAGATAAGTCCAAGTGAAATCTTTCTTTCTAGTAAATTTAATTATTAGCTATTGGGTCAAAGGTTTTCATTGTGGTAAATTTATGAATAAATCTAGAAGAATATTATGAGTAGTATATTAATTTGATCGGGAGCTCACAACACACTTTATTGTTGTTGTCAAATGGGGTTTGCAGATCAAAAAAAAACATTGAAAACCACCTTATAACCAACTAGGTGATAAGCTTCCTACCTCTCAACCATCTTCTAGAACTTGTGTGCATTTTTTTTCTCTTTGTTCCTTCTTAGCTTTTTAACAAATGTCCCCGCCTTCATCATTCATAAGGTCCTAAGGCCCTCAAGTCAAAATTGTCTTTATTAAGTCATTTGACTGAAATTAGAGGCTGTCTTCTTTGTTTCTTTTCTGTATAAGTAGGTTGACTGTGCTCACAAGAATTATCATAGAAAACTTATGTATTCTGGGCTAGTCAAGGCCCAGAATTTAAGTTAGAAAGAAGAGGAGCACCTTATAGACCATGCTTTGCCAAATTTATATAAAAGTGAGTGTGCATATAAGCTAAGATCTGTAGCTTTTAATCCTGGATAAATTTTGGCCAACTCTCTTAAGATATGGCAACTCTCAGACTGTAAGTTGGAGAGTAGGTGCCGATTTGCATTGGTGGAGGGAGGGTTTTCTACAGTGAAAAATCACTGGCCAAAAAAAATGACACAAAAGTTTTACTGCTTCTACTGCATCCTCTTAATATTTCATTTTGTTATTTTTGCTGGTCCCGCTAAATGATTAAATCTTAAAAACATATTCCAATACTGAATTTAGAATTATGGGAGAGGAAGTTTATCTAGATTTCAGGGTGGATGTTAAACTTTCAGTTCTATTTTTCACAATATCATTTTTCCCCTGTATATTACTTTTGTAGTACTAAATTCCAAACCAAGTATAAAAGACTCATAGAAAAATGCTCTATAGATCTGATTAAAAAATAAAACCTTGAAATTGCATTTAATGCATCTTGTTAACAACATCTTTTTGTGTGTGTGTTTTTCCCAGAGCTGCCAACTTGTATTTCCTCTTTTTAGTCGTCCTCAACTGGGTCCCTCTGGTAGAAGCCTTCCAAAAAGAAATTACTATGCTGCCTCTTGTGGTCGTTCTCACAATCATAGCAATTAAAGATGGCTTGGAAGATTATCGAAAATATAAAATAGACAAACAGATCAACAACTTAATAACAAAGGTATATAGTAGGTAAGTAAGATGCATGTTGGGTTTTTTAATATTTCTATAGCACCCTTACATTGCATGAAAATCTTTTTTTGCATAACATTAAAATTCCTTTATAGGCACTTCCTTGGTTTGCGTTAAGTTTTTCAGCAAACATTACTGTGTGTGCTGTGGAGAATGCAAAGATGCTTGAGAATGATCCCAGCTCTCAATAAGCCAACAATTCTTAAGTCTGGGTTCTTTACTTGGAGAATAGAGAAGAAAAGTAGGGAAGTTACATTTGACTAATGTGAAGAAGTTTTCTCTTTTTTTTCCTTTATACTTTAAAAGTCTTTGTATCTTTTGCTTGCGAGTCAAAACCTCAAGGTGCTCCTCTTTGAGTTCTTCGTTGTTACCTTTCATATATTTTGAGTGGCAATCTGCCTTTCAAAAAAATTAAAAAGTTATAGCCTTAAATTCAATATCAAAATTTGAATTTTTTTTTCTAATTATGTCCCTGAAAGAGGAGTGGAGGATATGTAGGTAGAGTAAGCTCCCAAAACAACATTAGAATATGCTGTGCAATTGTTTAAAAATTTTAAAAAAAACATTTAGTGATTGCTTTCAGATCAGATTGATGACAGAAAACTCTTTAGATTTCATAGAATTTGGACAACAGATAGCATGAGCTGGGAAACATGGGTAAAGCAGAAGTAAAATTGTAACCATAGCTCAGGATCAAATTTTAGAAGGTCTGGAGTTTTAGGGTAAGGAGTCTGGTCTTGCCGGTTTTTAAGAAGAGAAGTGGAATGATGGAAACATTGTTTTAGGGGGATAAATTTGGTAGTGGTATATAGGTTGGCAGAAAGGAATTGAAGTCAGAGGGTCTAAAGTGGTATCAGTAGGAATGGATACAAAAAGTCGAACTTGGTGATTGATTTTTTTGAGTGTTGGTGACTTGAAAATTGATGGTAATATTAACAAAGAGAGAAGGTAAGAGGAGAAAAATATTAAGTTCCATTTTAGGGACTGTATTAATTGCTGAGGATGCAAAGACAAAAATGAAATAATCCCTCAAGGAGCATACATTTTATGGGTGAAACAATGTATACAATGTGAATATATTCGAAATAAATGGAAGGTAACTTGAAGAGAGTTGGGAAAACTTGAGTCCAAATATGTTCTCAGACACTTACAAGCTGTGTGGCCCTAGACAAATCACTTAACCTTTGTCTGCCTCAGTTTCCTCATCTATAAAATAGGGATATTAATAGCACCTACTTCCCAGAGTGATTGTGAAGATAAAAAAGAGATATTTGTAAAGTGCTTTGCAAACTAAATGCTATATAAATGCTATTATTATTGTCTCATGTGACTAGTACGAATAGCAGTAATCCTATCTCTAGTCAGACTGAAATTAGCACCTAAGCTCTTTTGGGAATTTTTAGAAATAGATTCCCTAGACAAGAAATGGAAAGCGGGCAGTTACAGTACATGGGCAACATCATGGCAGTTGACAAGATATCCCTCACTTCTTTATTCTTGCTGCAGGAACAATAATGAACTCAGTATTACTATTGCTACTAACAAGGATATAATAATTTGCTACCCATGGCTCCAGTCACAAACCCTTTAACTGTATAGACCAAAGCTTCTTTGCCTGGCCACTATTCCCTGAAGAATATAAAATCCTTGGAGCTGGAGGACTCTCTCACTTTAGTGTTTGCATCCCCAGACCTTTGTGCAGTCCATGGCTACGACACACTTAAATTGATTTATTGATTTTTTTGTGTGTCTCATCAAACATCTTGGATACTGAATATATTGAGTCCCAATCCAAACATATTGGCTTATTGATTATCTTGTCCCTATTTTGTCACAAGCAGAGATTTAATTCAGGGTTAAAAAAGGAAAAGACCAGGCCCTAGTGGAGAGCTGGATTGATCGTAAGCTTTTGGTGATCTGTGAAATGAAATTTAAAGATGGTATGAATCAGTCAGTGAATCAATCATTTATAAGTCTCTTGTGTGCCAGGCACTCTGCTGGGAATGCAAAGATAAAAAGAAAAAAAAAGAAACAATTTATACTATTGGGTCGTGGAGATAGAGAGAATGTGTACATATATGTGCATGTATATTTATACATACTGTATCTGTATTATACAAAATAAATAGAGAGTAAACAAAATTAATCCAAGGTAGTTAAGTAAATTTAGGGAAGGGAGGGCATTACTAGATGGGAAGGAATCCAGAAAGGCTTCATGTAATAGGTGGTGTTTGAGTTGCATCTTGAAGCACAGAGGGAGTCTATGAAGTGGAAGGAAAGAGGGAGTACACTCTAAAAGGAGGGCCACTGCCCTCTGTACTTAAGGAAAAGAATAACCTTTGCAGTTATGTGCACAATGGATACAAGTAGGGAAAGACTTGAGGCATGGGAAGCAAGGAGTAGGATATTACAATAGTCCTGGAAGAGACGTATGATGATGTGAACTAAGATGGTGGCAGTTTGATTAGAGACAATGGATGGTTGCAAGAGATATTGTAGAGGTAGAAGGCTAAAGAGTTGGCAACTGATTGGGCTTGTGCAGTAAAGGAGTAAGAAATTGATGATGTTACTGAGATTATGAATCTGAGAGACTGGCAGGATGGTGGTACCCTAGTAAGAAACCAGAAGGTTCAGTAGAGAGGAGTGTTTGTGGAGGAGGAGAATACCATCCATTCTGGACATGCTGAGTATGAGATACATAACAGCCATCCAGTTTGAAATGTCCAGGTAGTTGGTAATGCAAGACTAGTACTCAGGAAAGAGACAAGAGTTGAGTATATACATCTGTGAGGCATAGGTATAGAGGTGATAATTAAACCTATGTGAACTGATCCTTACCCTGGATTTCTGCCACCAAGTCCTGACACACCCGAGCTTCTATCACTGAGAATATAGAAGGAGAAGAAAGAGTTCAGGACACAATAGGTATGATGAGCCACCAAAGGAAATTGAGAAAGCAGTTAGACAGGTAGGAGAAGAATCAGGAGACGACAGTGTTATGAAAACCCAAAGAGGAAGAGAGTAGTCAAGAGGACGGGGTGTGGTTGGTGGTGTCTAGTAAATCAGAAAAGTCGAGGAGGATGAGGTTTGAGAGAAGACCATTACATTTGACTTTTAAGAAATGGTTGCTAATTTTGAAGAGAACAGTTTCAGTTGAGTGACATCAGAAGCCAGGCTGTGGAGGGCTGAGAAATGACTGAGAGAAAAGCAAGTGGCTTCAAGATGGCATAAATCCCCTATTTCCAAATGATAGTAGAAAACTAAAGCCTTAACTGTTGTGTCTGATACATTCTTTCACAATTTGATATTTTTTTAAAAAGAAAGAGAAAAAAAGTTCCAAGACCAAAATAATAAGACTGTAATTTCTCCTATCTCAGAGAGGTGAAATTGTGAAATCATTACACAACATGGCAGAAATATAGTAAGAGCAGCAGAACATTGATCTTTGTCTCTCTTAAGGAAATACTCGAGCAATTCCATTATTATGCCAGTCTTTGTTCTAGTAATTGCTCCTTTGAATTATGTTTTATTCTAAATGTGATTTTAATGATAAGTATCACCATTATTTTCCCCACTGTTCCCTTAAAGACATTATGTATATTATATATGACTAGATAAATAAATAGAAACATTAGAATGAATAGAGCAATAACTTTTTGATGGTACTATACAATGTATAGCAATTGTCTACGATGTGCTTATTAGACAGGGAGGATTATAACATCAGTTTGTAGAGGCCAAGAGTTTTTTCTTTGGATTTACTTTATATGATGTCAGTCATATGTGCGCAATAAAGAAGCTTTATTGGGTATTTTGAAGCTTTATTGGGTATGTTCAAACACCTGTTACAAAATGTACTATGAAAATTAATAGGTACAATTACTGACAACATTTTTTAAAAACTGATTTGATGATTACACTTTTAGAACAATAGACTATAATATATGTTTATCATGTCTGAAGCCCAAATTATAGCTACTTTTAAGATGAACCACCAAGCTAACCTCCAGTTTTTTTCATGAATAAAAAGTTTGTCATCTTGAGTAGATTGTACATACCAATGATGTGCACACAATTTTGCACACCTGTCATTTTCTTTCTTTCCTTTTTTTTGGGGGGGGGGGTGAGGTAAGCAGGGTTAAGTGACTTGCCCAGGGTCACACAGCTAGTAAGTGTCAAGTGTCTGGGGTCAAATTTGAATTCGGGTCCTCCTAACTCCAGGGCCAGTGCTTTATCCACTGCACCACCTAGCTGCCTCTACAACTTTTATTTTCAAAGTTTGAATCCATGTTCCAAAGCCAATATAAATATCTTTGTTATTTAATACCAAGTCTTTACCTAGGGGGAACTTCAACTCAGAAAGTGATACAATAGTATTTAGCTGGCAGGAACTCTTGGGTTATGAGCCATTTTAGGAAATCATGTTTTCCAAATAGTTAACAGTTTATCTTGTAGGTGCCAGAATCAGGGATATGTTGTAGCCTGCTTGTACAAAGGAGAAAACCAGTTGTTAAATTTTCAGTGGGTGCATTTACACCTTGGAAATCAGCACTTGATTTATTGTTTTGTTGATTGTTTAGACTTAAGAAAGTGATGGAGAAAATGTTAATAATGCAGATGAAATTTAAAATTGCAGTTTTCAAAGAGTGAGTCCTTAAGCATCTCCTCTCACAAGTATCACCCACAATCTTTAATACTAAAAGCTGATGGTCTCAGGTGATGCTAATTTTGTAGTGGTAATATTGTAAACTTTTATTTGCTTTTCTGTCTCCAGCTTATTATGGCTAACTGGTTAACCAAAGTCATTAACTGAAGTCTGGGCTTTAGCCAATAAATTAAGCAATCAGTTTAAGTGCTGATTATCTACTGAACACCATGCTGAGCACTAGGGATACAAAGAAAAAACAACAAAAAAGTCCTTCCCTGATATTCTGATGGGGTAGACAACACAATAAACCAAGACATACAAAATAAATGCAGAATAGTTAAGAGGTAGCCTTAGAAGGGATGGTACTAGCAGTTGGGGGGAGGGAACAGGAAAGGCCTCCTGAAGTAAGTTGAACTTGAATTGAGTCTTATAAGAAGCCAAGGATGCTAAGAGTTAGAGATGGGAGAAAGAGCATTCCAGGCAGAAGAACTAGCCAGTGCAGAGGCATGTGGAGATGGGAGATAGTATTATGTTGGAGGAATAGCAAATAGGCCAGTATGCCTGGATTGTAGAAAGCATGGAGGTAAGCTCTTTGAGGGCAAGGACTTTCACTCTTTTTTTTCACCTCCAGTATTCTTAGTAGCCTGGAACATAGTAGGTACTTATTAATGTTTTTTGACTGACTGAATAACAGCACTTATTTTCCATGGTGGTTGTGAGGATAAAATGATATAATATTTTAAAAATGTTTTACAAACCTTAAATCACTATATAAATGCTAGCTCATCTCATTAGTAATTGTTATTATTTAAGAATGAAATTAAAATATTACTTTTTCCTTCAGTTTATGTGTATCATCTTTTTCAAGTGGCTATTAAATTGTTAGGACATAAATATTTATTGTTGTTTGGACCTGTTAGGTATTTCTTTTGGCTTAGGAACACCATGAAAAAATTACTGAGATACTAAGCTCAACTTAAGTATGGAAAGCTCTACTATAGATCCTTATCTCATTTCTGGTGCCATTTTGCTTAAAGATAGGGCAGGGAAATTATCTAGATAATCTCAAAGTCCTTTTCTTTTTCTTTTTTCCCCAAGAAATCTTTTTTTAATATTTTATTTTATTTTTCTCATTTATGTGCAAAAACAATTTTTAACATTCATTTCTTAAAAATTTGAGTTCCAAATTCTCTCCATCCCTTCCTCCTCTCTCCCCTCATTGAGAAGGCAACCGATTTGGTGAAGGTGGTACATGTGCAGTCACGCAAAACATTTCCATATTAGTCATGTTGTGAAGGAAAACATAGAACAAAAAAATAAAAATTTTAAAAAGTGTGTTTTGATCTGCATTCAGACTTCATCAGTTCTTTCTTTGGAGGTAGTAGCAGTTTTCATCATAAGTCGTTTACACATAGTAAGCACTTAATAAATACCATTTACTTCCTTCATTTTCCATTCATTCATTTGTTTTCCTCCCATTCCTTTAGTTGTCTGGATGATAGATAAAAACATGCCAAAATATGTTTGACTATGTGAATGCACTTTTTAATATGGCTTACTTAAAATCATTAAATCTGGCTCTGCAATTGTGGGTTTTTCTCTTACATTTAAAGCAAATTCTTCTGCTGCCTTAATCTATGCATCTCTAGAAGACCAATATGAGTTTTTCATGAATGAAAGAGAGCGTATTTAGTTGGCTTATATACCATTTTGATTGAGTCCATATTCTGCATGTGGTGTTTTCCTAAACTTGCCTAGGGATACACTTAGTGTTTAGGGTAATCTGATATGAAACTTGAGTATTTAATCCCATAAACTTAATAACATGAAATGGTTTGCATTTAAAATAAACCTCATTGGAACCAAGCATTTTTAAGCATTTTTTATTTTAGAATAGGGTTAGAAGAAGCCTGCAGTCACATTTAGAAGTTATATTGTTTGTGGGGGAGTGCTAATTAGCTAAATAAGACCTGTTCTTTCACATGAACTATCTCATTCCACCATGGGGAAAATGCTATTTTAACACAGTTCCTACTGTAGTTTTTGGCTGGATTTTCTGCATTGTTTTGAACCAGACTGGAGACTTCATTGGTAACACCCAGTGAGGAAACAGTCTCTCCCAAAGCAAGTCAACACTTGTTCTGCATCTTAGAGAATCTTAGAGAGTTGCCTGGGGGGTGGGAATGGGGATATCCTGGCAGGTTAAGTGACTTGCCCAGGGTCACACAGCCAGTATGTGCTTGTGGCAGTACTTGAATCCAAGTTCTCCTTACTCTGAGAGTCAATCCCATCTCTTTCCTATGGCAGGAATTCAATCAATCGTTAATTGAAAGTGGATATGTACTTTTGACAGAAGATAAACCCTATGACTCACCTATAAGAATTTTTTGTTCAACTAAATTGTGTTAAGAGACTTTCAACCTGTATAGGAATGACAAAGAACTGATTGCTACATCTCATGTCCAACTCAGTTCTCTATTCTGAATTTCTCTTTTACATTCACCATATACATTTAATATATACTTTTATGCTTTGACAAGAGCTACTTGGTAATTTAAAATAAAAACTAAAATTGTTATTTTAAATCATTTCCTAGATTGTCTTGTTATATTGTTAAATTTAAAATCACTTTGAGGAAAGAAATTGAAAAGTGTTTTAGTGGTTGTTACCTATATGTATAAAGAAGAGTTCAGTAATCCTGTCCTTTTTATAATTAACACACCTTCTCCTCACACTTTGAAAATAGGAATTTTAATTAAAACATATGCTTTGTTGATTTTAGAGCTTGATTTGTTTTCTTTTTAAATATGTTTAAACCTTAGGAAAGATAGGAAGTACATAGAACGATGCTGGAAAGATGTCACCGTTGGAGACTTTATTCGTCTTTCCTGTAATGAGATCATTCCTGCGGACATAGTCTTGCTGTTTTCCACTGATCCAGATGGAATCTGTCACATTGAGACTTCTGGTCTTGATGGAGAAAGCAATTTAAAACAGAGGGAGGTGGTTCGAGGATATGCAGAGCAGGTGAAGTGATGTATTCCTAATGGGTAACTTGTTGTTAATTCACAGTACCTGGCATCTTTCAATCTCAGGATAAATTAATCGGTTCTTGCGGTGTATAGAATGGCAGGCTTATTACTGCTTCCTGCCAGCAGTAGAAACAAGTTCAGAATGTTTAAGAGCTTTTTGGAGTTGAATGTCAATGCAGGCAAACCTAGATTCACACAGTGGGGGAGATAACATGGCATAGGGCAAAAAAAAAAAGAAAGCCAGATTTCATAGGCTTCTAAGTTTAGACTTGGAAGGGACCTTAGAGACCATGGAATCCAACCCACCTCCACTTATGAGAAAACTGAGGCACTGAGAAATTAAGCGACTGGCTCAGAGAGACAAAACTTTTGAGTATCTGATGTAGGTTTGGAATCTAGGTCTTCCAAACTCCAGGTCCAGAGCCCCATGCACAGGAGAACTTGGCTCAAATACTGTCTCTTGCTTAATTCTTGTGACCCTGAACAAGTTGCTTAATGTTCCTAATATTCAGATTCTTCATCTGGAGAGTGAGAGGGTTGTGCACCTTTCCAACTCTAAATCTATGATTTGGTGATGCTAATGGATGTGTTCCTGAAAAATTGTAAGCAAAATGAATCGTATCTGAAGTGTACCCCAAGTGCTGAACTAAAAGAATTCTGTAGTGAGCCCTTTTAGAAAACTAAGTAATAACTGACACCTACTGGCTGTGTGACCGTGGGCAAATAAATCACTTAACCTCTCAGTTCTCCCATGAAATTCTCTAAGACCGTGAGTCACAGGTCAATTGCTGCTTTGCATCAGTGAGAGGATTTTCTATACCACGAGTTAGTTTCCTGTCAGTGAAATCACATCAGGATCACACCCCTTCCACCCCACTCCTGTAATAACTCACCTTTTTATGTTGCTTAAAAAGCATCCAAAGTACTTTATTCACAACAATCCTGTGAGGTAAGTAGTGCAAATATTATTATTCTCAGTTTACAGATGTGCTCCCTGTCATTGGGAAAGATAAAGGAACTTGTTCATGAGCACCCAGCTAGTAAGCATAAGAGTCAAGATTTGACCCCAGCCTGTTCGCCTCCCCACCTCGTGTCATTTCCGTTACACATATATAGCTAGTAAACATCAGAGATGAGATTTGAACCGAAGACTCTAAGTCCCCATGCTCTTTCCATTGTGCATACACACTGCCTTCTTTTATGATGCAAATAATTCTCTTCTAATTTTTCTCTTAAAGCAAGCTTTGAATTTGGGGGGATTTTGTTTATTGGTTTTGGTTTTTTAGCCACAGGCACCATGATTCTTGGCCTTTTCCCTGAAATACAGGTTGACATTTATTTCAGGTCATCTTATGAACTGCTGTGAGATTTTCTTTTAAGTTGAAAGAAATAGACTTTCTTATGTCCAGCAATATTACAGTGGAGATGTAAATCCAAAATGGCTGGGGATTAGAATGTTCTTATAAGCTGAATATTCAGATTAAGTGTATACTAATTTTGAAAATTTTGCCAATTTCTCGCACCTAGTTCCTACCACAGTGCTCTCCGCATGCAATAAATACTTAACTAACATTTCTCTAACTAAACTGCCAAGCATTCAAACTCTGCTTCAGAGAGCACAACTCCTGTGGGCTAGCCATGTTGTTCGAATACAAAACATACACTTGCCAAAAAGACTATTTTATGGAGAACTGACACAGGGCAAGCATTCACATGGTGGTCAGAAGAAGCAATACAAGGAGGGGCAGCTAAATGATGCAGTGGATAGAGCTCCAGCCTTGGAGTCAGGAGGACCTGAGTTCAAATCCAGCCTCAGACACTTGACATTTACTAACTGTGTGACCCTGGGCGACTCACTTAACCCCAATTGCCTCACCAAAAAGAAAAAAAAAAGAAGCAGCAGCAGCAGCAATACAAGGCCATTCTCCAGGTCTCTTTCAAGAACTTTGGAATTGATTGTGTGACATGGGAGACACTGGCACAGGACCACTCAGCGTGATATGCCCACATCAGAGAAGTTGCTGTGCTCTACAAGCAAAGCAGAATTGAAACAGCTCAAAGGAAATACAGGATGTGCAGATTTAGAGAATCTACCCCAGATGTTCACACGGACTATTTGTGCCCAATCTGTGGTAGAACATTTTGAGCTCGTATTGGTCTGCTCAGCCACAACATCAGTCAGACACAATGAAACTTGACTCTAAGCAGAGAGATATCATTTTGGTCCTCTTTGAGAACAAAAGACAACAGGGTCACCTAACATTTGTTAAATTTGCATTTATATGAATTCATTAAAATCGTAGCCTGTATATAGTACCTTAATGTTCACAAAGTACTTTGCAAATATCTCTTTTTATCCATGTAATTTAGGGATAAATATTATTTACAGATAAATATTATTCTCACAAATATTATCTCATTTTATCCCTGGGGCTCATTTTATAAATGAGGAAACTAAGGCAGACAGGGGTTACCTAATTTGCCCATAATTACATAGCTAATATGTGAGGCCAAATTTGAATTTGGAACTTCCCGACTCTAAGTCCAATGCTGTATCCACTGAGCCACTAACTGCCTGCACTGAAATACAAATTCAACAAAATATTTAATAATAATAATAATAATAATACAATTTATATAGTGTTTACAGATAGCTTTATATGTGTGGTCTCAATTTGATCCTCACAACAGCACTGTTGTTGGTGCTATTATTCCCATTTTGCAGGTGAGGAAACTGAGGCTCAGAGAGGTTAGATGACTTGTCCAGGGTCATATAGCTGGGAAATGTCTGAGGCAGAATTTTGACCTCAGGTCTTCCTGACCCCAAGTCCAGAAAAATAAAAGCGGGCTAGAAATTGAACTTGGAACTTAATAAATGGGGCACTACCTAGCTGCCTTCTGTGTGCCTCAGAGTACTGTGATGGGGACTAGGTGAGAATCCAAGTTTAGATAAAGCTTAGTTCCTACTTTCATGAAACTTTTAACCTAGTATGGAATTCTGACAACTATTATAACAGATGTAGTACAGAACAATTGCTAAGATAGGTGGGAAAAAAAGTAGCATGTGAGAGCCAAAGAGGGGAAAATCATCAACAGTTACCAATGCAGGGGGAAGAGGTAAGGGAGAAATAGGCATAGAAGCCTTAAGAAGGTAGGATTTGAACTGGGATTTAAAGTATATGTAGGAATTCATCAGATGGGCAGAATAGCATTTCAAGCACAGGAAATCACCTAAGCAAAAACTTGAAGGCAGGAAAATGGAGGGCACCTAGGGAAAATGGTGAGTGTTCCAAATTGGGTAGGGCATAGAGTGCATGGAAAAGAGTTGTATTGGCTAAGACTAGAAACAAATCAATAAGTCAATAAGCATTTATTTTTTTTCTTTTTTTCTTTTTATTTATTTATTGGTAATTTTTATTTTTTTTTTGTTTTAAACATTTACTTCCAGAAGATTTTGAGTTCCAAATTTTCACCCCATCTCGCCCCTCCCCCCACCCAAAGATGGCATGCATTCTAAATACCCCTTCCCTTAGTCTGCCTTCCCTTCTATCTCTCCCTCCCTTCTCTTATCCCCTTCCCCTTCAATTTTCCTGTAGGGCAGGATGGATTTCTATACCCCATTTCCTGTATTTCTTATTTCCCAGTTGCATGTGAAAATGTTTTTTTTAAACATGTGTTTTTAAAACTTTGGATTCCAAATTTTCTCCCTTCCTCCCTCCCCCCACACCCTCATTGATAAGGCAAGCATCTAAATATAGGTTATTTATGTGCAGTAATGCAAAACACTTCCATAGTAGACATGCTGTGGAAAACTAACTCTATTTCCCTTAATCCTATCCCGCCCACCCATTTATTCTATTCTTTCTTTTGACCCTGTCTGTTCTCAGAAGTATTTGCTTCTGATTACCCCCTTTCCCAATCTGCCCTCATCTCTATGAGTGTGTATGTTATTCCCTCCTTAAGTCAAATCCTATGAGAATAAGATTCACTCATTCCCTCTCACTTTCCTCCATTTCCCCTCCACTGTAAGAGCCTTTTCTTTTCTGTTTTGTTTTGTTTTTTTGTGAGATAATTAACCCCCTTCTACCTCTCCCTTTCTCCTTCTCCTAGTATAATCCTCTCTCACCCCTTAGTTTTATTCTCCAGATATGACCTCTTCATTTTCAACTCACCCTGTGCCCTCTACCTATCTATCTATATCTATATATACGTACATATAATTTTTTCCCCTCCAACTACCCTAATACTGACAAAGGTCTCATGAGTTACAAATATCATCTTTCCATGCAGGAATGTAAACAGTTCCACCTTAATAAGTCTCTTACGATTTTCGCTTTCCTGTTTACCTCTTCATGTTCCACTCGAGTCTTGTATTTGAAAATCATTTTTTTCTATTCAACTCTGGTCTTTTCATCAAGAATGCTTGAAAGTCCTCTATTTCACTGAATGACCATTTTTTCCCCTGCAGAATTATACTCAGTTTTGCTGGATAGGTGATTCTTGGTTGTAATCCTATCTCCTTTGCTCTCCAGAATATTATATTCCATGCCCTGTGGTCCCTTAATGTAGAAGCAGCTAAATCTTGTGTTAACCTGATTGTGTTTCCACGATACTTGAATTGTTTCTTTCTGGCTGCTTGTAATATTTTCTCCTTGACCTGGGAACTCTGGAATTTGGCTACAATATTCCTAGGAGTTTTCCTTTGGGAATCTCTTTCAGGAGGAGATCGGTGGATTCTTTCAGTTTCTATTTTGCCCTGTGGTTCTAAAATATCAGGACAGTTTTCCTTGATAATTTCTTGAAAGATGATGTCTAGGCTCTTTTTTTTGATCATGGCTTTCAGATAGTCCAATAATTTTTAAATTCTCTCTCCTGGATCTATTTTCCAGGTCAGTTGTTTTTGCAATGAGATATTTCACATTGTTTTCTAATTTTTCATTCTTTTGGATTTGTTTTACAGTGTCTTGATTTCTCATAAAGTCATTAGCTTCCAATTGCTCTATTCTAATTTTTAAGGAAGTATTTTCTTAGTAATCTTTTGGACTTCCTTTTCCATTTGTTCAATTTTGCTTTTTAGGGCATTCTTCTCCTCATTGGCTTTTGGGACCTCTTTTGCCATTTGGGTTAGGCTATTTTTTAAGGTGTTATTTTCTTCAGTATTTTTTTGGGTCACCTTTAGCAAGCTGTTGACTTGTTTTTCATGATTTTCTTGCATCACTCTCAGTTTTTCCTCTCCTTCTCTTACTTGCTTCTCAAAATCCCTTTTGAGCTCTTCCAAGGCCTGGGACTGATTCATATTTTTCTTGGAGGCTTTGGATGTAGGAGCTTTGGCTTTGTAGTCTTCTTCTGGTTGTATGTTTTGATCTTCTTTGTCACCAAAGTAAGATAATATAGTCTGACTTTTTGCGCTGCTTACTCATGATCCCGGCCAATTACTTGAGTTTTAAACTCTTAGGTAAGGTAAAAGTCTGCTTCCGATGTGAAGAGTGTACTGTCCCAAGCTTCGGGGGTTTGTACAGCTGTTTTCAGAGATACTTCTAGGGACCTGTAAACTTTCAGTTCTTCGAAGGTGGTATGATAACAGGCAAGGTGTTTCCTCTCCACCACCACAACAAGTTCCACCATGCCAGCACTCCTCCTCGCCGTAGGACCACCCCTCAGAACTGTGACCCAGATCCAAGCACCGGTAAAGCAAGGGATTCCTGCCTCAGCACTGGCAAAGAGATCCCTGCAATCCCCGTCTGATCAGCCACTCGATTCCCCTCAGTCTGTGGGCCAGAAGCTCAGGAAAAAGCCATGGCCTCAGGCCATGCTCGAGACTTGTGGCTGAGACCTAGCTCCTCTCTCACTGCAGTCACAGACTTTTCCCACTGACCTTCTAAGTTGTCTTTGACGTTCAGAGGTTGAGAAGTCTGGAAACCGCCACAGCTGCCCGCAATTCAGTCCTCTGAGGCCTGCTCCAGGGTCACTGCAGCCTGTGCACCCATGCTGAACTGCACTCCTCTCCCCGCCTGGCGTGATATACTTTTCCAGTCAACCATCCAGGTTGTCTTTGGCTGGAAATTTGTTTCACTCTGTCTTTTTGTGGGTTCTGCTGCTTTAGAATTTGTTTAGAGCCATTTTTTTAGGTATTTGGAGGGCTTTGGGAGAGAGTGCTCAAGACAGTCACTGCTTTCCCTCTGCCATCTTGGCTCCGCCCCTCAATAAGCATTTATTAAACACCTACTATATGCCAGGCGCTGTGCAGTGCTAAGAAAGAGCAGATGGCATCAGATTATGGAAGCCCTTGGGGAAATCCAGGATTATCAACTTTGACTTTAACACCCCCTGGGGTACTGGGGAAATGTGATAACTGTAGAATTTTGATAGTTCTTGCAAATCTCAGTGTTTTAGACCAGAATGGGTTTTTGTTTTGTTTTGTGAATTTAGGACTCTGAAGTTGATCCTGAGAAGTTTTCTAGTCGGATAGAATGTGAAAGTCCTAATAATGACCTCAACAGATTTCGAGGGTTTCTGTAAGTAATTCAGTTCTTATTTTTATTGGGGGAAAAGAAGAGGCAAGAGGTACTTGGAGATATCTGTTTATCTATTACCATGATAATGAGGCAATACAGCACAGATGGAGATCTGATCTTGAAGCCACAAAGACTTGGATTCAAGCTTCACCTGTCATATGTGGCTTTGTGATGCTAGGCAAGTGGCCTGCCTCTCATTGCTCTAGGCCAGTAGTGTCAAACTCAGGATGGAAACAAAGCCACTAAAATGTACACAGGGATCCCTGCAGATGCAGATTGACTGAGAAAGCCACAAATTAATAATTGTATTTTTATTTATTTTGTTAAACGTTTCCCAATTTCATTTTAATCTGGTTCAGGCCATGCTTAAGTATTGTGGACCAGGGCTGCATGTTTGATACCTCTATGCTCTGGGCAACTTTCTAAGAGCTACAGATCTGTATTGGTAAAGGAAGTTTCTTCAACCAGGAGTTCCCTATATCAAGGAAATCACAGATCTAGATCCTGTCTTTAGAATAACTGAAAGCTTTGCTATTGATATAAGGATAAAGATATAGAATTCTTTATAGATATACATGAATTCTCTCTGCTCATGGGGCCAACATATAAGTTCATTCCCTCATCACTTCTCACCTGGGCTATTGCAGAATCCTCTCATCCTCCACACAGGTGCCAAAATAACATTACTAAAGCACTGGTCTCATTATGTAACTCCTTTTCTTAAGAAGCTACAGTTGTCTTCCTTTGCCACTGGACTAAAATACAAACATTGTGTGGCATTTTAAACCCTTTAAAATCTGGCTCCAGCCTACCTTTAAAAACTTAGGTCACATGATTCCATCTTACGTACTCTTCATTTCTGTGTCCTTGTCTATGTACATGTTGTGGTGTGGCATAGAAGTTCTTTAAGGGAAATTACTGTTTTATCTTTGTCTTTGAATCCCAGAATCTGGCACTGTGCCTTACACAAAGTAAATACTTAAACATGTTATTTAAATTGAAAATATACACATATATGAAATATATTGAAAACATGTATAGTATGTGTATATGTGTGTATTTGCACATATGTATACACATGCGTATAGAATAGATATTTGTGTGTAGTATATATATGTGTATATACACGTACATACACACATATATAATATATAACACAAACGCACACTCACACACATACTTAAATCTGTCATGTCTATGAATTGTCAGGCTAAATTGACAAATCTGTGGATTGTTCCCCTTCCTTTTGATATTAAATCTTCTCAGGAAGGACCTTACTCTATGTGTGATAGAAGATGTAATTGATAAGATCAATGCTCTTTCTTTCTCAATGTGCATCAGCGACAGTGACTATGCTCTTTTCTCTCTTGAGTAGTAAATACGACTTTTTTGAAACTGCGTTTTGAATTCTGAAGCTGAGCATGATTTTACAGGAACTTAAATATATTTGTAAACCTGACCTTTTTTCCTGATTATGAATTGTGAATAATTTTACACTCATAGAATTTTAGAGCTGGATAAATAAAAATTAGAAATTCCTCAACTGATTTTTTTCATAGTATATCTGTGCATTATTAGAAATGTGCTAATAATGAATAGCAAAAATTATGGAGAGCCTTGACCCACTATTTTTCAGAATAAAGCAAGTAACTCTGATTTATGGAAAACAAATGGATTAAATAATTTGTGTGTTAGCTCCTTGTCGGTATTTAAGAACCATAATTCTTTTCAAGTCCTTTACTATGCGTTGTTTTGTTTTGTTTTTTAAACAAGTCAAAGCCTAGTTGGAACCTGCTATTGGAATATCACTTTAAATCCCATTGCTATTTAAAAGCAATTCATGTGTTATGCTTCTTATAGAGAACATCCAAGCAAGGAACGCATTGGTCTCAGTAAAGAAAATTTATTGCTTAGAGGATGCACCATTAGAAATACAGAGGCTGTGGTTGGCATTGTGGTTTATGCAGGTTGGTTAAACTTTTTGTTCCTTATAATTGTCTCACATGTTAATAAAAAACTACTATTTTAAAGTTGCTTTTTTGATTTAAAGTGGAATTGTTCAAATATCATTCTGCCAAATAGAAGGGTATATTCTGTGTAGCTGTGATCATCTTTTCCTAACTGAGTTTAGAAGGAGCAGAATTAAGAAAGTTATTTTTTTTTTTGCTCTTACCTGCCAGATCTTGATTAGCATTTTCTTAGTGCAATATCTCTTACTTGATTTGTATATCTCTACAAGGAACAGTGAAATATCTTTTCTTATCTACCCAGGTCATGAAACTAAAGCAATGTTAAACAATAGTGGGCCTCGTTACAAGCGTAGTAAGTTAGAGAGAAGAGCAAACACTGATATCCTCTGGTGTGTCCTGCTTCTTATCTCAATGTGTTTTGCTGGTGCATTAGGTAAGTTGATATAGTTCTCTCTAGTTGTGTTTAACAGCTTTTCTCCATAATTTTAAATTACAAGTATCTTGTCTCTAGAAATGATCATCTTCAAGGAAGTGTTATATATAAATATGTTTAAAATGTGCTGAGAATTCTTGATATTTTTGCATTAGTGGAATACTCATCTCTTGAAATATCTTAACCACAGTCATTTTTTTCTTTCCTATTATTAGATTTATCATTTTTTTTACACTAGAAAAGCTGAAGTAAAGCATTCATTGAATCCATGTGTTGGCATGAGCAAAACTTCAGAATCTTGATTCAGTAGACAAACCCATAGAAAAATTTGTGGGGTTTTTTTTTTTCCTCCCTTGCATACTACCGAAAATGCATGAAGCAACCATGATATACAACTAGTCTCTTACACCTGAGATTGAAGACGGGAATGAAGAACTGTGTAAGAACTGTCTAATCATTCTTATGTGTGTGTTTGTTTTAAAGGTCATGGAATCTGGTTGAGCAGCTATGAGCCTGTTCCGTTTTTTAACATGCCTGAGCCTGATGGACATTACTTATCGCCAGCATTGGCAGGTTTCTATATGTTTTGGACCATGATTATTTTATTACAGGTAACATCTGTCCCTCTTGCTATGGATGTAGAATAATGTTACCAAATGGCTTCCCTCAGTTTCTATTGTTTTCTTTGCTTTGTTAGGTATTGATCCCCATCTCTCTCTACGTTTCCATTGAAATTGTCAAGCTAGGCCAAATCTATTTTATTCAAAGTGACATTGATTTCTATAATGAGAAAATGGATTCCACCATTCAGTGCCGGGCACTGAACATTGCTGAGGATCTTGGACAGATACAATATCTTTTCTCTGATAAGACTGGAACCCTCACTGAGAACAAAATGGTTTTCCGGAGGTGTAGTATTGCAGGTTTTGATTATTGTCATGAAGAAAATGGTAGGTATTGAATATCATACGCATATACACTTGTTGCTGCTTTCAGAAGCATCAGTTGCTATTTAGCTTTTCTTTCCAGAGATTTCTTTTTTTGGTTTTTTGTACGTAAATGGCTGGAATTTATCAAACCATTGTTATTAACCATTGTGGGTATTTCTACCTGTGTGTTTTCCCTCTGAAATTTAATCATTTGAAGCAAAGATCTTAACACAGTATGGCAGGGATTTTATAAAGGAAAGTAAGTGAATTGTGTGGAACAAGAGGAGGAATAAGGATAAACTAGCAAGAAAAAAAGAGGAAAAAAGACACATCTTGTTTTAATGCACCAAAGAAAACAAGGAAAGCCAGAGAATTGTAGACAAGTACCATGGCTTTGAAAGTCACATGTTGAATTTATTCTGTATTTAAAAGAAAAGTAAGCTGTACATAAGAATCTGTATTTTCATGTACAATCTTCTGGTATATGAAAAAGCCCATTTTATTTGGTATTTGTTAGTTCAGAAAAAACAAGGAGGAAAGAGAGATTTTTATATGACCCAGGCATCTACCAGATTCTGTTAGTATGAGTGAACCAATGGTACAAGACATTGAGTGCTGGAGCAATCCTGCCTCATTAGTGATGAGGCGTGAAACAGTGGGGGAGCTTTTCTCCTTTCTCTTATATTCAGACACTTACTTTAGTCCTTCAGGGGTCTATGATTTCCTTTATTTTGTTACAAGAACATTAAAAAATGCTGTCAGCTATTTATTACTGTAACAATCCCACTTCCTAATATATTCTGTATCGAGGATGTTTAGAGGGAAATGTATGAAGGAGGAACTTGAAGAACTTAGCGTGAGCCCCATGATAGAGGGAAGACCACCTCTTTGTCCATTTTGTTATGGTCTACATAACATATATAGGGAAGCAAGAAATCTTTCACCTGCATTAAAGAAGTCTGTAAAGAAACTGTACTTTGAACTAAAACTTAATCTCTTGGTTATTTAAGCAGAATTAGAGGACTAGTTCCAAAATTTTTGTCCTATTTCATATTAATGGCCAAGTGTTCTCTTCCTGGCACCAGTTATATATTTAATAAGTGCTTATTGACTGACTATTCCCCCTTCTCTCAATTCCTGAATAATCTTCCACTGAACCCAGAACATCTTTGGAATGGGACCTCATTTTTAGAAAAGGGCCAACTGAGGCAGTCCCCTTCCTGTTATGTTAATACCTTATTATATTTTTTCCACTTTAAATATCAAACTGATATCTTTTCACCTAAAAGCAATAGGAATAGGACTAGGGATTGGACTTGTGATTTCATTGGTCTGTGAAATTTCCAGGTGAGGAAACTCCCTCTACAGATGCAGGTTCTCTGCCATTTTTAGTCTTAGAGAGTTGTCTAGAGCAATGAGCATTTAAGAGACTGAGCCAGAGTGGCACAGTCAGTATGTGGCAGAGGCGGGACTTTGCCCAAGATTCTAATGGCTTCAAGGCCAGCTTTCTAGCCATTATACCATACTAGGTACAATATGTATTGGTGTTTTTCTTCTGCTCGCATCAGTAGTAGAATGAAGTGCCTCAAGAAACAGTGTGTTCTGGTCTCCAGGCAAAACCTGAATGACTATTTCTTGAGTATGGTGCAGAGAGTATTATTTCTTAGGTATGGATTAGTCTGGTCACTGAGCCCCCAAGGGCCTTTCCAATTCTTGAAATTTTTTGACTCTGTGATGATACCTTTGCTTTTTTCACTGCTTTGTGGTTCTCCCATTCCAAGTTAATATTCCATTAGATTCCTTTTTACTCATTATTATCCTGATATATTTCCAACTCTTACTGTTGTAAAGGCTTGTTTTTTGTAGTAAAAGCTAAGTATCTAGAATTCTGTTGACCTGAACTTTCACATAACTATTACACAAGGGGTTGAAAGATCCTGAAGTATATCTCAGGGTAGTTTTCATGTTAATTAGAGTGTAGTGCACTCATTTCAAAGATTAATCATCCAAATGTGGCAAAAGATTAACATCAAAAATGAGTTTTTGTTGGGTTCCTATCATGTGTAAGGTATTATCCTAAATCCTTGGGACTCAAAAACTGTAAGAGATCGGCCCCAAACTCAAGGATCTTTCTGTTTATTTTTTCTCTTCCCTATGTGCTCCTCAACATTAGTTTGGGAAGCAAACTAATAACAAAAAAAAAATTTAAATCTATAAAATGTACCAAAAAAGGTAATTAACAGCTTAGAGAATAGCATTTTCTGTTGAAAGGCAGTAGTGAAAAGAGCATTGGGTTTAGAGTCGAGAGAAGTGAATTTGAATCCCAGCTGGACTGCATACTAGTTGTATAAATTTGGGCACATCATTTTATCTCTGGCTGCCATTTCCTGATCTGTAAAATGAAGGTATTAATACTTGCACTACCTGCCTGATAGGACTTTTGTGAGTGCTAGATGAGATGATGATTGTCAAAGTGTTTTGTAAATTGTGAAGTGTTCTAGAAATGGTAAGTATCTGTTACTATTATCAACAGCAAATGTCAGATAAATGTTAGTGGCCAATGAATGATATAGGAGTTTATTGAAGAAAGAAATCGCTGGGAGTAGATATGGTCAAAAAGGGCCCCATGGAAGAGGTGGACCTTAACATATGGAAACCAGTAAGGTGGTTATTTCAGACAGGGAGAACTGTTAACAAATAACCTAAGGAAAGAATGCCCATGGCATGTTTGTGAAACAGGGAGTAGGTTGGCTTGGCCAGAATGGATGATTCCTGGAAAAGGAGGGAAAGGTAGGAGATAAGGCCAGCAATGCAGATAGAAGCCATGGTAATACTCTATTCACAAGAATTCCCCGTTCTCCAAGCATGTCACATAATGAGGTTCACTATATTTTTAACTGCAAAAGTGAAACCAACTGAAACTTTGGGGGAAAATACATCGAAGGCTAGCTATTGACTCACAGAATCAGAGAGTTAGAACTCAAAATATACTAATGCAAACCCCTCATTTTAGTCAATTAGATTAGCAAGAGTTTACTAAACACATACTATGTGCCAGGAATTTTTCTAAACACTGGGAATACATCGAGAGACAAAAAAGCCATGACCTCTAATGGGGGAAACAAAAGGAAACAACTACATACCTACATACATATGATGTATTTATACATACACATCGTATATACACAGTTGTTTCTGTTATCTTCCCCGTTAGAGACAGTATAAATTGGAGACAGTCTCATAGGCAAGGCATTGGCAGTGGTAGGGAAAGATGGGGAGATGAGCAGAAAAGGCTTCTTGAAGAAGGGAGGATTTGAACTGAGACTGGGAGGAAGCCAAGAGGCAAAATTATGGAGGGCATTCCAGGCATGAGAGAA
Source organism: Vombatus ursinus (assembly GCF_900497805.2). NCBI lineage: Eukaryota > Metazoa > Chordata > Mammalia > Diprotodontia > Vombatidae > Vombatus > Vombatus ursinus. The sequence continues at coordinate 56,237,607 of NW_020954596.1, forward strand.
AGTCAGTGAAAAGACACAGAAATAGAAATAGAAGAATTGGGCAACAGATTGGATATGGAGAGTGAGTGTCAGTGAGGAGGCAAATATGGCACCTAGGTTTCAACCCTGAGTGACCAGGAGAATGGTGGTGCCCTTGACAATAGGAAGAAAGTTAGGAAGAGGGGAGCATTTGAAGCTAAGGAAGCTGAAACCTAGAGAGGCTAAATTACTAGGCTTATGGCCACAGAGCAAAGTAAATAGAGCAATCAAGATAGACAGAATCAGTGGCCATGTTCTTCAGATTTTAACAACATGTACATGTTCCCATTGCCATTTTCCTTCTCAGGACACAGTGACCTTTCATTTATGTTCTAATTCATTCTCTTGACACCCTTATGTAAGAGTAGGACTATTATCCTGATTTTGTAGAAAGGATAAGTAACTTATCCAGATTCATAGTCTGTGGCAGGATTTAGGCTAAAATCCAAGTCTTTATTTTGCTAATGGTTCTTTCGTTAAAAAAAAAACCACTTACATTTAAAATAAATGAGTCCAGCATTCAACAAGCAAGCAAATCTTCTTGTACCCTAATTATCTAGTGTAATTTTTTTTCCAGCCAAGAGGCTAGAGTCCTACCAGGAGGTTTCTTCTGAAGATGAGGATTTGACAGACACCCCTAGCGGCTCTCTCAGCAATATGACAAAACAGAAGGCACACAGCTGCAGGACAGTTAATAATGGGCCTTTGGAAAGCAAATCCTTGAATCATCTTGCTGGGAGCTGTTTTGCCCTAGGAGGAGGAGATGGCACCACTGATGGATCTCTCTCTAGACAGGCAGCTTTCAGTAGTCCTATTGTAAGTATACATATGTGTCTTGAATCTTACCCAGACAAGAATTATATTGTAAGAACCACACACCTTATTGCTCCAAATCAAAACATCTTTGTGTAATTAAAAAGAGAGTACTTGACTGCAATTTATTTGAACAAACCAAACCCATGTTTGTCTTTTTTGAAGATGGGCTCCATTGACTTGGAAGAGGGGACAGCTTGTGTATATCTGATGAAATGGAGCCTTGAAGGCAGTGCTTTAACATTAAGACTGTGAAGAAGGTTTGGGTTTAAGGCTAATGTGTCTCATTCTCTCAGTCCATAAGGATGAAAAAGATAAGTGTTTAGGGCTGTTCACAGAGCTTGTGCTGCTCTGTGACAGTCTGGGGTGGCTTATCCAGCCCCTTTCTCATAAGAATTCTCTCCAAGTCATTGTAGTTGGACATTGTAGTGTCCAACAGGGTATGCCTGGATTCTGCAAAGTTTAGAGACACATTTACCTTACAGCCATTCAGTCAATAAGCATTTATTAAGCACTTATTATTTACTAGGTAGTGTAAATGCTAGGCTAAGACAAGGTGCTTCTTTGAAGAAATTAGGCTGGGGAAGCTAGGTGGTACAGTAGATAGAGCTCCAGCCTTGAGTCAGGAGGACCTGAGTTCAAATCTGGCCTCAGACACTTGACACTTACTAGCTGTGTGACTCTGAGCAAGTCATTTAACCCCAATTGCCTCACCAAAAAGCAAAAAAAAAAAAAAAGAAGAAGAAGAAATTAGGTTGTTTGATTAAAGTTTCTGAGTATTGCTACATAAAGGTCTTTCACAACAAAATGTTATTTTGAAATAACTGGCATGTTTTGCAGTGATCACAGGATCATAGCTGTAGAGGTCATCTAGTCCAACTCACTTAAGTTTTCATATAAGGAAACCGAGGCCTACGGAAATTAAGTGACTTTCCTAAGGTCACACAATGACAGAGTCAGAATTTGAACTCAGGTTCTTTGACTCCAAATGAGTTCACTACCTCACTTACCTCCTGCTTCAGTGCAGCCTTGGACCAGGGCCATCTCAAGTGCCAAGCTATCCTCTGAGGGATAAGACCTCTTCCATCTCCTGTCCCTGCCCCCAACCCCAATCAGGACCTTCTCCATGACCAGCAGGGCACCCCTGCCTCCTGACCAGATCCCATACCTTCACCTTCTCCTGTCTACTGTTAGGCCTCCTGTGGCCTTAGAGGATACTACATCGCTGCCTACCAGGAAGTTCAATCTCAAGGAAGGACCTAATCCTATGTGTTTCTCAGAAGTTATTTTAAACGCTGAGCTGCCTGTTTTCAAATCCCATTCTCCATTCTCATTTTTGTACTTCATTTCTCCCTTTCACTCATCCCCCATATTCAATCTGTTGTTAAATCTTACTATTTTTACTTTAACAACAGCTCTAGGATATTTCCCTTTCTCTCCACTCACACTGATGCTACCCTAGTTCAGACCCTCTCACCTAGTCTACTTCTATGGCCTTCTAATTGATTTCCCTGCCTCAGCTATCTTCCATTGCAACGCATCCTCCAGTCAGCAGCGAAGATGATTTTTTCCAAAATGTAAGTCTGCAATGCAGACAAAATCATAAGAAAAGCAGGAAATGGGAAAAAAAATTTGTGATAAAGGCTCGTTTCTCAAATATATAGAGAACTGAGTCAATTTTATAAAAATACAGGTCATTCCCCAATTGATAAATGGTCAAAGGATATGAATAGGCAGTTTTCAGACAAAGAAATCAAAGCTATCTATAGACATATAAAAAAATGTTCTTAATCACTATTGAATAAAGAAATGCAAATTAAAACAACTCTGAGGTACCACCTCACACCTATCAGATTGGCTAATATGACAAAAAAGGAACATGTTCGATATTGGAGGAGATGTGGGAAAACTGGGACACTAATGCATTGTTGGTGGAACTATAAACTGACCCAACAATTCTGGAGAGCAATTTGGAACTTTGCCCAAAGAACTATAAAACTGTGCACACTCTTTGATACAGCGATACCATGGCTAGGTCTGTATCCCAAAAATATCCAAAAAAGGGAAAAGGACCTATTTATACAAAAATATTTATTCCATCTCTTTTCATGATGGCTAAGAATTGGAAATCGAAGTGATGCCTATCAATTGGGGAATGGCTAAATAAGCTGTGGTATATGTAATGGAATATTATTGTGCTGTAAGAAATGATGAGCAGGCTGGTTTCAGAAAAACCTGGAAAGACTTATATGAACTGATACATAGTGAAGTGAAGTGAACAGAACCAGGAGAATGTTGTAAACAGTAACAGCAATATTGTTCAGTGAAGAACTGTGAATGACTTAGCTATTCTCAGCAATACAGCAATCCAAGACAATCCCAAAGGGCTGATGATGAAGCATACTATCTGACGCGGCCACTGCAGTGATGAGCATGAGACCAGCTCAATACTCTTAACTCGGAGGCGCATTGATGAGGCAAGAGACAGCAAGATGGCAGAAGCTCTGTTTATTAAGTGCTAGTAGCTTTCTTTTATATCCTTTGTAACACCTGATCAAAGCATGATCTCCACTTGATAGCCAATCACCAAGTCTGCTGGACACCTGCAGCCCTCGTGTCAGGGTTATGAGTAGGACTTTTCTCCCAATGAGAGGAGAGCTGAGCCAACCATGGGAGCTGCGTGTCAGTAAAGGAGAGGTCTTGTAAGACTTCCTTGTTTTTGCCACACAACAGGTTGTGACCCTCAGCTTCTGCCAAGAGAAGCTAGAACTCCCATGAGAAAATTACCCTGACAACTATCTGCCTCCAGAGAAATAACTGATATTGTTTGAATACAGACTGAAGCAGGCTGTTTTTAAGGTTTTTTTTTTTCATTTTTTTCTTTTATTCGAGTCTTCTTGTACAAAATTACTAACATGGAAATGTTTTACATAATTACACATGTATCTGGCCTGTGACTTATCGTTTATTCCTCAATGGTTTTCCGATAAATAGTGGAAGAAAATAACGTCTCTCTACGTTCATCTGCCTCAACACTTCTTTCCACAGATTGGTCAGGGGGATTTATAAATGCTCCTTTCTTCAGTCATTCTGGTATTTTACCTACTTCATATTTTCCAAGTGCACTGCCTTAGTCACATTTAGACTCCTGTTTAGTCAGACATAAGGAACAGTGATGTGGTCTAGAAAGATTTATGCAGTATCTTGGCTCCTGGTTTGTTCTGGTCCAGCTGTATGCTGCCAGCTGATGGAAGTGATTTTAATGAGAGGACTTGACCTCCTTTCACCCTCCAGTCCTCTCTGTTTCACTTGCACCATTGCACCATGTTTCAAAGCTTGCTTAGAATCCAGTGGAATTTGAAGAATGGGCAAAAATCTTTAGTCAACTGTTAGAGGGCAAAACTTAGAAAATGACATGAAGGATCAGTCTGTTGTCTAATTTGGCCTTAAGTAAAGCAAAAGTAAAAGCCAAGTCCAAGACTTTTACAAAAGTAAAAGTCCAAGTCCATCATTTCTTACATCTCTTTTCAATATTAATGTTGTGTTACAAGAACACAAATGTAAGAAAATAAGAATACACAACAGGATGTCTAGCAGTAGAGATGAAAGCTTTTTCAGAGAGTACAGGAAGAAGGTGCTGGGGAAAAATGCCCCATTCTGAAGCTGGATTCCTTTTACGAGAATATTCACTTTGACATTTATCTCAGTGGTTAAAAGGTACCATGAAACAGGGAAAGTAAATTTAAACATATCCTTTTCATTAAATTGTAAGCTCATTGTGGACAGGGATCGTTTTATTCTTTGCACTTGGATCCTGCCACTTGGAACACCTGCCACAGTGCTCAGCACAAAGTAGGTGCTTAAGAAATATTTGCTGATTGATCAATTTGTTGATTGAATTAAAATTGAATTAAAATATTTAAAATAGTCAAATGACATCACACTGAATACTCTGACTATAGCCAGTAGGGCTTGGTTCATATCCTAAGTATCTCTGTATAGCTGTGCCGTTTTTTTCCTCTCTAGCATAAGAAATATGACATCTCACAGTTGTTTTTGAGCATATATTTTAGAAATAACCTAGTGTGTCCCATCATAACTGATCAAAATGAGTCATGTCAAAACAAGGCTTAAGGGGTAGTATAGGAACTAATTAGGGTTACTGTCACGCCAAAGCAAGATTTAAGGAGTAGTATAGGATGCTAATTTTTTTAAGTTTTTTCTAAACCCTAAAATATATTCATATTTATCTGAAATATGCATAAATTGACTTAGTTGAATTTGCAGTAGTATAAACCATGAGAGACTCAAAGTTAATTAAATTCAACAAGCATAATCATATATTTTTGATAAATTGTTAATGTTATTCAGGGCAAATATTCAATTTCCTGACATAATTGATAGACTTGCAAAGCATTTGAGCAAATGCTCTTGGATTGCCAGTACTGCATTCTTCAGTTAACAGTGGTACCCTGTCTGGAAGCTGCCATTTCCAGGGTAAGAGCCGGACAAACGACTTAATCTGCTAAATAGGTTTCTTTGAGAAATAATTTAGCTTATTAAATTATAGTGTCTTGTATCAGCAACTCGAATGTAAGGACACGAGTAAATTAAAGCTTTTTCTAATAGGTAAAAAAAAATTATCTCTGATGCTGCTTTTAGTTCTATAATTCTATAATCTTTCTGGCATCGTGTTGCATTAAAATGGGTAGAAGCATGGGTTAAGCTAGGGATTTGTGGAGGCTCTTCACCCTAGATATCTCCTGTGTGCTCAGTACGATTAGAAACTGGTAGAGAATCAATGTGTTGTAGTAGAAAGAGCACTGCTCTTAAGAGTCAGAAGACCTGAGTTCAAATCCAAATCCTGTCACTTATTATCTATGATGAAGGGAAGGAAAAAAAAGGAAGGAAGGAAAGATGGAAAGAAAGGAAAAAGAGAGGACATTTGGACTTGTGCTGTGTTATAGACATTGTGGGAAAATAACGCTCTGAGCTTCAGTTTCTTCATTTGTAAATAAAGGTCGTCACAACCATCTACTTCATCAGATTTTTGTGAGGAAAAGTGCTTTGAAAGTCTCAAGTTGATCTATAAAGTGAGCCATTAATATTAGGGATCCTTCTTGAATTCTAGTGTTTATACAAATTGGGTCTTTCATTGGCTTGCTTCCATTATGACTACTAGTTAACACCTTAAACCTAGTAACACATTGACTTCCCAGTTCTTATTCTGAGATAGTAAGGTCTTTATAGAGTAGCTATCAGTAGCAAAAGTAGCCTAGCAATGAGTGCTCAGAGCTAATTCTGTAGCTTTTTACAGTGTCATTCACATGGTACTTCTGCACCAAAATAAGTGGCAGTCCTTCCCAATGAAGAGGAAAAAAGCAAATGTAAAGATGATGGGTACCATCATTGTTGTCATCCTTTTTTGTGCAAACATAACTTTTTTCTTTTTTTTTCTGATGAGGCAGTCAGGGTTAAGTGACTTGCCCAGGGTCACACAGCTAGTAAGTGTCAAGTGTCTGAGGCTGGACTTGAACAGGTCCTCCTGACACACATAACTTTTTGACAAATTTTATTTTTGCTTTGCTCTCCAAATGTGTTATTCTGTCATTCTCGCTGAACCACGTAGAATTTTCTAGAAAAAAAATAGATTAAATTTTGAACATTACTTCTTCCCTTATAGACAATATCTAGTTGCAGAAACTGTATCCTATGTGAAATTAAAACCATAGAAGTCTAAGGACTTTGCTCGTGATCAATGCCTTTTGTGATGATTTGACCCACAGGAAACTGATGTGGTGCCAGATACAGGACTTTTGGCCAAATTTAGCCAGATTACACCTCAGTTATTCACGCTACCAGATGAAACTGATCAAGATCTATCAGCAGAGACTTTGTACATAATTGACTTCTTTCTTGCGTTGGCAATTTGTAATACAGTTGTAGTTTCATCTCCCAATCAGCCACGACAAAGGGTAAGTCTTCATTCACCCCAATCCCAAACTACTAAAGAAGATAATAATAGGTTTAGATGTGTTTGCTCTAATAATGTTACATAAATGAAGGATGAGAAAGGGTTATGTTGCTTTTTATTGACTTTCTGATGAATTATTTCTTAGACTGAAATGAAATTATCCAACTCCTACTCCCACCCCCTGAATAATATCTGCTGCAAGTCACAAAAGGTGAACTTACCTTTTAGGATATTTTATTCTATGTATGTGTAACAGTTCTCTCTAAGCTTCATTTGCAGCATTCTGAAATTAAATCTGCGTCATCCTAAGGTCTAGCAGTCCTCCCAGAGTATTTCACCCAGAAGTTGCCTATACCAATGAAATCAGAACTCCAATCCTTATACCTCTCCTTATGATAAATCTGTTAGGGAGCCTCAAACAAAACATGGTGTAAGAGAGGAGGAGAACATTTGTGAAATATCCATCTGGCCCGCTTGTTCCACACAACACTATAGTCCATTTTCAGTTTTTTAAAAAAATGGTTGTAGAAAATGGGAACTCACTGCTGTGTTAAGTTATTTTTGGTTAAGTATCTTCCTGTTAGCACACATCCACAATTAAAATTCTGAATACACAGCATAAATTCAATTAAAAATTGATTTATTCTCAGATTATTTGTTTTTGGCAACTTCAGAGATGGCCAACTTTGCCATAAACATGATTTATTTTCAAATTTAAAAACATTTGCTTGAAAATTATGTTCTTGGAAGGTTCCTACCACCAAGTTGCTATGTGAAAAGTAATTGTGAAAAAAATTTTTAAAAAAAGAAAATTAATTGTGTAGTTGAGAATGCAAAGTAGTGTCACATGCCTTTCATGGAACAGTTCTTCATATAATTAGAAATAATAAGTATCCTTTATACATAGTGCTTTGAGGTTTGCAAAGATCTTTACATATGTTATCTCATTTGATCTTCACAAAAGCTTGTGAAGTTGGTACTGTTATTATCCCTGTTTTACAGATGAGGAAAATGAGGCAGACTGAAGTTATAACTTGCCCAGGGTCACATATCTAGTAAGTGTCTGAAGTAGGATTCAGAATCAGATCTTCCTGACTCCTCTTGTCTAGTTTGAAAGTAGAGAAATTTCTTAATGATTTGCAAATAACTTTTAACAATTCCCTTCTATAGATTATTTCAGGAGTTTTATTCAATTATAATTTAGTGCCTGTTATATGGAAGGCACTATGCTAGGAACTGTGGGACGTAGAAAGATAAGTAAAGGACAGTTCCTTCCTTCATGGAGCTAGTTTTATTGTCTCCTATCTAAGGAACCATATGGGAGTAATAGATTATTATACCTTTGTTCTTTTTCCACAAGAAACATAATTATACAATGGCTGTGAAAAAAATTCTGTGTAGTTCTATACATGAGCCCGAGTCTACTTTTTATTGTGTAGGATATTTGTGGAAAGGATTTAAAAAGATAAATGAAAGCTACATGTAAACAATAATCTCAACTGATTTAGTTCCCTTTTTTTTCTTCCTGGTAGAGCTGCTAACAGTTTAAAAATTGCCTAGCATGGGTTTCACTTCCACTGAGTTTACCAAAATTATTGCAGTGAGAGCTGCTCATCATTAGCATTGCTTTTTGAAAAAAAATAAATAATAGAAGGTTGTATATTTTCGTGACTCTTCTGTCCCAACGTCTTTAAACTTGCAAACTGTGGAGGTTGGAATAGACAGCCTCTGAGGTATTTTCTATCTACAAATCTAAGATCCTGTGAAACTTGAGTTGACTTTAAGATGTAATTAGGTTGCTTAACAGGTTTAGTGTAGATACACAAACATAAACTGATAGAAACTAGATTATACTTAAAAAGAAACCAGGCTGTAGGCAAATGAGATTTCTTTCATAAAATAAAAGAACATCATGAGACATAACATTGGAACTGGTTTTTTATGTGACTTCTTTTCTTACCACCTTATCCACCATTAACCACTGCATCTGTAAATATGTAATAAGCTAATCGACATTTGTTGGATTAGTGATTTTTAGGCACTTTCTTATTTTGCAAATCCTTGAAGATTTTGACTTATGGTGTGTTATATTTTGTCTCCCTTAGTTGAGACTCTCTTCACTGGGTAGATTGCCCATCGCATCCTTAGAGGAAATTAAAAACCTGTTCCAGAGGTTATCTGTTCGAAGGTCAAGTTTCCCATCCCTTTGCAGTGGAAAAGAACCATCATCTGGGGGTCCAAATGCCTTTGTGAGCAGAATCTCCCTCTTTAATCGATCAAAGCTGGCCCCACCTACTGAGGAAGATGCTTCCCAGTTAAGTGATTGGGCTCAAGGCCCCAGCAAAACAACTTGCCTCCAAGGCCAAGAAGAATCTGAAGCTACTGCAGGCAGTGCCAGTGGCAGTTTGGATTCTCCTCTGGGGCAGACACTTGCCTCGGATTTGCACTATGAAGCAGAAAGCCCAGATGAAGCTGCCTTAGTATATGCAGCCCGGGCTTATCAGTGCACTTTACAGTCCCGGACACCTGACCAGGTTATGGTTGACCTGGCTGCTTTGGGACCTTTAACATTTCAACTTTTACACATTCTTCCTTTTGACTCTGTGAGAAAAAGAATGTCTGTGGTGGTCAGGCACCCTCTGTCCAACCAGGTTGTGGTATATACAAAGGGGGCTGACTCGGTCATCATGGAGCTACTGTCATTAGCATCTTCAGGTAGGTACATGCCTAACTGATGCTTCAGTCTCATTATCTTAGATACGTGCTTTGGCTTAGGCGATTATAGGACCGGCTGGCCACATGTTTCTAACACTGAACTATCCGGATTATCATTCTATAGCAAGCTTGACTTTGAAATCAGTCACATGGGAATCAATCAGAATTGGTATATAGGTATGTTCAATTCTGTTTGTGAAGCATGTAACTCAAGGCAGACCAATGCTTCCTGGTCAGAAGCTCTTTTATTAGGGGTACTTTGGTATTCAAAAATAAAAGTTACTTAACATGCATAGGAACATTATTCTTTGAAGCTTAAGTTGTGATATTTTGAAGATGTGTTTGTAATTGGAAAAGCTCATTATAATACTACTTTTATATTTTTCTTAATTATTTTAGATGGTGAGACTGTAGAAAAACAACAAAAGATTATCAGGGAGAAAACCCAGAGACATTTGGATGACTATGCCAGAAAAGGGCTTCGCACTTTATGTATTGCAAAAAAGGTGAGATTTGCTCTTTACCATAGTGGTGTTATGCTCTTGGGCATTTGAAAACCATAATTCATCTGTAAGAAGGTCCCGCTGATCTGAGTCCCTCTTATCTAAGGTTTTAGTTTGTAGTGTGAATATGATTTACCTGTGAACATAAGACAGCTGCCACCTCCCTCTGTCCCCTGTATTCTGTTGTTCTGTCTAAGAGAAGTTGGTGAGGAAACTGGATTTGGAAAATCCCCCATGCCCAAGATCAGGAGAATAAACTGATTAAGGTCATATCATGCAGCAAAATGGTATTGGAAAATTAGCACTAAATTTAATTCTCAGGAGTATATTGAATGAGAACCTGACAAAGCCAAGGAAATATTCATAACAGGAAACAGAAGCTAATGATTCTGTAGTCTAAGTTGAATGAATTTTAAGTAGATTTTTTTTAAATTGAGACTTAATGGGCAGTATTTATTCTTTGCTGTGGCAAAAAAAAAAAAATCATAACCCATTAGCCAACGTTTTGATAATGAGGAACAACATGGTATAGTGGATAAGGTCCTGAACTTGGAGTCAGGAATACCAGGGTTCAAATCCCAGATCAGGTACATAGGAGCTATGAGATCCTGGGCAAAATGTGTGTGTGTGTGTGTGTGTGTGTGTGTGTGTGTGTGTGTGTACACATGTGTATATATATATTTACACAGAGCTGGATACACACACACACACACACACACACACACACACATACAAACACACATATGGAGAGAGAGAGAGAGATCCATCTCAGTGTAAATCTGTGATCCTCTTTCTAAAGCAGGCTAGGCTGGCCCAAAGACAAGACGTACAGTCTATACCAAATCCTCTCTAGCTTGATAGGACCTGCCAGAACTCATAATCCTCTGACATAGTCTTCACAAATCCTTCCAGATCAGCTCCACAACATCACAAGTCAGTAGACTTTAGTGTCAGATGCATTAATAGAAGCATAGTATCTAGAACTAAAAACGCTAGTCTCATTGTAGGCTTCCCTGGTCAGACGACATCTTGAATATTTCACTAGGTTTTGGGTACCCCTTTCAAAAGGCACTCTGATAAGATAGCACACATTCAGATAAGAAGACTGGTCAGAAACCACGTCCTATGAAGAAGGGAGTGAAATTATGTCATGAAGAGTAGTTAAAGAAACTAGTGATTTTTTTTGCCTAGAGAACATATAGTAAAACATTTAGAAGGATATTGCAGCTATCTTCAAATAGTTGAAGGTCTGGTATCAGCAAAGATGTATGAGGTTCATTTTGTGTGCTTATAGAGGGTAGTGCCAGAGCCAACAGATAGAATAAACAGGAAAATGGACTTTGGCTCAGCCTCAAGGCCACATGTGGCCCTCTAGGTCCTCAAGTGTGGCCCTTTGACTGAATTCACAATCTGAATTTGAATCTGAATTCACAGAACGTGAAGTGTGGAGAACCTTGGATTTTCTATCCATTTATTCTAGCAGAAGTTAGGATAGTGTAGAAGGAATTCCTGATTGAGTAGAAAGTTCAACTAGATAACTTCTATGCTCCCTTCCAACTCTTAATTTTATGATTCTTCTTGGACAAAATGTCTTCCATGAGTGTTATTCCTTTTGGTACATTCTAGAAAGCCTTTGATGATGATAATGATGATGATGATGAAGATGATAGCAAGTATTTATATAGCACATTGTGGTATGCAAAGTGCTTTACAAATATTATCTCATTTTACCATCATAACAGCCTTGGTGGGTAGGGGCTTTTGTTATCCCCATTTTATAGATGAGGACAACAGAGGTTAAGTGACTTGTGTAGGGTCACGTAGTTAGCAAGCATCTGAGGTGGTATTTGAACTCAGATTTTCCTTACTCTGGATCTAGTACTCTATCCCCTATGCCACCTAGTTATTAAAATGCATTTTACCTGAGTAGGTGTTCTCTAACTTTCTCTCACTAACATATTGTAAATTTACAGTTAATTTTTTATCTGACCTGAAGGAGTGAGATTTAATACAAGTGATTTTCAAATAGGTTGGTAAGGGAAATTGATAGACTTAAAACCTATGTAGTTGGGGAGTAGCATGAGGTTATTTCTGGCCAGAGAAAACAATGCAAGTACCTGGAAGAAGGGAACACTAAAAATTAACTTTGCCTACTTTAAAATGTTGCCTGTGGTAAGATGGTAGACCCACTTAATATTCTAGATTTGGAGATATATGGAGCTGCTATAAAAGTGCCTTTCCTTTTTTCTTTCTGCATAGGTCATGAGTGACACAGAGTATGCTGAGTGGCTAAAAAATCATTTTTTAGCAGAAACTAGCATTGACAACAGGGAACAATTACTGCTTGAATCTGCCATGAGACTTGAGAACAAATTAACATTGCTGGGTAGGTAGAAAATAATTATCAAGTCAATTCAACAGACATTTATTAAGCAACTGATATACTAGAGGTACTTTGCAAAATGCTGGGAATGTCAAATAAGATAGAAATCAAAACAATCTCTACCTTCAAAAGTTGGTGGAGTGGTGGTGGTGATTTTGCCCTAAATAGAAGTGTTCTCTCATTTGAGAAATTAACTAGTTTCTCCTTCTTTTCTAATCTATCAAAGATTGTAAGTAAACAAATGGAAGAGTATATGTGTATACTATACTATGTGTATACTATACAATCCAGAGATGATTCTGCCTCCCCCTCCCAACATGGCTCCAGTAAGCTCCCAGACTTTCAATCCACCCTATTCCATTTCAGTGAAAGAGGACTGATTTGTAGTGGACCCCAACTCATCAGCCTTACAATTGCCATCTTTTTTAAATTAAATTCAATGCAAAAACATTAGAGCATTCTGATGTGGCAGTTGCTTCCTTTTTGACCTTATTCTACCCTATGGCACCCTTTTCAATTAAAATTGTATAATTGACACTAGTCTAAAAGCTTAGAGATTTTTATTCTGAGTAAAATTTTGACTCACCAAAAGATTTCTCTTCCTCTTCCCGACCCCGCTCATGCTCTTTCTGTTTCTGAGTCCCCACTTCTGAGCTGGGAGAATACTCTATATATACCAGGATTATCATACAAATCTGCCCTCTTTAGGGGCTTGGCCCTGCTCACCTTCCCTGTGTTATTGTAAATATTGTTGTCATATTTGTAATTCAGCCTTGTTCTCTAGGCGAGTACCCAAACTTACCAATTCACATAGTCTTTATCAGCCTGCCTTCCCTGTGAGTAATCGTGGTCTGGAATTAAGTCATTACTTTATTCATGTATGTGTAAATAAATATATATGTATGTATTTGTGTATATATATATATATATACACACACACACACACATACACACACACACACACATATATAAATATACACACCATTTACCAAGATAAGGTCAAAATGGATATATGACCTAGATATAAAGAGAGATATTACAAGAAAATTTGTAAATTTACTTTACAATTACAAGAAAATTACAAGAACATGAAACATATTTCTTATCAGACCTATGGGTAGATGAATAGTTTATGAATAAACAAGAGATAGAAGAGTGAGGTATAAAATGGATAATTTCTGACGCATTGAATTAAAAAGATTTTGTACAAATAAAACAAATGTAGCCAAGGTCAGAAGGAAAGCAGAAAATTGGGGAAAAAATTTTATAGACAGTTTCTTAGATAAAAGTCTCATATCTCAAACGTATAAAGAATTTTGTAAAACCTATGAGAATATGAGTCATTCCTCAATCGATAGAGGAAATGAATTCAGGAACAAGGAAATCGAAGCAATTTATAATTATATGGAAAAAGTGCTCTGAATCATTATTGATTAGAGAAATGTAAATTTAAACAACCTTGAGATATCATTTTACGCCTGTGAGGTTGGATAAAATGATTAAATGGGAAAGCAACAAATGTTGGAAGGGATGTGGAAAAATTGGGACACTAAATCACTGCTGGTGGAATTGTGAATTGATCCAACCATTTTGGAGAGCAATCTGGAATTATTCCCAAAGAGTTATTAAACCGCCTATACCCTTTGACCCAGCAGTGCCCCTACTAGGTTTGTTTCCAAAGATGATTAAAGAAAAAGGAAAAGAACCTATATGTTCTAAAATATTTATGGCAGTTCTCTTTGTGGTGGCAAAGAACTAGAAATTGCGGGGATGTTCGTCAGTTGAGGAATGGCTGAATAAGTTGTGGTATATGATTGTGATGGAATACTACTGTGCTACAAGAAATGATCAGCTTGATGATTTTAGATAAACATGGATAGACTTGCACGAAATAATGAAGAACGAAATGAGCAAAACCAAGAAAACGTATATAGTAACATCAGTATTGTTCTAAGAACAATAAAATGACTAAGTCATTTTGACTATTATGAATACCCATAATAACCACAAAGGACATATAAAGGAAGATGCACTCTGCATCCAGAAAAAGAACTGATAAATAGAAGTATGTATGGAATGATTTTACATACATACATATTTGTGTCAAATGGTATCCATCTCTAGGATGGGAGGGGAGAAAAAAGGGAAAAAAAAGAAATTTACATGATAACTTATATTTAAAAGGAATAACAAGTTGTATATAATAGATCTGCAGTTTCATGTGCAGTTATCTTTTTTTTATTATACTGTGTTATGGAAATGCTTATTTTATTCCATAAATTAAAAATTAAATCAATAAAAATTAAAAACAAAAGGGAAAAAAAAAACTTCAGCTTGACAAACTGGCTTCTGCCTCCCACAGAATTTTCCTCCTCTCCCCATTTCTACCCACATTTTAACATAATTACTTTTCTCTAGTGTCTATGGAGAAGTCCCACCGTACATGGAGCCTTCTCTGAGTTAGCAGATGCCCATTGCAGTTTGGAGCTTCAGAGTTAGAACTGTTTTACTAGAATGGATAGGCTGGATGGGTAACAATGCAAGTCTACCCTATAGGCTTCCATTGGCTTTGGTTCCCTAAATGCCCCTGTTTTATATTGTCCTGTTATAGGTGCCACCGGCATTGAAGATCGTCTGCAGGAGGGTGTTCCAGAAACAATAGAGGCCTTGCAAAAAGCAGGAATTAAGATCTGGATGCTGACAGGAGACAAGCAGGAGACAGCTGTTAACATAGCTTATGCTTGCAAACTGCTGGAACAAGATGACAAAATCTTTATCCTCAACACCCAAAATAAAGTGAGTAGAAAGATTATCAGCTAGTTTCAGCTCTGGGTTGGGAAATGTAGTCACTAGGAGCTAGAGACAAAAACCAGTAAATGTCTGTTTTATTTTTACAAATCTAGACCAGTACATTGTAGTCTTATGTTTGGTAGGATAACATGCATCACATCTCTAACAGCAACTGTTTACTAAGTGCCTACTATGTGCCATGTTAGTTAATGAGGGAGATGTAAAATTTGGATAAGGGATTCCTGTCCTCAAGAAGTTTATAGTCTCCAGGACGGTATGATACATGACATAGCTATAATTAATCACTAAGTATTTATGAGCCCGGGTGACAGGGAGGATGGTTGTTGTACCGTACTCTCGATAGCAGCAGGGAAGGATTTGGGGAGACAACTTCTCTTGTTTCTTCATTCTTAAAAAAAAAAATAAAAGTAACAATTGACCTACCTCAGAGAGTTTTTGTGAAGATCAAATGAGGCAACATGTAAAGTGCTTTGTAAACCATAAAGTTAAATTCTGTTTTTATTGTCAATCTAAGTGATCTCAGATGGTATCAGGGATGCTCTTATATTGTATGGGTCCACTCCAGCAGAGGTCAGCCAGGGCCATCTTCCCCACTGCCCCTCCAGATAACCACCTGCTGGCTAACATCCTTCACTTGAAACTTTCCATATTTAGCTGGTCTAGAACCTGGACAGCATGTTACCTATTCTGTCATCAGTCCAGTGGTCAGAGCCTCTCTAGCCCGATAGAGCCTTCACTCTGTAAGCACAGCTTCCAGTGCCTGGGTTTGTTACCACCACACCTAAGTATTTCCTCACTCAATGAATTTTTGTTGTACGTTGTGTACAAGAAATTGTTTCTTGTGACAGCCAGTGGGCAATTTGGTAAATAATGCTCCTTGATATAATTTTAAAAGCCAGCGACTAAAAGGATACTCAGGTACTCAATGCATATACCTGCTTTGAAGCATTTGCCTACATTACCCTACTCCCTCCCAGACCCCCACCTTCCTATGGACTCCCTCCTTATCTCTGCTTCTCAGAATCCTCAGCCACTTTCAAGAGTCAGCCACATCTTCCACGCTTTCGCCAACTCCTTTCCATCACCCTCGTAAGCTCCTCGAGGGCAGGGGCTGATTTTTATCTTTGTATTTCCAGTGCTTGCCTTAGTTCCTGGCACATGCTCATGTTAGTAAGTGTTTATTAAATACCTATGCCCTCTGGTGGTATTTCTGTGCCATTGCTTCTGGTAAGTTGAAAGGCTTTGAAACATTGTACTGTGTACAGAGTCTTTTTTTCTTTTTTTCCTCTTTTCTTTTATTTATTATTTTATTCTCCCCAGTAACATGCAGAAACAACTCCTAACACTCATTTTAAAAGTCTTGAGTTCCAAATTCTCTCCCTTCCTCCCTCCCCAGCCCTTCCTTACCCCCATCTCACCTCCCATTGAGAAGGCAAGCAGTTCGATATAGGCTGTACATGCGTAGTCATGCAAAACATTTCCATGTCAGTCATATTGCGAAAGAAAACACAGATTAAAAAAACCTTGAGAAAAATAAAGTTAAAAAAAAGCATGCTTCAATCGTGTTCAGACACCATCAGTTCCTTCTCTGGGACAGCATCCTTCACTATTAAGTCCTTCAGAGTTGTCCTGGATCACTATACTGCTGCAAACAGCTAAGCCATTCACAGCTGGTCATCCCACACTATTGCTGCTACTTTGTACTGTGTACAGATTCTTCCACCCCTACCCTTAAACTGGGGTATTTAATAGGAATTTCCATATTCAAGCCAAGTTTGGATTTGCTCTATCTTTTCAACCTTCCGTCTCACTTAACCCCCAGTAAAAAAAAAAAAAAAAAAAAGCTTTCCCTTGGGGCAGCTAGATGGCACAGTGGGTAGAGTACCGACCCTGGAGTCAGGAGGACCTGAGTTCAAATTCGGCCTCAGACACATGATACTCACTAGCTGTGTGACCGTGGGCAAGGCACTTAACCCCAATTGCTTGACCAAAAAAAAAAAAAAGCTTTCCCTGCACGAGGCCGGTCTGTGCACTGCTCTGCCCACATTTGCTCTGCCTTCCTGCCGAGGGGGCCTTTGTTCATTTTCTGCCCTCTCTCGCAATGCTTACCCATCCCTCAACTGCTTACCCTACCTCAAATCCTAGCCTCAGATCCTTCCCTGACTACAGCGGTTCTTTTTCCTCAGAAACTCCATAGGACTCATTACAATGTCATGTACATTCTACCACTTTTTTGATGATGATGATGGTGATGATGGTGATGATGATAGCTAGCATTTAAATAGCACTTTAAGGTTTGCCAAACCCTTTATGTTTACAGGGTGTCCCAGAAGTATTAGTGCAATTTTAAGCTACTAAAGCTTAAAATTGAGTTTTGAGCTATTGAAGCTTAAATTTGAATGAAGACATTTAGGATGCCTAAGTTAGTATTATCTCATTTGATCCCCGCAACAACACTGTGAGACAGTTATCCCTGTTTTACAGGTGAGGAAACTGAGACCAGAAGAGGTTAATAGAACTGCCAAGAATAACAGAACTGGTGTCTGAGGCAGAATTTTAACTTGGCTCTTTTATGCTCCAAGTCTCGTAGTTTATCCACTATACCATGTTCTTGGATCTAGCTGTGTCTGTTTATTATTTAAGAAAATAATATCTTAACTCATTAGAACAAAATAATGCCTTGAAGGCTCTCCATATGATAAAGCGTCTCCAGGCATACACTAAACTCAGAGAAGATTCTATCACAGATATAACTGCAGAGATAATGTTATTCAGTGACCTGCTGAGTACTGACATTCATTCAAGATGCAACAAGTACTTTTGGGGTCCCTACTTCAAGCTAAGCATGGGAGATATGGACAGAAGGAAGGTCCTGCCCTTGAGGAGCAAGGCCTTACATACAACTGGCAGTGAGAGATCCAACAAGCTGCTCACCTAAGTTGATCTTTCACCAGTGATATGGGAGACAGTGTCCTGCCAGATCCCAGACAAAAGAAGTATTCCCCGTAAGTGTTGGGTGTTGTCCCCAAATGTTCCCACTGGCCAACGACGTTGAATTAATGATATCAAGCCCCAACAGACTACAAAGCTGCCTCAGTGAAATCCACAGGGATGCAAAAGAGGTTGACTTGACCATTAGATTGGGAGCTCTTTGAGAGCAGGACTTAGGCCTCTTTTTTTGTATCCCCAGCACTAAGCACAATATACTTTCATCCTTGTGGATGGTCAGGCAGTCGATAAGCATTTATTAAGTGCCTACCAGGTGTCGGGCAGTCATCAAGCCCATGACATCCAGCTGGGCAGGCAGGCCATCAAATTAGACCATCACCATCTAGATATCCTGCAGAGTCCCTTGCAGATGACAATAAGGCTGGGCCTGAAACTGAATGGGAATATAGCTCTTTTTGTTAAACTGATTGTTTTCAATGATTCTATACTTCCTGCTGCTACAGAAATCCCATTTCTTGTATGCCATGGGATCCTAGACCTAGCTATTGAAGGGGCCTCCGAAGCTGTCTAGTATGACTCCTCACGGACAAGGAGGCTGAGAGTCAGGCCATGAAGTACTTTCCCCGTGGTCACTCAGGTGGTAAATGTCAGATTTGGAATTTCAACCCAGATTCTCTTAACTCCAGAGCCAATACTCTTTCTACGGTACCATGCTGATGTTATTTTTCCTGTTAAATATTTCCTGTGTGGCTGCAAATCATGACGCAATCCAACATCCTAAGGATTGAACTTACAGTAATATGAAGAGTAGTGGAAAACCACGCGGTGGGCGTCACTAGGTTCTGTCACTACGCATGCTTTGTCTGCAGGAAGCGACACTTTCTGAAGGGCGTTACTAGATGAGATGATAACAGATCATGGGATCGTAGATTTAGAGCTAGAAGGGGCCCCAGGAGGGAGAGAGAATTAGAGGAAGTCCTTCAGCGTGTTAGATGCATCTCCGTGAAGCCTTTCTAGAAGGATGTACACCAAAATGACATAGGATGAAAAAAGTGTGGTGGGGTCAGATCTGCATCGGGGGAAGGAGAGTCCTACCGTGGAACCACAGATCTATCTTCAAGGCTATCATCAGAGAAATAAAGCTGGAAGGCATCTTTACAGATTTCAGGAAACCAAAGCCCACAGAGAGGAACCAAGCTGCCCAAGATAGTTAGTCAGAGGTAGAACGGGGATTTGAACTGTTGTTCTTTGTAGCCTACCGCACATCCTCCCTTCCGTCAAAGCAGATTGTAAGCTCCTTGGAGAGTTTGGACAGTGCCTAACGTGGCATCTTGAACATTGTAGGTACTCAAAAGTCTGACTGACCTGAGAATGACTTGTATAGTCTTATCCTGATGTGGAGTCAGGAAGCTCTAGGTTCAAATCCCTTCTCAAACCCTTATTAGCTGTGCGATACTGGAAGACTCACTTAACCTCCCTGAGCCTTAGTTTCTTTATCTGTAAAATGGGGATAATAATACCTGCCATATTGGGAGGATCAAACCCAAAAGACATTTTGCAAATTTCATCATCAAGTAAAAGAATTGTGAACAGCTGCAAAACCAGTGCTCACTTTCTTTTCTGTTATGATGATATTCTAATTAAAATAATGACATTCCAGTTGTCGGAACTACCAAAGAATGTCTGGAGAATTACAGTCTGTTCCTTGGACAGATGAAAGGTAATTTCAGCTGCCTCCTCATTTTGTTCTCAGGCTTCATGCTGTCATTGACTGTCCCCTGAACTCTGCAAAGCGAACGCCTGGATGGGTCATTGCCTGGTCTGGAATGCCCTTTCCGTTTCCCTTCATTTCATAGCATTCAAGGCTCAGTTGAAGTTCCACTTGTTTCATGAAATTTTCTCAGTTACTACAACTCGTCCCTCCCTTCTCAATGTCACTTTTACCTGTATCAAATAATGCAGCATTAATTATTTACTGCCTTATCAGTTATCATAATTATAGTTGGCGTATCAGGATCCCCCTTAATGCTGATGGCTTCCCCCAGCTGAGTGTATCTCTGACTTATCCTGAACATATCTTGTTTGCACCTAGTTGTTTGCTTGTTGTCTCCTTCATTGGACTTTGAGCTCCTGGAGAGTAGAGACTTGGTTGTTTTTGGAGGGAGGGGGTTGCTTTTCTTTTGTATCCCTAGCACTTAATTGCAGTGTCTGGTCCATACTGTAGGTACTTACACAATGGTAGGTGACAGATTGATACTGTATAGTAAACAGAGAGCTGGCTTCTGAAGCAGGAGAACCTGGGTTCAAATCCTACCTGTGACGTGTATTTTCGATATGATCCTGAGAAGGTCGCTTAAACTTCACAGTGCACCAGGCAGGTCTCTAAAACTAAGTTGCAGCATAGTTGCTGAGCTGCATTGATTGTGAGTCTTTGTTCCCTGGGAATTCCCTAACCCAGTGAAATTAGAACACCAAGTCCTCTGCTCAGTGAAATCCCAGGTCCCGACCTCCCAAGATGGTTTATTTACAACGTCAACATTTTAACCTTTTCTTCCCAGGTAGATTGTTAGGTGGTTAAAGACTGTCAATTCTCCATTCTTTTTGAATCTTCTTGTCCTCCCCCCTCT
Organism: Vombatus ursinus; assembly: GCF_900497805.2. Classification (NCBI taxonomy): domain Eukaryota; kingdom Metazoa; phylum Chordata; class Mammalia; order Diprotodontia; family Vombatidae; genus Vombatus; species Vombatus ursinus. The sequence continues at coordinate 56,258,400 of NW_020954596.1, forward strand.
CCCTACTACACAGACCTAAGCATACACACACACACACACACACACACACACACACACACACAAAACAAGGTTTATATTTCATGAATGGCAAAAATGTTAGGATTCTAATACATATTCATAAATTCATCAAAACATGTCAACAGAAGCAGAAAATGATACGTTTGCTCATCTAATAGATTTTACTGAGCGTTTATTCTGTTCATTCTAGACAGGCCCTACCCATAATCTACATCATGAACAAGGGATATTTGCATGTCTTTGATGAAAAGGCTTTCTTAAAAGTTTAGAATGAAATTTGGGTAACATAACAAGATAGCCTCCAGTTACATGAAAATTTCATTTCTGTGTTCCACTCTTCCCTGCCTTTTCAGAATATACAGAATATCAATTAACAGTATCTTAGCAGCTCAGGGTCAGTATTTTTTTTTTTGCTTTTTGATGAGGCAGTCAGGATTAAGTGATTTGCCGATGGTCACACAACTAGAAAGTGTCAAGTGTCTGAGGCCAGATTTGAACTCGAGTCCTCCTGATTCCGAGGCCGGAGCTCTATCCACTGAACCACCTAGCTGTCCCTCAGGGTCACTATTTTAAGCATTATTTATTATACAAAATTATAATACTGTGGCCCTTAGGATCTCTTGAATAGGACCTATAGGACTATTTGCCCCCAGTCCTTCATGTCTTTTGACCACTTGTGCCTTATGATTTTGTCTCTGCATTCCATGCCAAGCTGTCAGTTGTCATTCTGCTGCTGTCAGTGTGCCTGCTTCTAGCAACCCACTGTCCCCCTCCTAAATTACTGCTTCTGATCTTACAGTGGGTTTGGAAGCTAGCTAATCAAGTTCCTTAGAATTACAATATCCTTCAATCAGTCAACAAACATTTATTAAGCCTCTCCTGTGTCCCAGCCACTGTGCTAGGCACTGGTGATACAAGTATAGTAAATGAAACAGGCTGTAATCCTGAGAAGCTGACATTCTCACAGTTTGTCTCTTGAGAGTCTGAGAGCATCTCCTGAGGGTGAAGAGCTAAAGCCTTCACGCATGGCCCTTGGCATTTGCCTGGGCTGGTTAGAGGTCGTCTTGATTATTGTCATTCACAGCTGTGTTCTGGATCAAATGAGATAATTAGTGTGAAGCATTTTGCAAACTTTAATGTCTTATGTAAATATGAGCTATTCCATCTAGATGATTTTAGAGTTATTGGTTTGGGTTTTTTTTTTTCCTCCCTATCCAATAATTTTTTCTCTGGAAAATTCACTAATTTGACTAATTCCTCCCCCAGCTTGTAAATGCACATGCAAACACACTCCAATACATACATGCATACACATGCATAGCCCTCTTCAAAAGCCCTGTTGATTGCTGAAATTTTATAGATTATTTCCCACACTAGGTAAACTTGATGGATACAGTTGCTGAAGGGAAGAGAAAATGGAACACCATGGGTGCATGTACACCCAAGAAACCATTAGTGTTTAATCGGTTTTTCTCTCTCTTGCTCTCTCTTTTTAAGGAAGCCTGTGAGATGTTGATGAATAAGATTTTAGAAGAACTTAAGAAAGGTGTTCCCATTCCTCAGCTGCGAGCTGGGCTCATTATCACTGGGAAAACATTAGAGTTCGCACTGCAGGACAGTCTGCAGAGTCAGTTTCTAGAGGTCACTGGAATGTGCCAAGCTGTTGTGTGCTGCCGAGCAACACCCCTGCAGAAAAGTGAAGTGGTAAAATTAGTACGAAATCAGCTCAAAGTGATGACCTTGGCCATTGGTGAGTATGGACACCATCATGCATTCTATCTCACTTGATTTTTGTGACAAGGTCTCTCAGCTTCTCCATCTGGCTGATTTTCCTTCTAACGGATTTGGGGAAAGTAGGATAAACTGGGACTGGATTTGTTTATCATAGCCAATAAAAATTTCCCAAGTTCATGTCTTTCCATATCCAAACTTATATTATTATCCCTTCTTTTTAATGCCTCCTATCTCCCATATCCAACTGACCCTGGGAAGGTGATGGAGCCAATGATGTTAGTATGATACAAGTTGCTGACATTGGAGTAGGAATTTCAGGCCAAGAAGGCATGCAGGTTAGTGAATGATGTGTGCATGAAAGTCTCTATGATCTCTGGAAACTACTCACTTCCCAAACCAAGGCCTTCTCTGTGCGTCCCATAAATTGTGGTATGTTGTCTCATTGTTGCCGTTCTCTTTAATAAAATTGTCGATTGTTTCTGTGATTTGATTTTTGACCCATTCATTCTTTAGGATTAGATTATTTAGTTTCCAGTAAATTTTAAATCTATCTTTCCATGGCCCTTTATTGAATGTAATTTTTATTGCATCATGATCTGAAAAAGATTCATTTAATATTTGTACCTTTCTGCATTTCATTGTAAGGTTTTTATGCTCTAAAACATGGTCAATTTTTGTATAGGTACAGCCTTCTCTGTGGCAAAATCTCAGTAGAGGAAAACACTCTAGATTGCCAGATGAGACACTGAACAACTAATCCAAAATTATATTACTGATTTTCTATAATCATGTAACAAGACATTCTGCCTGAACCTCTCTTTCTTCTTTTTATTTTTTAGATTGCTTTTTATGAACTTGAAAAGCATTAACAAACGTAAACATTTCCATATTCAGAGATCAGGAAAAAAAAGATTATATAAGGAACTATATATCTTTTTTATACACAGCTTGATAATTTTGTAGATCTCTATTGAACTTTTTTATACCATGTCTTATTTTTCCCCAGTTACATGTTAAAACAATTTTATACATTTTTTTTAAATTTGGGGTTCCAAATTCTATCCCTCCCTGATTCCTGAGACAGTAAACAACCCAGTATAGTTTTTTCTCTGGAGGCAGATAGTGTGCTTCATCATGAGTCCTTTGGGATTGTCTTAGATCGTTGTCAGATAGCTGAGAATAGCTAAGTCATTTACAATTCTTCACTGTGAGTGTTCACTGTACGGTTCTTCACTGAACAATGCTGCTATTACCACTTACAACATTCTCCTGATTCTGCTCACTTCACTTTGCATCAGTTCATGTAAGTCTTTCCAAGAGGCAATGCATGCCTCTCACCAACTTTGAAGAAATGTTATGAAAGTGAATGCTTTGTAAACATGTCATTGAGAATCAAGAACTGCCTTCCACGTGCAAACTGCTATGATAAGAGAAATGCCAATGAGGAAACCGCCTCTGCCAATGCAGATTTGTTTAGTGTTGAGTTGTCTAGATCACTGAAAGGTTGAATGACGTGTCCAGGGTTACAAAGCCAGCATGTATCAGAGACAGGATTTTAACCCAGGTATTCCTGACTGAGTCAAATTATCTATCACCAATGCTGCTCTGTTCCTTTAGAGCTTATGATAACTAACTTTATGATAGTTTTGTGATTCAAAAGGTGCAAAATTCTGTGCTATGTCAGAGAAAAAAATAACAACTATAAAGGGTCTCAGTGTATCAACCATGATAATCCTCAGTCAGAAATGTTATTTTCAGATGTGGCCAATGGGTAGATTTGTTTTGCTGAATTATACCTTTTTTTTTTCTTTTAATAAAGGAAGGCTTCTAATTAGGGATCTAACCTTCTGTGCCCTACAAATCCTAGTTTATGTTTACATGTTGCTTTTAGTTAGTTGCTTTTAACTAATTTCTCTTGTTTCATTTAAAGCTCACAATAGCACAGTGAGGAAGATAGCAGTGGTGGCATCCTCATTTTGCTGATGGAAAAAAACACACATGATTTTAGCTCACATTGTAAATGGTAAAGTAAAAAAGATAGTAAAAATATTACTTTGTGCCCCCTTCTGTATTTTTATTTATTTTTGTGCTTTTAAAATAATTCTCATGATTTTCTTTTTGTATATAGCTATCAGTACCCACAAATCACAACCATCATCCCTAATTAGATGCATTCCTTTATTTTAAAAAAAATGTATAATTCAGCAAAACAAATTAACATATTGGCCATGTCTGAGAAAGCATATCTCACTCTGCATTTCTAGTCCATCACCTCTGTGTTAAGTGGTAAGAGGTATGCTTCACCAGTAGTCTTTGCCCTTCATCATTCCTTTCTTTGAGCAGAGTTCAGAGGCCTTTTTCTTATATTTTCCTTTACATTATTATTTTGGTTATCATATAAATTGTTCTGGCTTGGCAAAGATGACAAAAACAGGAAACAGTATTGGGACCAATGTTAGATAACATAGGGAAAAGCAGATTTTCCTAAGGCATTCCAATAAGACTTCCTGCCAGGTTGACTTAGAATCATTAATCTTTGTGTCCAGTCATTCAGCCAGCTCTGGGCCCATCTAGTTGTATTATCATCTGGTCCACACCTCTCCATCCTTTCCACAATAATAATGTAAGATACTTCATGAAATGTTTTCTACAATATAGATAACTATATTTATAATATTCCCCACTCCCCCAGATTAATAATGCTTCCCAAAAAGGTTGTCTGGAATGTTGTGTTCTTGATGAGGGCATGCTGGCTTTTTGTAATCACTAAAAGGTTGAATGACTTGGCCATTCTAAATTTTTTAAATGTTCACTAACCATCTCTCAATTCACTAACAATCTCTTTAATGTACTCTAAAAAATTTTTAATTAATCTCACTATCCTATGGTTTCTAGATTCTGTTGTATTGTTTTTTATTTTTAATTGAATGACATTTGCCCTTTTCTAGACTTGAGGTACTTTTCCATTCTTCATTCTTTCAGTGTTTGAGGTTATAGTTCATCTAGGCTGGGTGACTTGAATTCATCAAAGGCAGCTTTCTCCTTCCTTCTCTTGGTTATCAACTCCCTATTAGCCATTTTTCCTGTCATTTCCAATGCAAATTCTCCTTGACAGAAAAAACAACAGAAGCAGCAAAATAAAAACTAAGCAGCTCTTTCTCCTCTCTATCAATTATCATTGTCTTTACTCCTCCAAGAAGCAATCAAGTCTCATCTCTGATTTTTCTCTTTCCCATAAGTTGTTTGAAAACAATAACAACAATGCTGGGTTTACTTCCAAGGCATCAATAGAAATTAACTCTCCGCTGTCTATAGACAGCTTAGCGTTTTTGCTTCTAAAGTCTGGCCAAAACAAAACAAAAAACAGCTAAAAGAGAAAGAAGCATCATCTGAGTATCTTGAAATGTTCTGGATATAAGGTCACTTTAAGTTGTGACCTTCTGTAAGGTAAGTGCAGATACTTGATAGATTGTTTTGCTAGGTGGTAGACTGGTTGGAGGTATCTCATATTTGCCAGGGAATTTAGGGTTAGAGAGCATCTCTTGTTCTTAGGCCTTCCCTTCTTCAACTCAATTTTAAAAAAATTAAGCCCTTCTCCAAGGAAAATATTGTCTCTACCTGTTTCTGAAGGAGAATAGACATATAGGGTGTAAGAAATAGCCTACCCCTGATTGTATATGATACAACAAAGTTTTCATTTTAAGAGCACCATGTCAATTTAAAAGTTAATGTCCATAATTCAGGAGCACTTGTCTTCAGCAGCATGGCTTAGTGGAGGGAGCACTAAATTTATAGTCAGAGCATGTGATTTCTCCTGCTGGCTCCATCATGCACTAGCTCTGTCACCTTGAGCAAGTCATTTCTTGAATTGGGTTCAAGTCACTTAACTTTGCTGGGCTGTTTCCTCATTTTTCAAGTGAAGAGGTTGGACTAGATGTTATCTGAGGTCCCTTTCTGGCTGTAGGTCTGTGATTTTACGATCTTGTAAACTCTGAGACTACTCCCTGATCTGTAAGTAACATTTTATTATCTAACCTACAGAGTCGTTATGAGAATGCATAAAATCAGGTGATGTGTGTAAAGTTCTTTGCAATTATAGTGCACTAAGTACTACTATTGTGGTTTTTTTAATTATCTTCCACTGCATCCCTACTCTGATGCCTCACTGTAGTAGGAAGGTAATCCTGAGTGTTTACAGTATATGCCAGTAAGGTCCAAGTTCTGGCAGGCCCGATCAGCTAGAAAGGCTTTCAATACATTCCTGGGATGGAACTTGTGTGGAAGTGCTGAGAAGCTCATCTCTAAAAAGTCTGGCAGGAGGGGCATGTTTCTGTTTTATTTTTGTTTGTTTGTTTGTTCTTAGCCACAGAAACAAATAAAGACCAGGTGATGTGTTGCTATGGAAAGACTGTTAGGCCAGCAAATCTAGGTTCAAATCCCAACTCTTCTATTTACCACCTGTGTGACCCTGAACAAGTCACAATCTCTCTGAGTTAGGTTGCCTCATATGTAAAATGAAAGGTCTGGACTGAATGACCTTCAAGGTTCTTCTAGCTCTGAATCTATAATTCTATGATCTCTAAAGGAGACAGACTGAATTGTGAGTGTGTCCATTGAAGGAAAGGGCAGTTAGCTGACACGGTGAATAGAGTACTGGGCCTGGAGCGAGGAAGACTCATCTTCCTGAGTTCAAATCCGGCCTCAGACCCTGGGAAAGACGCTTTACCCCATTTGCATCAGTTTCTTCATCTGTAAAATGAGCTGGAGAAGGAAATGGAAAAACCACTGCAGTATGTTTGCCAAGAAAATCCTAAATGAGATCACAAAGAGGCAGGCACAAATAAAATGACTGAACAATAACCATGAAGGAAAGTTTCCACACTGATAAAATTACAGCCCATCAAAGTTGTTTACATGCGTATGCATATGCATACTTGTATATATGTGTAGTCTTCAGAACAGCCACTTCTGCCATTAGAAAAAAAGGCTTAAAAACTGACAAGGAAACTTTGTTTTTTTTAAAAAATATATATTTTTATTGATATCATTTTTATGTCACGTACATTTCCCAGTATACTCTTCTCAATTACAGAGGACTGTCCCTTATGACAAAAAGTAAAAAGGAGAAGAAAAGTCACCAAACTTAACCCACAGTGACCCTATAAAAATTCCACATCCATCTTTCTCTCATCTCTGTTAAGACATGAATGTTAAGACAGAACTGGTGCCTTCTCATATCTCTTCTTTGGAGCCAAGTTCAGTATTTAGAATTTCAGTTATTCTTCTTTCCATCTCTAATTTTGTGCATATTATTTTCCTGGTTCAGCTTACTTCACATAAGCCCATAGGTGTTCCTATACTTCTCAGTATTTATCCTCTTTATCACCTCTTATAGCGCAGTAATAGTCCATTATGTTCATATACCACAGCTTGTTTAGCTATTGCCCAATTATGAGCATTGATGCTTTCTTCTAATTCTTTGCTACTGTAGAAGGTGGGACAGGGAAGCTTTTAAAGGACAATCTCTACTCTGGTGTGCATTGTCTGATGTATAGTATTATCAAACCAACTCCTTGCAAATGAATGACTTTTCAAGGTACTACCCATTTATGAGGAGCAAGTAACTATTGGCTAGACGGTAAGGGACACTACAGATTGGAGTGCTGATAGACTTGGGAAATAGGAAAAAATGTAAATTCTGACGTGCCTGTCCTAGAAAGATTGAGAATTTGGATCTCTCTTTGCCTGAAATACAGGCTGAGTGCTGGGCAGATTGCTTAAAAGTCACGTGAGAAGGATGCAGATTGAAGCATATTATTTACTCGCTTGTTCTCTCTCTCTCTTTTTTTTTTTGGTTTCTTTTTTCTCATGGTTTCTCCCATTGGTTCTAATTCTTTACAGCATGACTAATGTGAAAATAGGTTTAATATGAATATATATGTTGAGCCTATTTCAATTTACATGCCATCTTGGGGGGAGGGGAGAGATGGGCAGAAAATTTGGAACTTAAAATCTTATGGAAGTGAATGTTGAAAACTAAAAATAAATTAATTTATTTTTTAAAAAAAAGTCATGTGAGGTTTTGGCAGCAATACTTTGTTGCTTCCCAAAACAGGAAGTGGAATTTGCACCGTCAGATTCTAGGGTAGTAAAACTTCATTGAGACAGAACAGAATAAAGGAAGCTGATGATGTATGAGCATGAGCACAAGCTAGGGAGAGGGTAGCAAGGTATTCGTAAGCAATAATAAACTTAGGGGGGAAAAGTCTAATTTGTATGTATTGGTAAAATGAGAAACCCCCCTGTAGAACTTTCATAACTCTCCTCTAATTTCCTCAGCTTCTTCAATATGCTTACTAAATTTTGAATAGCAGAACTGGCTAACGTGAAAGAGTTAGCAAATCATGGCGACCGAATCTCTGCATCCCTTCTGATGTTTTTGTCTCATTTTCTGAATAGTATTTTCTTCTTTTCCCTCTGCAGGCAGTGATGGCCAGTGACTTTGCAGTTTCCCAATTCAAACACCTCACCAAGCTTCTACTTGTCCATGGACATTGGTGTTATACCAGACTATCTAACATGATTCTATATTTCTTCTACAAGAATGTGGTATGTGGCATTTGGGGATCTTGGCTCAACACTCACACATCACTCTCTTCTCTCTCTTATCAGTCCTGGTGCATTAAAGAATGGTGACAGCATCTTGAATTTTGATGGTTGAGGTCTGGGAAGGAGATGGCAGAACCATTAATTGCTTTATCAAAAATAATCAAGGAATGTCCTGTGTGTCAACTGCTGGCAGCAAATTGCTAGGCTTATCCATCAGTTCAGATTTGCTGCTTCCTGTACATTTAAATCCAATTAAGTCTTGTCTGGTTTATTTAAAATCTGATTTGTAATCCTCTCTAAAAGGGTTATGACAAGTGGAACTAAGAAATGTGTGATATTGTCCATTAGGAGAAATGGCTCCGACTTTGAAAAAATCTTGGATTTGCCCCCACCCAATTAGAGAGAACAGTATTGCATTCAGCCAAAAAAAAAAAAAAGAAAAGAAAAATGGCAACCTTCTGTATAGCTTAGTTCATTAGCAAGCCCTTACAGTTGTCATTTAAGTTGGGGTAGAAGACCACTGAGGTACATTCCAAAACTCAGATTCTAGGATTCTAAGAAGTACCTGCTTCACCAGGGGAGGTTGGAAGAGGAAGGCTGGAGATCTTTTGTGGCAATTAATAAGGAGTAAGGAGACCTTTTCTGATCCCCTCAATCCCCTAGGGGAAAGGTCTAGAATTTGAACTTGGAATTTTAGGTGTTGAACCAATAGTCAGGAAATCTGATTTCTGGTCTTGGCCCTGTCACTTCCAAGCTGGTGACTGGTAAGTCATTAAAATCTCACCCCTTCATTTTATATAGATGAGCAAACAAGTTTGGAAAGAGTAAGTGACTGTTAGGTTCCCTTCAAGCTAAAATTTTCTCATTCTAAATGGATACTTTGTGCTAATGATAATAATTATTTGGGTCAGCAGAATTTAGAACCAGTTCAGCTTTAGCTTTCTAAAACAAAACAAGAAAGCTCTCTCCTAAATATATAAAAAAAAATTGTCTCCATTGACATAAATTAGCTCCAGTGGGTTATTTTTAGATGGTTCAAACATGTATAATTTAGTGTTTTTTAAGGTAATAGGATTTTGTCTTAAAGCTTAGTGCCTTTCAAAAAAATGTTGATGATGAGAAAAACATTTGATCAAATGCTGACATTTTAAGAAAAGTATTTTTGCATTCATAAAGGAACATTCTGGTGCCTATGACTGACCTTGATGAAGGATTCATCTTTTAAATTAAAATCCAGAGTTTGGTGTTCCTGTGATCTTTCAGAAACCAAACCAGCTTTTCATAAATTCTTGAAAATATCTTAGAACTTTGATCATCAAAACCTGCAATTTTTACCTCGAGTGCTTCACCTTTCCTTTATCCCCAAAACCAACCTGTGTCTGAGCTAGAAAGGGATTATATATGCTTGTCCTTTGAGAAAGTCTTCATTCGTGGAGATTATCCAACCAAAGATTTAAGATCTTCCATAGCAATTCCACTCCTGGCAGCCTTTCAAAATGATATCACACTAAATGAATTTCTATTCGCTGCTCACTCAAGAGAGCAAATATAGGTATGGGGAGGTTCCATAGGCATTAGATGAGCTTTTCCTAAGACATTGTCCTTATAGGACAGCACAGAGCCTCTTGCCATTGGAACTCCCTGATACCTCTGAAACCCCTGAATTAAAAAAAATAAAATAATAGAACCATTTGCCCATTGCCATCCATATCAACCTCTGGGAGGATAAAGCCTTATGTTTAACACAATTAGCTTGTTCAGGGGATGAAATACTTAAATGGAGGCAATTGAGTGATATAATGGATAAAATACTAGGCCTGACATCAGGAAGACTTGAGTTCAAATCCCACTTCAGACACTAGTTTAGTGTCTCTTAGCTTCAGTTTCCAGATCCATAAAATAGAGATAATTCTAGCACCTACCTTAGCAAGTTATTGTGGGGACCAAATGAGAAAATACAGGAAGCACTCTGGAAACCTTTAAAAAAAACTACCTGAATGTTGGCTGTTATTTCTGTTATGAATTGTTGTTGCTAAATTTAGTGTTTTCCTTTTCATTTCTAGGCTTATGTAAACCTTCTCTTTTGGTACCAATTCTTTTGTGGGTTTTCTGGAACATCCATGTCAGACTACTGGGTTTTGATCTTTTTCAACCTCCTCTTCACATCTGTTCCTCCAGTCATTTATGGTATCCTGGAAAAGGATGTTTCTGCAGGGACCCTCATGCAGCTACCTGAACTTTATAAGAGTGGCCAGAAATCAGAGGTAGGTGTTAGAATCATATTCACACACATTGCGATCAATGAGAGGCAATGTCATAGAGTGGATAGAGAATCAAGCTTGGAGAGAAGGTGACCTGAATTCAAGTCTCCCTGTCACAAATTAGTTGTCTGACCATGGGCAAGTCAGTTAACTTCTCAGTGTCCCCAGGCAACTCTTTATACTTATAAGTTAGTTACTAAAGAGCTGCCCACTCAGATCATATCATTTTTCTAATTCCTGGCTTTCCTCTGCTGATTATCTCCAATATATTCAGTGTGTATTTTCTTTGTACGTGGTTGTTTTCATACTGTCTCCCCCCATAGACGATGGACTCCTTCAGAGCAAAGACGGTCTTTTGCCCTTCTCTGTATTCTCATAACTTAGCACAGTGCCTGGCACATAGGATAGTAGGTACTTGACAGGTGCTTGTTGCCTGTCTCACGGTTCTTCATCAGTTACTTGATTGATTTGATTTCAGAATAACAAGGATTTCTTCTAATGCAGTCACAAGTTCAGGGACAAGAATATAGGAGTATGAAACCTGGGGCCTCTGCAGGCTCTTGGCTTAAAGTCATAGAATCTCTTGAGGCAGTGTTCCTTTAGATGAAAATGTTCATGGTTGCTCTGACCTGTACTGTATTTTAAGGGCCCATTGTATGTGGGTTGACAGTTATAACTAGTGCTCTTCCTTGGGGGAGTTGAGATCATTTGTCCTGCTGGTAAACTTTGTTAACAGCCATTTACTTATTATGTGTCCTGTAGGGCTGGCTGGATTTTATGATGTGCTGGTAATAGGCTAGGCAGGGTCACATCATGCTGCCCTTGATATAAGGTAATTGTTGCATTTAATTCACCCTTCCCAGAAGTTGCCTTTCCCTTGAACTTGGCCTCCAAACACACTTTTTTTTAATGCTTTGATCATTTCCTGTCTTCACTGTTCTGAAACTTATTCTCCTGGGCTCCCTAAATCCCTTTTCCCTAATGTTGAAGAGGTCTGGAATGCCGACATGAAGTGATTGTCTTCCAGGATATAATATTCTATTACCTGTCTCCTATCACCCTTAAAGCCTCCTTTTCCATCCCCTACCTGTCTTCCTTTTCTCAAAGTTCCAACTGGTTTGGTTTCCCTTAACATCTCATTCATTTTATCTCAAATCTTCTCTCTTTACTTCCTCCTGTTGCCTGTCAGCATTGTTCAATCACAGTCCCGGGGTCTATGTCCACTAGCCAGTAGTAATAAATTATTTTAAGTTTAAAATTTTAAATTCAGATCCATGGATATTTAACAGCCACATACAATGAGTGAAACACTGTTCTAGGCACTGGGACTAAGACAAAAATACAAAAAAATCCCTAATCTCAGGGCATTAACCTTCTACTGTGGGGTACAAGATGTATATTGATAAAGAAATACAGGACAACTTAAAGAGCAATAAAGAATCTAAATCAGTGTGAAGCTGAACTATCAGAAAGTTTTGCCTGCATTGAGACTGAAAGCTAGGGATAAGAGATGGTGGTGAAGGGGATTTGGGGTAGGACAAAAGCATCCATGGCTGCACAAAGGGAAGAATATAGAAGCTTGAGTTGGGGGTCTGTATGGCAAGTAGACCAGTTTGGTTGGGATGAAGAGTGAGTGAAGGTAAATGGTGGGAAATGCAGAGCCAGTGTGGTGTCGGTCATGGACTTTGAGTCAAGAAGACCTAGATTCAAACCCTGTCTTGTCTGTCTCCTAGCTGGGTGTCTCTGGTCAAGTCACTTAACCTCTTTGTGCCTCAGTTTGCTCATGTATAAAATGAAGAGATTGGATATAATAATCTATAAGTTTCCTTCCAGCTCTAATATCCATAATATTAAGTCTGAGGGGTCAGTGGATTCATCTTGTGGAGAGCTAGAAGTATGAGGCTGAGAAGTTTGCGTTTTATTCTAGAGGCAACATGTTGCCACTAAAGATTTGTGAGTAGGAGAGTGACACGATGCAATCAATGCCTTAGAAAAGTTGGTGGAGTATGCAGAAGGGAGAAATTGGAAGCAATGAGGGCCCTTTTAGGTGACATGAATTTATTTATAGTGGGTCCAGTTGGCACAATTGAGTGACTTTTTCTGGAAGCATTTTGTTTTGGAGTAAGGGAGGGGGTAACTCAGGGTCGTGGTTTGGTTGGACAAGGGGGCAATTTAATAGGATTTGTTGTTGTTCAGTTATTTCAATCACGTCTGACTCTTTGTGTCCTTGTTTGGGGTTTTCTTGGCAAAGATATGAAGTGGTTTGCCATTTCCTTCTTCAGCTCATTTCAAAGATGAGGAAATTGAGGCAAACCGGGTTAAGTGACTTGTCCACGAGGCCAGATTTGAACTCAGGAAGATCAGTCTTCCCGACTTCAGGTTCTGTCACTAGCCACTATGGTGCACATCTAGCTGCACCATTTAAGAGGATAGGGTATTGCTAAACTGATCAAGACTATGAAGGGATGAAAGTAAGATCAGAGCAGATGGGGAGGACCAAGAGGGATAAAGGGATTGGGAGTCAGAATGAGGATTAATAAATTTAGAATAAGTAAGGGGGAATGAAAGGGCAGAAAGTTATGATGAGTGAGAGGAATTTTAGAATTCGGAGTTAGGGAAGATAGATCTAAATCATGACCTTATTTTAACACTAAATCTTTCCCCCTCAGACTACTGGGATTCTTTCAAGTCCTTCAACTCTTAACACATTCTCTTCTTCTAGAGTCTGTTTCTTTGCCTCATTCTAGAAATTGGTTCTGGAAAGTGAGGGGGAAAAATCTCTTATCCTTGCTGTGGAATTGCTTAAAAAAAAAAGCAGACCAGGAACCACGAGTCTTCACTATATTGATTATCCAAAAGACCACAAAAAATATTTATAGATATGAAAATGCAGAATGGGTTTGTAAGAAAAAAAAAGAATACCCAATATATACTTGTATATTTATTGTAGTTATTTTATGTGGAAGATAGCATCATATTTTACAAATTTGCTTGAACCTCCTTTTGCATTTGGGGAAAATGAGAAACGAAAAGGCCAAATTAGAAAGAGAAAATGATTCTGGAGTCTGTTTGAAGGAAAGGGCTTTTTGTTTAGCTAATAGTAGGTTCTAACTACCAGCAAGAGGCTCTTTCTATACTCTTTCAGCTCTTCCTCATGAGGAGATAAAAGCAGAGATGTGAAATGGGCAAGAAGAGCTTCTCCAGACTTTTTCATTCCATTTCCCCTGTGAGCCCATCCTGTCTCTGACTTCCATCCTCCACCCAAAGCCTAGCTGGTTGAGAGAATGATGGGTGGCATTTGCAGCATTTTCTTTTATGATCAAGAAGCTATCCATGCTTCTTTTGTTGTGGCATTTTATTCTTATCCCAATTTATCTCCCTTCCACTTAATATCTATTTCATTTCCAGGCGTATTTACCATTCACATTCTGGATCACCTTGCTGGATGCCTTTTACCAAAGCCTGGTTTGCTTCTTTGTGCCTTACTATGTGAGTACACATAGAAATATATTTATTTCTCTTTTCCCTCTTCTGCTTTGTTTAATAAGATTTACCCTGCTATGCTGGCCACCTGTTATCAACCCACAACTAAGTTCCTTTTTTTTTCGTTTCATTTGTAGACCTACCAGGGCTCGGACATTGACATCTTTATGTTTGGGAACCCTCTGAACACTGCAGCTCTATTCATCATTCTTCTCCACCTTGTAATTGAAAGTAAGACTTTGGTGAGTGGAAACATACAGCACTGACCTCCATTGTTAGGAACCTTGGACAGCTCTTGATGCCTAGATGCAAAGGGAGTTCTACAGAGAAGGGCAATGACAGGGAAAACAGTGATGTTTGTGGCTTCACGTGACACTTCGCAGTTGTCAAGCTTCATGGAGCAGGCTTGGATAAGTGACCCAAGAAGTTATAAAAAACCCCTGTTAGATGGACCAGGGATTTATCATAATCCTAACAAGGGGCTGCTAATGAATGTGAGGCTCAGGCTCAGAATGTAGGCAAGTGTTATGGAAATATCCCAGGGTAAGTAAGAGTAAGAAGACCTGAATTTGATTCTTCACTGTACAACTCATTGTGTGACCTTGAGCAAGTCCCTTCACTATTTTCCACTTGGTTTCTCATCCGTAAAATACAGGTGATGAACTGATCAAATGGGCTGATAAAATGTGCATAAGATATTTTCTAAACTACAAAGTGCTATAGAAATGTGAGATGTTTATTATTCCACCTTTTAGCCACAATAAAAGTGATACCAGTTTTTCATCTCCATGGTGAGTGAATCAGTGCTAGCCAAGGTGAGATGACATTTTTGTTAAATATAGCCCCTGACTAGGTAGGAATATTAAGAGGTGGGGGGGAAATGAGAGGTAGAAAGAGAATTTCTATTTTTTTATAACTTCAGCATGGCTGATGTTTGTTGAAATAGGGGTCTTTTTGCTCTATTGAAACATAGTAATGTAGCATTTGCTGTATTTTAGTGGTTGGTAGCTTCTTGTCTTAGTCCAAAAGGAATTTTGTTATACTTAGATTTGTTTGTTTTTTTTTAAGTTGGTGAAGCTCTATGATATAAAATAATTTTTTAAATAATTTTTTTTCCTTCAGGTTGGTAAATCCCTACAGATGTGGGGAAAGAAAAAAAAAGAGGAAAAGTAGAATTTCTTTGGAATGACCTGGCCCTTGGTGCCTTTTTTTCCTTTCTTGAAATCAATGTGTTTTAAATAAGAAAATCTGGAAGGAGTTACAAGTCAAGCAGTCAGCTTCTTTTAGTGCTTGCTCTAACCAAGCAGGGCTCGAAATGGAAAGGTGTTATGTATGCCGAGGTGAATGGCTTTTCATAAATCTTTTTAGAAAACCAGATGGATTGAGCAAGGGAAAGCTTCAAAATGAAATCCTTTTGTGGTTTTATATAACCCAAATTGAAAAACTGCTCGGTTGGCTGCCACAGGAGATTCAGAGGTGGGAGGGAAAGGATGGGTTAGGCTAGCCTCCCTCCAATTTGCCAGCTTGTTCAGCATCACGTCTACTCTAATTCCTTCTACCTGTGTTTCATGCAGACCCCACCATATCTGCTTCTTCATTTTTTTTTTTTTTTTTTGGTCCTGCTTTCAGCCCAGACTTTAGCTAAGGAGAAAACCTAATTGTTTCTGAAATGAGTGAAATTCAAGAAAGCCATTAAAATACTTATCAGAAATTCTGAGTCAAATCCTTTTAAAAGAGGCATTGCCTTGGGGCAAAGGTTGTGGAAGGGAAAACCTGAGAACCCCTGCTTTAGATCCATGAAAAAAAAAATCACAGAATTGACTTAAACAAAAAGAATAGTTTCTGTCTAAATGATTTATATTGATTAGGGCAGATAAGAAATGTGTGTGCTTCTTGTGAAATCAGTACACAGGGAAAGAATACTCAATACTCCAGGGAAATAAGCTGACTAGATTGACTAGAAACATATATGGCTTGGGAGTTCACAAAACTGAATAGTCAAATAAGAGGACTGGAGTATTATTCCTACTATGTATTTTAAAATACAACCTCTAGAGCAAGGGTTTTTAAACATTTTTATGTCTCTGACCTCCTTTTCAGTCTGATAAAAACCTGTGGACCCCCTTCTCAAAATAACGTTTTTAAATGCATAAGTAAAATGCATAGGGTTACAGAGGAAACCAATTATCTTGAAATAGTTATCCAAATATTACAAATTCTAAGTTTATCAATGCCTCCACGCCACTGAAAATCTTCTCACAAACACTAGGTTAGAGATTTCTCATAACTGGGAGCCATGATTATGTTTGTGAGACAAATGATTCTGCAAATCAGTTTTAGTGGAAATCAATCAATTTATCTATATAAATAGCTCTTGAGATTTTAGTTCAGCACTTTCACACTTTATCTACCAAGCTAGGTTAGAAATGAAGTTCGTGCAAGTCCAGTGGGTTTTGCCAGGCTGTGAAACCCAGGCAGTAAGGGAGGGAGTTTGATGTTTTATTTACATCCTCTGCTTTTGTTCCCTTGCCTTGCAGACTTGGATTCACATGCTGGTCATTGGAGGTAGCATCTTACTGTACTTTTTCTTTGCCTTGGTGTTTGGAGCAATGTGTGTGACTTGCAACCCACCATCTAACCCCTACTGGATCATGGAGGAGCACATGATGGATCCAGTGTTTTATTTAGTCTGTGTCATCACAACTTGTGTTGCTCTTCTCCCCAGGTACGATGTAGGTTTCACAACCTAAATGACTTAAGTAAAGTCATAGAACAGGAAGGGGCTTTGAGAGATTGTGTGATCTATTCTGCCCTTTTTCATTTAGGTCATTTTCTACCTCAGTCACTTCAAGGCAAATGGCTTAAAGACAATGTCTCAGGAACCTCAAACTATTGCATTTTAGGGCTTCACAACCATCACTTTTTTATACCCTAAACTGTTCTTTTTCTATTCTCCCCTACCCAATATGATAGCTCTGGAGATAAGAATACTATTAAATTTCACCTGTTTAGAATTGTTTACAAATCTACTTTCTCATATAGCAGTTTAAAAAAAAAGCTACATTTATACCTTTTCTACTATGATGACAGAACAGAGATGACATTTCTCACAAGGATCTATATAGCACAATACTAAGTTCACATTTGGTAAATGTCTTCATCACTGCCATTAATTAATTTCTCTAATCTTAACGTTATAGTTTTTATATTTATTGCTTTTTTATTGAATTCACACATATGCCCTGCCTCACCCCCATGCTCATTCCTATCAACATCTTTCAAATTATTTAAGCTTTGAAAGTATCCATGTGTATGGGGGGTTTTTTTACTTGCTAAACACTTCATTTTCTTTTTTAAAAAACTGGCAGATATTTGCCAACATTTTCAGCACAGATGTTAATTATAACTTTTTAATATTTTTCACTTCTTCGGAAAGTCAGTGCCCAAGTCACACCCATCCAGCCAAATCTTCCAACCCCTTACTTTTCCCGTATTAATTAAAAGAAAAAGAACAAGCAGAGAGAATTTAAAAAAAAAAGTCTCTGCCTTAGAGATACCACCATTCCCATCTTTGATCCTCAATGCATTAGAACTGATTAAAGAATCATTAGTCAAATTCCAAATCATATGACCAAAAAGATAGAGGATTAGACCTTTCCTTCGATCAACCTCTCCAAAATACAGCGTGAGCACAAGTTAGGCATTAATTTATGGAGTTTTTAACCTTCTTTTGGGTTCTCAGTTGTCCCTGACCATGGAGCTGAAATCACTTTATCTTTGGCACACAATTTCTATTTTGGAGAGGTTGATCGAAGGAAAAAATAAGGGGTTGGTTATCTGACTTAGGAGCTTGCAATAAAACCCAAACACGTGCCCCCACCTGTCCTCTCTTTACAGTGCCATGGAGATATACCCTCCAAACTGCAAAAATTTGCTGAACTCTCACTAGTCAGCACTTCAGCAGTGTTCTATGCTGCAGAGCCCTACAAGAGGGCAAATGAAAAGAGCTAATAGGGGAGGACACAGGTCTGGGCTTGTAATAGAGTACAATTCCATCTCCTGACCTGGCCTCCTTCCCATACAAACTCTGAGAGAAATCTGCCCAGGCTGCAACAGCACCAACATGATAGCGCTCTGTAAAGCTGGGCCACACACTAAGGAAAAAGGACCGGACACCAGGTTGGGGGGGGGTGGGGGGAGAGGAAGGTAGGGAATTGTAGCACTTCACTAAGCCTAAGGGAAGTAGCCTAGCATCTTAATGAGTCCAGTTCTGTCTCCCCAGAAGTCACTTGGGGCAGAGACCTAGGTTTGATGAAGCACGAATTGCCCAGTATAGGAAGACACTGATATACTTTGAGATCTAGCCTCCAAGGAAACCATCATCCACACAGGAGAGAGACAAAGTGAGAAAAAGGGGGGGAAAGATACAGAGAAGAAGAAATTCCAAAACCTTGAGTATAAGCAGATAAATGAAAAATTCTCCAAAGAACTACAGAATATTCACAACCACATGAGAATGCTCCAAATCACTAAATAAGAGAATTGTAAGAAATAAAACAACCTTGAGGTTTCACCTTATACCTTGCAAATTGGCAGAAGTGACAAAAATTGGCATCAGTCTGTATAGAACAATATACACAATGACTACAAGACTATAAGTGGAAAGAACTACACAGCCCAGAATCAAAAATGAATGCAGCAAAACCATAAAGATTAAATGTGTGACTCGAATGAAGAGATAATGGTAAACGTTCCCAATACAACCCTTCATGGAGGTTGGAGATCCACAGGCACTGCACAGCTTTCAAACTTTTTCAGTGTGCTAGTTTTCACCTCTTTTTCTTTCTTTTATTTTTGTCTTTAAAAAACATTATTTGTTATATGGGATAACTCTCTGGGAAAGGGAAAAAGGTACTGGGGAAAACTATGATGATGTAAAAAAAAAAGACACTAATGAAACTTTTTTTTTAACTGATTAGGGGCTCCTTCATTGGCATATGTGCCTCCCATGATCTTCCTGTGGCCCTGATTCATTGGCCTACTCCTCTAAAAGGATTACATTTGATGATTACCATCTAATTTACTCAGAAGTGCAGGTTTCCTCACCCATATTACTATGACTTTTATTTAAATTGGATGTGTCTCCAATTGGATGGTAGCCAATAGGGTACCCTGGAAGCCTGAAAATAGTGAGGGAGTGATATTCCCACACTTCTGGTGGAGATATGCCCTTGTGCTTCTTTTTTTTTTTGTTTTTTTGTCTAGCTAGAAAGTACTTTCTGGATTTGCCAAGCTATTTCTGAGACACTTAAAATTAATTTCATAATGCTGTTTGTCCCCTAGGTTTATATACAGAGTTCTGCAGGGATCACTATTTCCCTCTCTGATATTAAGAGCTAAGCACCTTGATAAACTTACTTTGGAGGAAAGGAATGAAGCTCTCAAAAAGTGGAAAGAGGCCAGAAGGATGACAGTTGTGCATTCTGGTGCTACAGACACCAAGAAGCTAGGAAGAGGGAGAAACTCGGGCTCTTCTTGTGACTTCTCAATGACAGCAGCATCTTTTTGGACCAAGCAAAGAGACTCTCCCGTATTCAAAGCTACTTCAGATATAAACAATGCCTCAGGGATGGGTATGAAGGTTGTACCAAGTAGTGAACATCCTCTACGGAACAGCACTCAAAAATGAAAAGAAAAGAATGTTTCTTTTAATTTGGAATGGAAAAGAAGGAAATGCTTCCTTACCAAACAAAAAAAAAAGAGTGACTTAAATTGTTTCTTAAAGAACATGAATGTTTTAATAGGCTATGACAAGCCTATGTAAAATATGTTCTATGTGTGGAATTTTAAAGAAGAGATTAAAAGGTTGATCTGGGTAGAGTTTTAATTTGATTCATTGCTGGAATCAAATGGTCTTATGGAAGGTTTTGGATTTTGTAAAAGCATTTTAATTGACTTAGAAATGCAAACTATTTGAAGAGGGAATTAAATAAAATTTAAAATTTCCATTTCATTTGGAGACTATTAAAGAAGATAAACACATGCATATTACTGGCATTTTCCAATTTAAGAATAGGTCAGGTCCAAAAAAAACCTATTTGCATATCAGTCTTTTGGAAATTAGAACACCTTTCTCACATAGAAACAATGTTATGCATGGTGTTTCGTTTCCTAGGCCAGCCTACAATAAATCCATTTAACCTATAATGTAACAAAAATAGTAACGTAAGTCCAAGAACACCACTCTCTTTCCCCAACTCCTCCAACCTCTAGGTAGATCACTTCCCAGGTGCCTTGAGTTAGGAAACAAAGAACATTTATTCCCATTGGGGCTCAGATTCCTCCCACTGTCTGTTCCTGTGTTGGGGTTATTTAAGCCAAGAGTTTGTAAATTGGGGGAATGCCAGTACTTGTAGATCCATGGCAGCGTTGACAACAAATAAAATATTCTATTCAAGAGCAAGTCTCAAAAAAAAAAAAACACCTTGTAGTGTTTGTTTTTTAAAATTTCATCATCTCTTCTTTCTGCTGTCATGTTCTCCAAAAACAGGGCAATGCACAGCTAATACCTGGGATCAGCTTGGTACAAGAGAAATAATATTGGATTTGCAGTTCAAGGTTAGGACTAGACCTGTGATATCGTTGCCATAGGGAGCTCCCCAGGTGAGAACATTCCCTCTTCCAATGTAGGTTGACTCTTCCTCTGCACCCTCGAGTTTTAGAGAGCCTCCTAGAGCACCAAGAGGTTAAGTGACTTACCCGTGGTCACACAAGCAGTATGGGTCAGTGGTTAGACTTGACTCCAGGTCTGACTTTGAGATGTGCTCTTTGTCTACTGTGCCAGGATTCCTTTGGAACCCAAGTTCAAAATCTACCTATTCCGTGTGCTATGTTGCCCCATCAGTTTAGTGAAGGAGTTGGTTGGATTATAATGTCTATACTTTAGCTTCCAATTTTACATCTATGAAGCTGTGATTAGGCAAGATGCATTATGGTATGAGAAGACTCTCTCTGAGACTCTTCAAAAACCTTTTTGAAAATGCATTTTAAGACAGCAAGCCATCTGCCGTGGATGTTAATATAAATATATATGTTGGTTATTTATAATGACTGTACCATATAAAACACAAACTCATGTGACATACAGAATCATTCTGATAAAATGATAAAAAAATGACTTGGGCCTAAAATGGCATTATTTGTACACTCAATCAGCTTAATCCAATTATGACTAGTATTAAGACTAAGATAAAGGGATCTAAGCAAGCCTTCTCTTTCCCCATGTTTTTCTCTTGACAAGCAACCTCAAGGATAGAGAGTGACTGCTCCAGAGTTTTATCTTTCTTTGCCGTGGGAGTAGGCATTTGAGGCTTTCTTATCTCTTTTTTTAAAATTTTTTTTCTAGGCAGTTGGAGTTAAGTGACTTTCCCAGGGTCCCACAGCTAGTAAGTGTCAAGTGTTTGATCTGAGGCCGGATTTGAACTCAGGTCCATCCTGACTTCAGGGCTGGTGCTCTATCCACTGCACCATCTAGCTGCCCCTCTCATCTCTTAAGATACTGGAAGGTAAGAATGGGCAGATAGTACTAGAGGAGAGAGTAGTCTTTAAATGTCTGCAAGATGAATTTGTATAATCATGAGATCTTTAAAAGCATTAATATTTGTAGTATCTAAAATATTTAAGTTTTACATTCATTCGCCCTTGAATAATCCAGTCACAGTTTTAAGAATATAAAGATCCAAGCTGGGGCAGCTAGGTGGCGCAGTGGATAGAGCACCGGCCCTGTGCTCCTGAAGTCAGGAGGACCTGAGTTCAAATCCAGCCTCAGACCAAACACTTGGCACTTACTAGCTGTGTGACCCTGGGCAAGTCACTTAACCCCAATTGCCTAAAAACAAAAAACAAAAACAAACCAAAAAAAAAAAAAGATCCAAGCTACTTTAACCCCAAAAGATCACAATGAATGTTGTAGACAATTTTGAGTTAGATATTTATGGTCACTTCAAAAGAAGGTTTCCTAAATTATGCTTCCTCCACTGCTGAAGGAACTGGATTCTCCAAAGGTCCATTACCTCAGTGGAATCAGAGTGCTAACCTAGGAAGAAAAAACTTCAGAGGATATGGCGATCAGGGATTGTTGCTTTGATTAGTTTCTCCAGGGATGGCTGAAATCACGTTTACATTTAGATCTACATGATAAATGTAATCAATGATGGGAGGAATAGCTTATAAGGATCACCACCCCTAGAAAACAATGAATGTCTCAAGTGCTACCTCCACCTAGGTCTCAATGCTAAATGCATGACCTAGTTTACATTTTGCCTCTGAGCCTGAAAAGTATTGAAATTTCTTTTTTGTTGTTGTTAGAGTTCACAATTCAGCAGAAGGTTATTCTTTATAAAAGAATTTTCCCATGTGTCTTTATTTCTTCTTTATCTTTATTGAAACTTTTGTTCTAAATTGTTTTATGATCTCTTCCCCACCCACCCAGCCACCTTGAACTACTGACACACGTGAGTAAGTTGATGCTTACCAACATGTTAAAACAACTGAGCACAATTCCAACATGTTCAATAAACTTATACTCATAGGTGTTTCCTTGAATAAGTTTCATGGCAACAAAGAGTTCCCACGAATTAAATAAAACAGGAGTGTTATTTAGGAACGGGTATTTTTCGTTATTGCCTAATAGGTAAGAGAATTGCTGTGGAATTTACATTTGGAGATCAATTTCACTTCAGATTTCCTACCATTCAGTGTGGTTAAGAACAATAATCCTCAACCCAACTATTCCACTATACTGGAGAAGAATCTTGATGATCAGATTTTCATCTCTTATAAATCTTTGGAGGAAAAAAAAGTCTATGTCAGGATGTGCCTAAGTAAAGGCTATGTCTTAGAGGGGAGTCATTACTTCAGATAGAGATCCAAATATCTGACCTCTAATTTCCCTCACCAACCAGATTTTATGATTTTCTAGAGTAGATGTCCTCAGATACCAAAGATGAAAATCTACTCTTTGATTCACAGAACTCTAGATGATGCTGCCTAATGTGGAAAGCAAAAGCCACTTCAACACACCCTTGACTTTTTGTTGTTCTTGTTCATGGGGGAAAAATTAGAATTTGCCATCTCAGGGAGAATTTATGTTTTAGGGAAGGGTAAAAGACAGGGTGGTGAAGTGAAGAGAGCCCTGGATTTGAAAGATTTGGTTTGAAAGATTATAGATTTTTGAGCTTGAATTCTACTACTGACTAGCTATGTGATTTTCATCTCTGTGCGCTTCCATTTTTTCCATCTATAAAATGAGGGTGTTAACACTACTGAAATTCCCTTTTGTGTTTCCAGTGAAAATGAGCTTCATTCTAGATTTGTGGTTGTCTCTGTCTATTTGTCCACATATATGGTCCACTCATTTATAATAAAACTGATTCAGAATATAATTCTTAGGATGATAAAAAATTATCTTGGCTTTATCTGGAAATAAAACCCATCATTAAAGTACAGACAGCAAACATACAAGTCTTAAGGGTAAGTATTGCTAGTTCAACAGGCAGTATGGTAAGGCTGAAGTAGTGGAGAGGTAATAAATAAATAAAAACCTGGTTGGGGTGGGAGGCAAATTCTGTCCCAGCAATCGATTCCTTAAGTAGACACTGTTTCTACCTCCTATGAGCCATCACTCCCTATTTCCACCTCAGCAAAACTCTACTCCCCATCAGGTGCCTTGCCAATAAGGAGCGATACTACCTGCCTTGCCTTACAGGGCTATTGTGAGGACCAAATAAGGGTGTGTGTTTGTGAAAAAGCTTGGTAATCATAAAGCGCTATGTAACATAAAGCTATGGTTAACAGAAAGAGTATGTTTAGTATGAAGATTATTTAGACATTTTTTTTTCTGCAATTTCTAGTGGTTTATGTATTGGTTGGCTTTTGCATTTTGCAGGTAATTGATTCAACTGTGGAGAATGGCCCAGCATCAGTCAATTTTCTAAGCAGATTCTTCAATCAGCACATTTCCTAGAGGAATTACATGTTGTGTGTGATTCTGGCTTGCCATTAAAAACTTAACAACCTTTTGCACAAGGTCAGGGCTTTTGGAAATGCATTCAATAATACAAGATTCAATTTTTACAGTGAAAAATTTCACACACTTTTGCCATAGGCTTTGATACATTTTAAGAAAGTCAATTGTTTGTGATGCGTGCTGAAACCATTGCGGTACTAAAGTGATGGGTAAATACTCATGTCTCCAGTGGGAAGCAAGACAATCATGATGGCATGAAGTTCACATAAAAATGCAGTAATTAGATTTATACCCTACTGACATGGATGCTTGCTCAAGATCCAAGGATAAAGAGGCAGGATTCAGAAAGGAAGCATCCGTGCTCAATACCTTTCAGAGCATGTGTTGGGTTTTAATAAAGTTGTGTGGGATTTGACCTACTGACTCTTGAAAATCAGGTAGACAGTTGGGCAGTTGAAATTCTGTGGAGCAAAACCGTTGGCTTGAGCTCAAACAGCTGGAATTACTCTATTTTATCCTGGTTTGTATTAGGACTGACAGTATTGAAGAAGAATTTTTTAAAAGTAGGTCAGTGGAAGGTAGCTGTCGGCAGCAGCTTTGGACCTATTGCAGGAGATGACTGTCCTGTAAATATTTCTTGATAGGCATATGGTATACAGATTAATAATGTATAAACAAGATATTAATACATAAGCTAATATATTAATATGTAAGCAGTCATGAAGAAGAAAAACATGGTTTACTGCTTTGGAGTTAAGGAAATCTCTATGTTTCATCATCTCATACTATAAGAATGAAGTCTTTCCTTGAAATTACTTATCTATGTCAATTTCTTTGGATGACTTTTGCAACATTTTTTACACATTAAAATTAATTGTATTTTGATTTTAAAGCTTACATTTAGTAGAAAATGATGGTGACTTCACTGAGTCAAAAACTCTAAATATCTCATTGAAATTTCTAAGTTGTTATCAACAGAACCATTCATATGACATTGTTTTTTGTAAACTGTAACATAAACCTATATGCCCTTTGAAAGAGCTAGATCCTATAATATTTTAGAAATTAATTCCAGCTCTGGGTAAGTTTTTTCTTTTGCTTGTGGAACTAAAAGTCATACAATTTTCAAAGCAAAGAAAAACCTTTCTTTTCCACTTAAAAAAAAAAACCTTCCTGATTCTCCAAGAAGCAGCTGTGTAATTAAAAATGTCCCAAAAGCACTACTCATTGTTCAAGTTATTATTAAATGGATCTAAGGCTTGGTCCCACAAAAAAAAAACCCTATAAAATTTACTCATATTTCATAGAAATCAGTTAAATATTCTCTCTTCTACCACCTTGGGGAAAGGTAATTTTAGGGTAGAGAACCCACCAGGGGTTAGAGATATAATTACCTCTCTGCCTGTAGGGTTTCATCAAAAGACGAGGTTATAATTTTTATTTCTCTTATTTAGAATAACTATATTATACACATTTTGGCTTAACAAGAATTGAAATAAAACTGGCCAGTAATTACATTCACTGTGAGTCACTGTAGTTGTAATAGTGTTAACAACACATATGCTCTTGCTATAGTTATGGGACTTATAGCTATCGTCTTGAAGAAAAAATTCACATTCTTGATTCCTGCAGACTATGGCCAGTGTCAAGATTTGTTTTTTGAACTACAAATATGTGTACACATAGAAAAACAGTATAAAAATACATTTATAAAATTACAAATATTATCTTTACTTGGAATGCTGAAGCAGTCAAGGTCACTGGTGGGAGGAAATCAAGAGTGTTGCTGCTCAAGAGGCCTTTGGAATATTGCAGAGACCATCACATGATAAATCACCTCATGGCATTAACAAGATTTGTATTTTCAACTAATTCAATAATATGAGAAAAAATCCTTTAGAAAGCCATAAATTGTCTCAAACCCGTGATATATATAAAGTGGCCTAGTGCTTGATAGATAATACGAATTTTTTTTCACTTTAATTAAAAAAGAAATTGCAGCATTAGCTATCAAATAGTTTTTCCAAAAGGATTCACTTTTACTGAATGAAAATGATTAAGCTTTCTCTCCTTTAGAACATTTCAAAACCATACCTTCTATTAGAATGGTGTGAACAAGGAGTAGCCTGTAGATATTCAAAAAATAACTTGGGAGAATTTTGGTTTCATTTGGAGGTGAAGGGGAATCTAATTACATAAGGTCTTTGCAGTTCTCAGGTCTCAAGTCGTTCTCCTTTGTTTGGCATTGGTCACTGCATTATCATGATTACAAGTTAGTCCAAAAAAGATCCTCACTATGCATTTTGAGCCACTTTCCAAAACTGGAATCAGTTAAATGCCAAATGCATTAACCAAACCCAAGCCTTAGGTAGAGTAAAGGGCTGTGGAGACTTTGAGGCTGTGACTTGTAAAAGTAACCTGAAGTCAATGGGGGCTCATGCTAATGGAGGAAACAAATAAGGTCTATACTCACGAGCTATGTTTTCATATTCCATCTCTATGTGAATGCTACTGAGGTTTTCCCTCCGTGACCAGTTTCAGCATACACTATCAGAATTATATACAGTAAATCACAGATATAGTGATGATGTCCAAATAATTTTAGCTCTCAGTAAACCACAAGCAAGTCTTTCGTGTTAATGTGGAAATTTGCTACTTTTCTGCAGCAGGGCCAATTGAAGCTAGCAGAAAAGCTATACTTCTGTGATATCAATGCTTTTTTCATATTGATGCAGAAAAAAAAAAAACTTTCCTAAACTGTGTCTTATCGAATGCATTCTTCATTTCCTTACGTCAACTGAGTTTTGATTATTTTGTGGTAGAGACAAGGTTAGGCCAGGTCAGGTAGCAAGGTTGCTTTTGTACCTTTACGGCCTCTTATTGTGTTCAAAATGACACTACAGTGTAGAAAAAAAAAAAGAAGAGAAAGAAAGGAAAGAAAAAGAAAAGAATAAAATTAGAGAAAATAAGAGTAAGAAAGCCAGCAGTATCTGCCTAAGATGGTGAAAGGTTACTCATCTGGGCCACTCTGTCACAATGTTCTCCTGTAGAAAGTGCTTCCTTCAGTGTCCCCAAAACAAGACCTTCACAGTTGAAGAGGCAGTCTTCTTTACTTTGGGAATCAGTTCAGCAGAAAGGTATGGATGTATATTTGCCGTTCAATCCACTCGACAAAATGTGAAACATTACTATAAACACCAGGCCCCAACACTTTGGAAAAGCAGACTGAACCCCATGAAGTCAGACCAAACAATGTCCACTGGCCTCCAGGATGCTCACAAACAAGAGGCCCACCACTGTCGCCCTGGAAGAGTGAAAAATAACAGAGGATAATCACTGTTGTTTTCAGGACTATACAATTCAACATCATAAAGCCTGCTTTGACCAATTTGCTTGAATACTATAAAGCTGCAGCTGTTTTCACTGTGATTGTATAGCTCGAGGTTGAAGTCCATTGTTTACTTGCAATTTTCGATTAAATTATGATGTTTTTTCCCAGGACTTTTAATGGAAGAAGAGGAGGAAGAACAAGATTCTCCCCTTCTCCTGTGAGGAGGAAATTTTTCTTGGCTTCTTTTCCACATATTCAGCAAATAATATGTTAAGTGGTAGACAAAAAGTTGAGAACAATTCTAAGGCACTAGAACTGATATGAATACTTATGAGGTCATCGTGGATTTAGAGCTAGAAGGAACCTGAGGCCCACAACTCCACCCTCTCATTTTACAGATGAGACAACTGAGTCCAGAAAAGTTAAATGATTTATTCAAGGTTACCCAGGTAAGTAGCAAAGCCAGGATTCAAATCCATGCCCTCAAATTCCAAATCTAGTGATCTTTCCATCACACCATAATTGGAAAAGCTTCCTCATGTGAAGACTATCTAAGTTGTTCAAAACTGTATCACTATCAAATAGAGAAAGCTTGATTAATGTCAAACTGTTGAACTGGAGAATGGAATAAGGATTTAGAAAAATCTGTTTTTGAAGTTTCTATAAAACTAACCATATAGAAAAACAAAAGGTAGACCAATAGCTACTCTTCTAGAACAAACTACCCCAAGCCCTCTATTCTATAACAATTACTATGGGGCCACTTCCACAGGAGACCTTAAGGAAGAAATTACATTCCCCCAAAATAAGTATTTGTATAGGCTTTCATAAAACAAGCACACAAATATCGGAGCAAGATGATGTTTGTACCTCCTCATACTCCCAGTTTATTTTTCTGCTTATGCACATGAGAGAGTTTTGCTCTGATAAAAGAATGCTTTATATCTAAAATCATCTGAAATTCTTTAGTATTATTGTCCATTGGGCTCTTTAAATCAGGTTATTAAGACAAGAGATAACAAAGATGCTCAGGAAAAAATATATGTATAAATACAAATAAGTTCATATTTTAGCACATTTTTTTTAAAGAGGAAGATGACATCTTCGGCAAAAGCCCTACTCAGATGCCTCATTGTCTCTAGGAGGTGATGCACCCATCTGTGATGCACACAGAATTTACACAAATATATAACATCCAGAACCATTCCCCAAAAGACATGAATAAAGGAAATAAATAAATAAGAAATGCAAAATATCAACAATTACATGAAAGAATTTCCATATCACTAATAAAAGAAATTGACATTAAAATAATTCTTGTATTTCATCTCATATCCGACCATACCATATCTTTGGTAAAGATGATTTGGGGATTTTACTGGTCTAGTCCTATGATTTCATTGCTGTAGGGAGATCTGATCAAACTACCTTTATCACTGTAGGTTGGCAACTCTTCTGCAACTTATCAACTTAGAAAATTCCCAGGGCAAATGTTAAGTGACTTGAGGGTAAGAACTGTGATTTAATCAGCATGTATCTAAGATGGAACTTGAACTCAGGTCTTCTTGATTCTGAGGTTGACTCTCTATTCACTACATCTTTCTGCCTCTAGCAAAGATTAAAAAAAGAATAGGCAATACTGTAGGGTCTATGGGAAGTCAGTCTCACTAATATACTTGTGGTAGCGCTGTGAATTGACACAGTCATTCTGGAAAAGAATTAGGACTTACATAAGAAATGTCAATAAACTGTTTAAGTATGATAAATTATCCCTGTTTGGGCTGGCCTACCACAATTCTACTACCTTGAGACATAAACGATGGCTGATGACCCTCCTATACAGTGATTTTAAGAACATTACTTAATATAATTACTGGTAAATGAAGCAAAGATGTAATTCTTCACTGTATCACCCCGTCTTCTGGGGGAAAGGTGCAACAGTGATTCTTCTGCCTAAGGCTGACATAATAGACATAATTCTAATGGTACTGAGAAAACTTCTTTGCCTTAACTGAATGATACAGGGTAATTGAGTGGGGGGGGGGGGAAGGCCCAGTCCATTGAAGACAATTCTATTAGGCAACTTAATTAGCCAGTGATATTTGGTAATAGGAAAAAACAATTTTTTCCACATAAAGGATCTTCTTTGTAACAGAAAAACAAAGAATGAAATATAAACAGTTTTAAAGTAATAGGCAACTTTGAAGATGGTCATTAGTCATCTTTATGTGTATACTGAGAGAGATTACGTCGGATAACAATAAATAAACATATCCAGCCTAGTTCATAAATCCAGCCAAGAAGAAATGGGCACAATTAATGACACTGCCTTTTTGGTTAATTTTCCTCTCTGCCCTTTGGATTCTAATTATAAACTGGCCCCTTTATTAAGGATTAAAGGCTTTTGTTCAAAGGTGAGACGTGTAAAGCATAGTCTGCACATCAAAGATTCCTTAGGGTAACCCATTTACTCCATTTGGGTGAGTTTATCAACTAATAGCAGGTACCTGGAATGGGAAGAAGCAAGTCAATGATTGGTCTTCATCTGACCTAATGATAATTAGACCACATTTAGTGCCAATTCTGCATCTGGGGATTTGTTTGACTAAGGCAAGAATCAAAAAGAGACTAGAGAACCAAGGCAAACCAACTTGTCTCTACTAAAGTCAAAGCAGGAAGGGAAGGGAGGAAACTGGAGGGATGGAATAGGAAGAGGGAGGTCCTTTCATTGTAAAAGGTCCAGACACAGAATCCCAGGTTTTAGAGCTAAAAAAAACCTTAGGTTTCATCTAGTCCAACGTCCCCATTTCATAAAAAGGAAAGAACAAAATGGTAGAGGGGAAACGTGATGAGAGAGCACTTGAGCTTAAAAAAAAAAATTTCCTCGTTTTAGAAGGTTGACACCTCAATATGATTCTAAAGGGGGGACATGGTAGCAAAAAAAAAAAGCTAATGTGATCTTAGGATCTGGTGAGAAGAATAATGTCTAGAATGTCAGAGATAATAGCCACATTTCATGCCACCCAGTAAGACTACATCTAGAGTACCAAGTTCAGTTCTAAGCACTATATTTTAGAAAGGACACTGACAAGCCAGAAAACTTGTAAAGGGAGATAACTAGGATGTTTAAGGGCCTCCCAATCACCCAATATGAAAAAGGAGTTGCACTTGTTCTTGATGACAGGACTAGAAGTGGTGGGAAGTAATTTCAGAGAGGCATATTCAGGCTTGATATAAGAAAACAAATTGCTAATGAGTTGAATTGTTCAGAAGTGAAATGGGCTACCTCAGGAGATAGTGAGTTTCCTCCTCATTTTGTGCATTTTAGCACAGGCTGGATGAAAATTTGTTGGGGACACTATAGAAGGGCTTGTCCATCAGGACTAAATGGCATATTTACTGCAGATATAAAGAGAAGAAATAACTTAACAATGATCTTCCAAGTAGCAAGAAGCAGAGTCCAGATTCAAACCAGGGTCCTCTGATTCTAAATCTAATGTTCTTTCAACTACTTTCGTCTGCCTCTTTCATATTCAGCTTGGCAAAACTAGAATGAAAAAATAGCCTACAGTTGTGGGCTATTTTTGCCACTAATTTTTCTGACAAATGACCTGTCCTCTACTAAGCAAAAGTACTTCCCTAGCATTACCTGAGAGAGTATCTTCAGTAATTGTTTGGGTTTTGTGAGCACTGACCCCAGGAAAGCTACTTGTTCAAGGTTTCACCTTCCCTGAAACCCACAAGCCAAGTTGGGAAGTGTGTCTGTGAAACCAGCAGGTTGGCACTTTCAACGAAATCTTCGGGAATCTTCAGCCTATGTTTTTCCCTATCATGGTAGAGTCACCATTTGTGTACTGCCTTGGCAATTCATACCTTTCCCAAAATGATTACCAGAAACATCAGTTCTGTTTCATGTACCAATTGAAAGGACATACAAAAATGGTGGCTGCACTGGTGTATTTCGTCCTCATTTGGGTGATTTGGCAGCTAAAGCTCCTACCCTTCCCACTACTGCTATTTAAGGATACTGCTTCTACCACTGAAAATTTTTCTAAGTGGGAAAGCAGGGGTTCTACATCAATTAGTTAATCAAAAATCATTTATTAAGCATCTATTATGGCCAGGCACATGGTAGGGATAGGAAATAGAAACTGAGCCTGTGATTTCATTGGGATAGGGAACTCACAAATGAGACAACTCTATCAATGCTTGTTGGCATTTCCTCTGCAACTTTATACTCTTAGAGTTGCCTGGAGCAACGAGAGGTCAGGTGACCTGCCCAGGGTTACATAGCGAGCATATGTGCATATGTCAGAGGCATGACTTGAACCCAGGCCTTCCTTGGTTCAAAGTTAGCTCTCTTTCCACTCCTCCATACTGCCTCTTATCCATAAGTGCAAAGATACAAAGACAAAGATGAAAGTGACCATGGTCAGACCCACAATTCCTGAAACTCACTGTGTCACGCATTTCATGCCAATGCGTGAATGTGTATTGAGGGATGTAGAGAGTTCATACAATTTAGAGCTAGAAGGGGACCATCTACTCAAAGGGTCTAGAGGTAGGAGAGACCTTTGGGATCACATAGGCCAACCCCAATACTTAAAAGATGAGGAATCTGAGACCCAGAGAGGTTAAATGATTTTCCAGACATGACACAGATAATAAGAAGCGGGTTAACCCCCTCATTTAAACAGTAATGAAACTAAAGCCATGATAGGTTAAATGATCCCCCCTTCCCCAATCGTGTGACAAGTACAATATCAGCCCAGGTGGAAGGAAAGATAAAATCATAAACAATTATAAATTTTGCAGCCAAGTAAGTAGCTTAAAAATGTAAGTATGAAATAATATTAATGAATATATATATATATGTACTATCATTATTTTTCTTAAATCAATACATTTGGCAAGTACTCACCATACAGGAGTCCACAGTGCCAGACTCATAACCTGCACATATCATTCTAGTAGTAATAGTCTTCATGTCAAAGTAGGATTGACACTGTTCCAGAGAAATAATGCGGACTTCTCCCTCTTGAAGTTTAAAAGGCACTAAAAAATTTTTAAGAGATGGTAAAATTACACATAAAAGTTTGTGGAGTTTTAAATTGAAAAGGGTTGTTTTTTTTAATAGAAAAAAGTTATTAGCCCTTACTAAAATATTTCAATTACATTTACATTTGTTTTCTAGAATCAAAGGAATTTTGGAATTGGGAGGAACTTTAGAAATCATTTGTCTATCCTCTTCATTATGCAGATAAAGAAAGAGACTCAGAGAGGGGAAAACATTTGTCTAAGGTGGCAAAGATGTTGTTAAATCAGGCCTCCTGACTCCTATTCTAGGGCTCTTCCCACTATATTATGCTGCTTTACTTGCACTAAGGTAGCAGCACCTTGGACATTAACCTAGGCCTGGGTGCTGGTGAAATCACAAATTTTGGAGCTGGAGAAACCTTTCAAAATCATCTAATCGAACTTCATCATCACACAGATGAGAAAATCAAGACCTAAAGATAGCTAATTTATCCAATCATACATTCACATAGTTGGTGTTGCTTTTTCAGAGTACTGGTATGTACATTTAGAATAATGGAGTCAGGCATGACCCATGCAGGTTGGAAATCGTGTCTGTCTCATGCTCTTACACTGAGGGACGCTGAAAAACTCATGAAGGACGTCTTGGAGGGGCAGCTAGGTGGCGCAGTGGATAGAGCTCTGGCCTTGGAGTCAGGAGGACATGAGTTCAAATCCAGTCTCAGGCACATGACACTTACTAGCTGTGTGACCCCGGGCAAGTCACTTAACCCCAATTGCCTCACCAAAAAAAAAAAAGGATGTCTTGGAATTTTTGTCCTGAGAAACAAGACAGAGAAAGTGGTACGGACTCCAACAACATCTCTTGAGAACAGTTAGTAACACCACTGGTGAGTATAGGTGAAAGTTTCACATTGCAGGTGAAAGTTTTCTTGAAATAATTATGGATTACTTGAAGGCAGAAGGTATGGATCTCAATGTGTGAACAGTTCTATAAAGTTTCTTCCACAGTTTCAGAGGCTGATAATAAATCAGAGTGTTGTCAAGCTCCTTAGTTAGGGGCAGAAAAAAAAATGATTGTAAAATGCTTTAAGGGTTATAAAAGGATTGATATGTTCGATGTTGTCCCATGTTTGATGGTGAAATACCATCCAAGGTAATGTGGAGAGGGCTCTGATCTCATATAATCATAGCACATGTTTGTTGATTGCAGCTATTATTATATTTTAACCTTTCAAGTAGACCAAACAGAATAAGACAGAATAACACCGCTTAGAAAGGGGAGATAGAGCTAATTCATTATTACTTAAACATTTATACTACTCTGGGGATCAAACCCTTCTAATTAAAGAGAATAAACCATTGTTCTTTTTTGTTAGTAGAATTGTGATTGTTTTAGGGGTTGCAAGTACTACTAGGCTTTCCTACAATTTAAACATACTGGTCTAATGAAATATGAATAGACTATAACTGAGTACAGGCCAGAATTCTGGTGGTTCAGAGACTCCACCGTTGGCCTCATTCTGCATTGCCTGGATATTTTGCATCCATTCCAGTCTTGCTGAGCCTCCACTTTTTGGCTATTGACTGTCTTCATCCCAGACCTGCCCTATATTTAGTTGGTGTGTAGGATATGCCCAGTATATGAATGCATCTTGATGATTCTCTGATAGTCATGTGTGCTGTAAGGTCTAAAAGTGTTTGCAACTCTTAGATACAGATTAAGACTATCTTGGCACAGAAAATGGAATCATCTGCTAATTACATACTGAGACACGTATTTTAAACATAGTTAACTTGAATAATAAGGAAAGTCTACAGTCTCACAAACATTTTACATGGGAATGCATGCTTTCCTTAAAAAAATCAAGCAAATGGATAAACCATCACAGTGATATGACATTACAGCTAACTAGCACTTATCAAAAGCATCATTAGATTCCTCTAAGATTCTGACTTACTTTTGTTACCCATGTGTCCCCAGCCAGTGATGTAGCAATAAGTATCAGGCTCTACCACCTGTTTTGATCTGGGCAAGCAGACTGGACGGACATAACTGGTCTCAACGATATCTTCACTTAGCTCCACAATGCTGATATCATAATCAACCACTGCTCTGTTGTATCGAGGATGTAAGATAATAGTCTTCACTAGACGCGTCTGCATGAAGATCGATGGGTGATCCAGATTGTTTATACCAAGTACCACTTTCCACACAGCAGCATTTTCTCTCCTTGAATAGCATAATAGGAGGTAATAACATTTGAACTTAGATTATATTTTTAAATACGGATGCAAATTTCCAAACTGTAAATTTGGGGTGTTTGTTGGCTTCACCATAAGAAATTCTATTTAAGTGTTTTAAGGTTTATAAAATATTTTACATATATTATCTCTTTGATGGTTACAACAAGCCTTTCTGGCAGGTACCACAAGAATTCTTAGGGCCATTTTACACATCAGGAAACTGAAGCTTGGGACGGTTAAATAGTTCATTTATAGTCATATAGCTTGCAAGTATTAGAGGAAAGATTTGAATTCAAGGCATTGCTTGAATTCAAATTCACTCATCTTTTTACTAATCCATTGCTCTTTAAACTATACCACATTGCTTTTCAATTATTAATTTGTTATTATTTATCTAATTTTCTTAAATGGA
Organism: Vombatus ursinus; assembly: GCF_900497805.2. NCBI lineage: Eukaryota > Metazoa > Chordata > Mammalia > Diprotodontia > Vombatidae > Vombatus > Vombatus ursinus. Next base: position 56,293,559 of record NW_020954596.1, read on the forward strand.
AATTTGTAATGACCCATCAGTTCAAGAATGGTTTAAAAATACGGTATATGAATGAAAAGGAATACTATTGTGCTCTAATAAATGAAGAAAGGGAAAGTCTCAGAGAAACCTGGAAAGACTTCAGACTAACTGGCAAAAAGTGAAGTAAGCAGAACTGGAAGAACAATTTATATAATAAAAACAGCACTGTAAAGATAAACAATTTTTAAAAACTAAGGAACTCTGATCAATGCAATGACCAACCACAACTCCAAAAAACCAGGGATGAAGCAAGTTATCCAACTGCTCACAGAGAGAGAATAGACACAGGATGAATGAAGAATCTATATTTTTTTAGGCAAGGCCAATGCTGGAATCTGTTTTACTTGACTATGCATATTTGTTACAAGGATTTTCTTTTTCTTTTTTCTTGGGTGAGGGAAGAAGGGAAATCGATGTCTATTCATTGAAAAAATTTAATTAAAAAACAAAGTTGTGATGGTTTTTTATTATTTACACTAGAAAACATTTACATAATGGACTGAATGACTAATAAACAAATTCCTACAATATGCAGAAAGCAAAGATCATATTTCCAGGAGTCAACCTTCTGAATAACACAGCATGTTAAAGGCTAAGTTCTCAAAGTGGGAAAAGTAGTGAGTGACTGGTAAAAGTAGGAAAAGGAGGAGGCTGAAAGAGGCTCAAAGGAGAATGAAAAAGATGAAATAAAAGAAAAGAAAGCCTAAAGGACCCCTCCTAGGAATAGTGAATGCTTTAAAAAAAAAGGTGAAACACTTAGAGGATCTTAATGAAAATGTGTCAAAAGCAGCAACCCATCCTCCACTGCCTCTGTTTTTCCTATTTTAATGAAAAATAACTGAGCTATGTAGTAATAGTGACCATGAAGGAGTTGAATACTGGGTGATATCTAAAGGGTTCTCTCTTCAATTCACAGGAAGAAGTTGACCTTCTGGAAAATTAACACGTTTACTTCAGGTTATATTAGTTTCATTCCTGCTCATTCAAGTTGTTTACCCTTTGACCTTTACCCCCACCTATCTAGTTACTTCAGTGATAAACATTTCATAGCATCTAACATTATGAAAAGAAAGAAAAGAAAGGAGGGGGAGGAAGAAAGGAAAAATATATCAATTTCCATTTTAATGACTAGAAATCAATTTGGATCAGGCAAGATGCTTATTTTAAGGTAATAAATCACATACTAACAAAATTGCTCAATGTAATTGAGTTGTGTCTAATAGCATCTTACTATTTACAACTGACTCTCACAAAAAGGAAAAAAAGCTCAATTTCATTAAGAACAAGTAAAAGCAAGTAGCAATATTTCACTTTTGGATGCCCAGAATCATTAAGAAGTTCTTTCTAATCAGAAGATAAAATCTGTACTCATTCCTTGGTCCCAGTTCTCAACACAAAATGATTCTAATCCTGTTTCCACATAATCTCTTTTCATGTATTTCAAATAAATAAGCCTTTTCACTTAAGATCAAACATCTCAAGTTCTTTCACCATTCCTCATATGACATGATTGTTTTTTAGCCCTTTACAATTTACCCCTTTACAACCATCCCTTCGCAATTTATTTTTTTTAGTCCTTCAAGTTTATTTTCAGTTCCAAATTATCTTCCTCCTTTTGCCCCTTCCCCCACCTAGTGAGAAGGTAAGAAAAAGAAAGCCCATTAGACGTACGGATAGCACGAGATGATTTTTAGACCCTTTGCCTGGTTGTCCTCTTCTGAATAGTTAATAATCATAATTCACAAAATGTCAAGTCGAGAACTAGACACACCAGGCCCAATACAGTCTAACCCGAGCAGAGTAAACCGAGATAATAACCTGTCTCCATCTGGATGCTAGACTTCTGTTAAAGCAGACTGAGACTGAAATTAACTTTTTTGGAAGTTGCATCACACTTTGGGCTCATATAGAGTCTGTAGTCAATTAAAACTCCCAGGTCATTTCCACATGATCTGCTAAGCCTGCACTTCTCCATTTTGTACTTACACAGTTGATTATTTTTTCAAGCTAAATTCAGAGCTTTATATTTATAGTTGTTAAGTTTCGTCTTCTCGGTTTCATTTCAATGATCCAACCTGTCAAGATCTTTTTGAATCTTGAGTTGGTCACGTATGCAACATAGTTTTCTGTTATCTGAAAATTTGATAAGTATCCCTCCTATGTCTCCATTCAAATCATAGTCTTAAATTACATACTGGACTTGATACAGTAACACAAATGCATGGTTTTTTTTTCTTTTTTAATTCTTGATTTGGGTTTTTAAAAATACTCACCTGCAGAAGAGAAAAATCAACAGTATGTCTTTACCTAAGCATAATTAGAGGAGACAGGTCTAAAAGACCCTTCCGTCTGTCTTCTCAATTCTCACTCTGGCAAATGAATCTGGCTAATTAAGACAATGGAAATCTCTGTAGCACTATAGTAATATTTGGAATGTCTGAATGCTTACAGAATCACCAGTGTAGCTACGAAGAATGAGTATTTATAATACCTATTTTACAGTGGTCAATCACATTAGGTGTTTCTAGGAAATTTATAAGTGCTTTCTTAACCTCTGTTCCCAGTGCCTTCCAGATGGCCAGATACTCTTCTTGAGAGATCCCTTTAAGTTCATACTACATGACATCACATCTTTTGATACAATGTCCCTTTTCTTAAGCATAAACACACACTACTCCTCAGCTGTCATGCTTTGCTTGCATTTCACCCAGATCCTTCAACAAAATATAAGTATGAACACCAAATGTGGATGTGCAATAGGTGACCATGAACGAATAGATGGATGAATTTTTAAAACATCTTTCTGGTTATGACTGTAGTCTTGTTAACTTTATCTTCCTATTATTGAGGGATTTTACATCAGAAATGGAAAATACTTCTAGGTAGATCTGGTCTGCTGCTGATCATGAGCATCACCATGTGCTTTCTAAGCATTTGATGGAAACTAGCGTTAAATATCCCTATCAGTGAGTGATATTTCTCCCATCATACCTTGTACGTACAAGAACTCAGTGCTTTAATATTTCAAGGCTCTGTAATTTTGTCAATAAAAGTGCTCTCTATCGTGACAGGGATTGAAAAGTTCCCCTACAACTTAATCGTTATGGCAAAAAATTCATAGATTCATTTTGTTCTTTCCCTCACGTTCCCATATCATATTGCAATTCTGCTCCCCAGACAAGATGAGAAAACTTGGAATCCTATTTCACTGTGCTGTTCGCTTAAAGTTCTATGAACTTGACCAACTAATAAGTCTAGAAAAAAGTTAAATTTGAATAAATTCCATCCCAAGAACTAATCCACTAAATATCATCCTCTTTCATTCTGAACACATTTGCCTTAATGCTAATATGCCAATAACTGTGAAAAGTCTGTGAAATTTTATAATTTACAGCATAAAATATCACCACCAATGGACACTGACCACAGGGGAGAAGGTTATCTGTTCCTTTTCTATTTCAACAGTCCGATAACACGCCTCATATATAATAGCATGACAAAAAAACAGACTCTGGTAGCAAATGTATGTAGGACAAAACATGCACAACTCACCCCTCAAAGCAGTGAGCAACAGTGAGAACCCACTTTTTGGCAATCAGAACACAACCACAAATGTGTCCACTTGGTTCACTCTGCAAGGAGCACTGCCAAGGCCATCTTCCGGGTCGACTCGTTCTGCCACCGAGAATCCTCTTGTACATACGAGCTGCAGGGCGACGGCCACAGTCTGCCAAAGAACACAGACCACAGAAAGTTATCCATACATTAACAGACATCCAGATGTTGGGCTGTCATGTAGATGCATTCTCAATTAATATTTTTTTTCATTTTTGTCCTGAGCAAATCAACGAAATTAAATTCATGCCACGTGACTACATCACTACTTTTCTCACCTTGTTCAGAACACAAGAGAGAAATCCAACTTCTGCTTTGACAAGGATGCCTATATTTAGAGAAATAAAACAGCGTACATATTAACTCACATCTTTGCCAATCACCACAAATGCTACATTGATGAATGAGTAAAAGGGTTCCAGGATCTATGACGTTGTCAGCATCAATGATTTTGGCAATTTGAAATCCATCTACAATTTAATTGCTCTGGCCAAAACTATTCATAATGCCATTAGTCAAGTCTATCTTCCCAGAATAATGAATCTATTTATTAGTACTGTCTGCTTCTGTAAGAGCAAGCTTCTCCTAAAAGGTATGTACTCCCCATCAGGTTCTATTTAGTAAAGTGTAGGGAAATGAAAGAATAAAAAAATTTCATTTATTAAGTGCTCACTATGTTCTTAAGTCTATATAAAAGTGAGACAGTTCCTGCCCCCAAGGTGTTTAGATTCTAATAAGTGAAGACATATATAGGGTAGTCATAGAATCATGGATCATGGATTGTGAAAGTTGGAAGGGACCTCAGTGGTCATAGAATCCCACTCATACACAAAAAGAATTCCCACAATAGCGCACCTAACAAGTGATTGATTGCCTGACTCTGCTTGAAGAACTCCAATGAAGAGGAAGGTGCTGCCTCTTGATGCAGCCCATTCTGCTTCTGAACAATTCTAATTGTTAGGATGTTTTTTGAACATCAACTCTAAATTTGCATCTTTGCATTGCTGGTTCTGCCAATGTTGGTTTTTTTGGTTGACTGGTTCTATTTAGAGTCAAACAGAAGCTTAATCCTTCCTCCACATAAGAGCACATCAGATATTTGAAAACAAGTATTATGTTCCTCCTGAGTCTTCTCCAGTCTAAAAAATGTGCAGTTTCTTCAGATACCATTCATATTCATATTCTGACAGCACTCCTCTGGACCCTCTCCAACTTATTTGTAGCCTTCTTAAACTGTGGCGTCCAGTCTTGAAGGCAGCACTCCTCTACAGAAGGTCGTTCTGCTCTCTAGGGCCACAGAGAATAAATCTAATCCTTCCACACATAACAGGCTTTCAAAGGCTTAAAGATAGTTCTCATGTTCTTTTTCACATCAAGGATCTATAATTTCAGAGTGTAGGGTTCCCAAACCATGCACATACTGAAACCTATCTATAAACTTAGCAGACAAATCTTAGTTGCCTGACCTTCAGAGAGTTAATTGATTTGCCCATGTTACACTTACCCTGATTTCCTCAAAAAAGAAAGGAAGGAGAGAGAGAGAAAGAGAGAGAGAGAGAGAGAGAGAGAGAGAAAGGGA